>NC_133156.1:11881777-12188073 GCF_040802235.1 Manis javanica
CACTTACTCAC
Source organism: Manis javanica (assembly GCF_040802235.1). Classification (NCBI taxonomy): domain Eukaryota; kingdom Metazoa; phylum Chordata; class Mammalia; order Pholidota; family Manidae; genus Manis; species Manis javanica. The sequence continues at coordinate 11,881,789 of NC_133156.1, forward strand.
TTGTCTCTCCTACTGGATTTTAACTTACTTGAACTCAGACTGTATCTCATTTGTATCCTCGATGCCCTACACAGTGCATGGCACATACTACGCTCTCAGAAAATATTTTCTGGAGAAATAAAATAGTTCTAAACAAAGTAAAAGGATTAGTTGTGTTATACAGCAGATCATATTGAGTCAACACACAGTTTTTCAATGCCTTCTGTGAGCAAGGCACTGCGTCAGGGCTGTGTGTTCTGCTGAGCCTTGCCTATGGGAGGGGGTGGGACAGATCCTGGAAGGTGTATAAAACTGTGAGTGTAGTGTGATTGGAGAGTTGATATTTAATTCCACTTCATTTCATTTTGATTTCTACATTTCTTTACATGGTGGGATTCTGGGTTACTTTTACCTTCTCTTTTGCAGCATTTAAAACAATAAGCAGAGTTATAAATCTTCCCACCAAAACTCCTCTCCTCTTTGTGCTATATAAATAAAATGCAGTTTTGCCTGCCTGCCATTCTGTGTCTTCTTGTATCAGATCAAAATGACTGTATGGATTCCTTTTTAGCAAAATTCACAGGGAATGTTGGGGATGGTCTGATTTAAAACACAGGCTACTTTGTAAGCTGCAAATTCACTTTCGCGGACTTGGGGTGGGGTGGGAGGTGCTCCTAACAGAGTTGTCCCCCAGTTCCCCAGGGTGGGTGCACGTGCTGGTTGGGTGGAGCTGCCCAGAGCATGGGGACAGACACCTCCGCATCAGAGCAGGGGTTTGGTGAATGATGGAGGCGGTTTGCATGACAAACCCCCACAGAAGAGTTAGTATTTGCAAGGCAGTATTCAAAAGTAAGAAATTGTTGACTCTAAAAAAACTCTATCATCAGCCAAAACTTGGGGACTGGTAGTTAAAGGGACTTATTGAGCAATGACTTTATTTCCTGTGGAGATGTGATTTGACTGTTTAGGGATCGTCTGCGTTCTGCAGCCACAGGCTGTGCCCAACATGTATGAGATGCCAAAGTGATCTCCTTGAGAAAAGCAAAGCTCAAAACTTAACTGCTGCCCAGGTGGCTGCTGGAGGGCTTATGAGAGGGATCTTCAGACCTCAGTAAAAGGCAGAGGTGACCCACCTCAGACAGAGCCATTGTGACAATGCTAAGAAGGTGGTAGGGGCCTAGGGAATGGGAACCGTATAGACTCACGGGGCAGCAAAGCTGACTGGTCACCCACCAGCCTGTCCCCTGTGACCTGACTGGCCATTCCGCAGTTCCCAGCAGGACACACATGGTATACCCCCTAATGCTCAATGGGTCAGTTCATTCAGTAAACCTAAACAAAAATCTAGCTGTATGCTTGGTTTTATGTGCCGGACTGTAGTAAATCAGTCCAGTGGTTGTGGGGAGAGTATCTTTAATTCTTGCAGAGAGATATTTTTCAGAAGATTTACAGTGTGGTCTGGTAATGTGATAGTCTACGTTAAATGAGTGTGGCTACTATTTCTGATTCTGATTTAAGCTAAAATGTCATGTGGAATTCAACCCACTCTTTTTTTTTTAATGAGAAAATGGAGGCCAGAAGAGCCCTGTGCCCTGTCCACAGTCACCAGCGATTTAGAGGCTGAGCAGGGGCTGGAGTCCAGGACTTCCCTCTGGAGAGGTCTTCCTCCTCAGCGCCCACCGGGAACCGTCACCATGTCGTCAGAAGGCTGTTTATTTCCTTGAAAACCGCTCTATTTGCATTCCTTAATAACCCTGTTTTAATTTGCATTTCTCTCATTACTAATGCAGCTCGTTGTTTTCCCACCAGCTGACTGAGAATCTTTCCGGAGCGTGTAGCTCTTCCCTGGCCAGAGGACGGGTTGGGGTGGCCCTGGGGGGCCAACTGTAGGGGGGCCCGCGGGACTCTGTCCTGTGGAGAACCGATGCCCAGAGACCAGACGGCTTGTCAAACATCAGAGCTGCGTCTGGAACGCGACACTCTTGGCTCTGTGATTATCTCATATCTCATCCCAAGGATTACATTTCTAAACAGAAGTATCAATTGTATTAAACTGTAGAAGTAAATACAGTAAGTTTTAGGAGGCTAGGCTGGCTGTTCTTTACTGTAGGACAACATCTGAAATATCTTTAGTAGCCGGTCCCTGGAATCATCTTAGTGCCTCTTTTCTGTAGACCGAGGGCTTCCATCTATCTATTGAGGCTTCCTGCATATTGATAACCACCCTTGTGATGTTAAGTCCATACTGCAAGGGCCCAGAACCAAAAGCAAGGCTGTGTTTCATTGCCCGATGATGCTTGATCACCTAACGTGCATTGTGTTCTCGGGGAATCGCCCTTGGTGACTCATGTATTTGCCCTTTTGCACCCTCACAGCTACCCAACTCTTATGCCATGTCTTCATGTGTTCATTTATCAGCTCCTGAACTACAGGGTCGTGTCAAGCAGGTGGGGTGTCAGTAATTATGCAGGAGAGCATATGTATTTGAGTTTAGCCAGGGAAGAGGCAAACGTACCTAATGCTTTCATAGATCAAGCAGATAGCAAAGGCGGGTGGTTTCTGGGAAGACCGACACTCTGAGCAAACAGAAGATGGCAGCTGTAATAGTTCCTACTTTCCCATTAGATTCACACTTTTACCTGCAGAGAGCCTGGCACACAGAAGGTTATTCACATTGATACCCGGTTATGGAGCCTAAAGTCTGTAGTAATCCTTGACTGCTATCTCATACCACACGTCTAATCCATCAGCAAATCTGCCTGACTGCACTTTAGATCTAAGTCCTGAACATAACCACGTCTCCCCACCTACACAGCTAAGGCTCTGGTCCGAGCCAGCATCAGGGTGCGGGTGGGGTCTGCCTTGGCGTCCTAACTTACCCCCTTCCCTAACCATTTATTCTCTAGCCTGCAGCTTTATTGATCCTTGTATGATTTAGACAGATCATGTTCGATCTCTGCTCAAATATTAGTGTGGCTTTCTAGTCCCACCCAAAGTATATCCTAAAATGCATCTCGGGTAAATGTCCTGCGTGTTCAGCCTCCTGCTCTTGACCTGCACCCCTGCCAGCCCCCTGGCTCATTCCTACCACTTCCCCCTTTCGACTTGCACTTCAGGAACCCTGGCTTCCTTGCTGTTTTCCAAGCACACCACACACTTCCCTGCCTCGGCCTTTGTACTTTTTCTTCTCTCTGTCCGACACTCTTCTTTCTCTGGGCTTCCTGTCTCATTCTCACATCTAAAATCGAACTCCTTGGTCACTCTGTATGCCCTTGCTCTTTATTTTTCCTGATTGCATGTATTATCCATGCGTTTGTTCGTTATGTGTTCCCCTAACTAGATGGCAGGCTCCACAAGATAGGCATTGGGTGGTGTTCGTAGTTTCTGCTACAGAAAATAAATATTTGTTGAAGGAATAATTGGGATTCCTTGAGAACTGTATTGCAATGATTAAAATTCCTATTAAAGCCAAAAGCTTTGCTGCAAAGCAGGACTGGAAGGGCACTGGCCACTTGAAAATGGTGGAATGCTTGGGTTTTTTTCCTCATTGTTATTGGATTTGTTTGGGCTGCCATTCCAACCCACCTCTGCCCCCATTTATCTTGTAATATTTCTATCACTACATTTCATACGGAGGTCTCTTGGAAGCCTGCAGGGTAAGCCCTGGGGGCAGAGTTTGAAGGAAAGAGCTCCTGTGGCCTCTTGTGTGGAGGTCCAGCATCTGCTGGCCGCAGCCTTGGGGTGTGAATGGAGTCCTGGCAGCTCTGACGGCTGTTGACCTCTACAGAAATTTTAGGATCTCTGACACTCTCCCCAGCTTATCTCAAAATGACGATTCTAAGCCCCTCAGGAAGCATTAGCTGTGGACCATTACTGCCATTATTTGGTTGGTTTGCTGTATCACAAGACATAGAAATTGCCCAGGAGAAGCATAAAGTGTCAGCAGTTCTTCCAGAATGACTCACTTCATTAATATGCAGGATTATTTTCAGAATGGTTTCTCTTGGATTTTCTACTTTCTGTTATTCATGGAAGATACTAATGGCATCTTTTCTTCAGGTTGAAAATATTGAGGCATGCACAGATTAAAGACTCTTGAGTGGAGCAATAGCCACAGCCGCATTTTAGTTTATGGCCTGTGGTGCTTGATAAACCGATGGGGGGCCTTGAGCCCTGCTGCTGCACAGGATTGCCATGCGGCTTTGAACTTGGGGCACCACCAGGGGCAGTTTAGGAAACCAGGTTCCAGATTAAGTGAAACCGTTAAGAATTTTAATTATGAAGTGTTAGAGTATTCTGTTTCTTTCCCTGTGTCTGAAAAGCTTGTCCCCTTGGGACCTTCCTTTGCACCTAGTTTTCCATAAATCCATGGCTATTTCTGGAGGCTGGTGTGATTTACCTTTTTCTGGTTTAGGCAGAACCAGGCATTTTCTTCCCTCTTGAGCCTGTTAGTATGGCTGTGTGTCCACCTGCTCGGAAGCTGTGAGCTGACTACACAGTCACGTTCACAGTTATGTCACAGTGTTCCGCTCTCTGCAGACACCGGCCCCTGGTCCTGTGGGCCTTGTTCACCTGTGCAAGGTTTTGTCCCGGTCTAGCTCTGTGTTCTCGGCCAAGTGACTGACATTTTGGGGCTCAGTTTCTTCATCTATGAGACAGTTGTGTTGGACAACCTGTAACTGAATTCATTTATCAACAAATGGTTATGGACTACCATCTTCTCAGACACTGGATATTTTTTTTTCATCGATTGATTCCTTTAATCATAGATTTATATTCTCATTCGTTTTAGAAAGAATTTAAGGCAGCTGGGTAGTAATATTTGCCTTTATAGCATACAAAGCACTTTCTCTTATATTATACCATTTGGTTATCGCAATAGTCCTGTGAGGCAGGTAGTATGTATGTGATCAGTGTCATGGTACAGACGGGATAAAATACCCTTCCAACAACCCAAATTTGATGATTGTTGGGGGTGGTCAATGAGATGCCATGGCCATCAGTTGACCCGTGAGCTGGACCAGGGCAATCAGCAGCTCCCGCACTGCCCCCCGTCCTTGCAATGTGGGTTCTGCTCATCTTCCGCACTCCCAGGACTGCCCCAAAGACACAGCCGTAAGATGTGGTGTTGAGACCACCTGATGGTGTATGCACCTGCGCCCAGGTAAGGCCTCTGTATAAACAGAGATGTACTTATCTTGCAGCCGTCCAAGACAAGCCTTGCATATAAATTCCCCTGCTTATTACATCTGCCACGTAGCAATATGGAATAGCCACCTCTTTTTTGCTGTTTTCTGGCCTTGCATGTATGGGGCAAGTTTAGATTTTACCTGGGTAGTTCCTGAGGTTTTGAACCAACAATGATTCTGTAGTCCAGTTGTTCAGCTTAGACTAGTATAGTCTCTCCATTCCAGTGATTCTAAAACAACTTCAGTGTGTATAAATTATAAGTTTGTTTAAAGTGGAGATTTCTGACTCACTGTTTGGGGTAGAGCCCCCCAATTTTTGTTTCTAATAAGGAATAGTAGCAATTCAGATCAGGGGTCTGCTGGCTGCATGCTGAGAAATACTGCCTTCTGCACTAACATGGCATAGATGTCATCCAATGTTTATTGACTTAATCTATGGACAACAAGTCTTAAATCAGTATTAGCCAATAGAAATAGAGTGAAAACATTTAAGCATCAATGAGTAGGTGACAGCCTGTACAGTGGACGGAATGGGAAACTCAGCTTAACTGTGGAATCAGCTCATTGGCACTTCAAGTGTCTGGAAGTAAAGTTAACTGGGTCTGTGGGCCGTGTTCCCATGTGCCCTTCCCAATGCCCTAGACCTTGAGACTTTACTGAGAATATAGCACTTTTAATACCACTTATACTACTCAGGAACTATCATTTCCCCCCATTAATAGACTCTCTTAACCCTCTGTTCCCTTCAGTGGCCTGGTGCAGAAAGCTGATGAATTCTCCCACCAAGATTTCCTTGCCTGGAACATCTTTCTCAGTGAATACAAACTCTTACAGGGAACAGTATAAAAAGATTCCAGCCTCTCTTGAAGAACGCACCCGACGTGTGCCCAGAACCAAGGGAAGCTGTCCTAGGGAGGGGCCATTTGAGGTTTTCTTGGAGTCTTTTTAAGTCTCGTCATAAATGGCAATACTTCGGAAGTCTGTGAACAGTTTTAAGCCTTGCAGTAGCGAGACGTCCACGAACTCTGCTCTCCTTGGGGGCAAGGCTACTTTGCCTGCCTCTTGATTATTACTACACTGTGTTGAGGGGTAATTTTTTGAAAAAAGTAAAATCCTGTCTCTCATGCAGATATTGTTAAAGAGGGAGCCAGTAAGACGGTAGGATTGGTTCAGAGCAGAATCCAAAGAACAGACATATTTATAGGTCAGGAATATTGAAGTGAACGCTTACAGAGACAAACTCCCATTTTCCACAGGATGCAGGGGGAGGGAGGTGGACAGTAAACTGAACTGCCACCTGGCAGCATTTCTGTGTCTCCAGACAGGAATTATTTTGAATCACCTTCAATTACCTACAGTTCATAGAGCTCAAAGACAATGAGGCCAGAATCAAATAACCAGGACAGGTGTGAGCTCAGACATTTCTGTTTTCTGTTGAAGCACACATTTCCCCTACTTTGGCTTTATGCATGGGTGTTGGTCAGTTTGCAGGGGGTAATTTATCCTAAATGGGCTTCCCTGGGATTTCTTACCTGGGCCCTTGTGTTAAAACAAGAGCGTATCATCTAATGAAGGAAGGGGTCCTCCAGCTCGTGGTCTGGGAGTTGGGAAGCAAGGGGAAGAGGGGGAGGAAGGAAGGATCAGAGTCACCTGTCGTGCCGTGTGTGTGTGCACACCACACGCATGTGTGCTTTGGGAAAGCTCCTCACAGCCTTGCTGAGATGTATGACTGCTCTAAAGCTTCGGGTTCCCTCTATCATCACCCAGGGCACTGATTCTAGTCACTTGTTCCTAGAAACTTGAACTCTGGTCCTGGTGAATTACCTGCACCCTCTGGGGCTTTGGTCTAACCACTTAGCTTTCCGTACCTTGCTCTATAACATGGAGAGATGCCGATGCGCCTGCCTGACGAGGCTTGCTGAGGATCAGCTCAGATACCGCCCACTGGCGCATTTTATATGTGCTGACACGCAGCGTGTAGCCTGTTCTTACTCTCAGTATCTGCGGTTACTCCTCTGTCCTCACCGTTGATTTTGGTCCTTTGCTGTAGGAGCGCGGGAGGGGCAAGGACTAGGTTCACGTCCTCTCTCCAGCAGTCCTTTCCCCTGGCTGTGAGCTGAACACAGCCCTGAACTCCCTGACGTTAGAGGTGACAGTCCTTTGTTCCTAGGATCTTGTAAGGTTGAAATGAGATGACACGTAAGCCACCTGGCACTTGGCAGGTCCTTTGCAAAGGTGACTTTGCTTCTGTTCTGTTCCCATTGTCCTGGCCTACTGACCTTATCATCATCTGTCAAGGAGTGGGGGGCTAAGGGAGGGACAATGTCCAAATCACAAATCTGCCATGAGGTTTGGCTGGCCCCCAAGATCTCCTCTCCGAGTTTCTAGTAACAGAGGCTGTATTGTGATTCAAATAAGAAATAGTAGTAATGGGAACTACCAGTAAGTTCGCTTTATTCCGCACTAACTACAATGGAGTCGGTACAGACAGTTGATCCCGTGCAGACCTCTGAAGAATTAGGACATAATCTCTTGCTTTAGGGAACTTATTTGTAATTGGGAATATAATAAGCTTAACAAGTAGGAAATACCACAAGAGTAAAACAGAGAGCTCTGAAGAGGAACACTGTTACTAAGTGACGAATGCTGTAGGGGGTCAGGAAAGGGCCCTGGTTCTCTGTGTGCGCTTCTGAATCCAGTTAAAGGGTAGTCTTGGCCAGAATGCTGCTGGCAACTGATGGGAGCAAAGAACTGGGGTACGTGAGTAGCTCTAGGAATGAATGTCCTTGATAAGTCATGGGCAAGTGTAGGGGTGCCTGTCTGCATGTGTCAGCTCTGAAAATAAGTGATCTTTATAGACCTCTATGCTTTTTTATTGAAGGGTTTCTGTAGAAAACCCAGTCACCCGAACAGCCTCCAAACAGAGGCTTGGGAGCATCTCAGAATTTGACATCATTTTGAAGACGGGGAGAGGGCTGGATGGGATTCATCCTTTTCCTTTCAGACCTCTTCCTTTCCTTGTGTCATTTATTTATTTTTGTTTGTTTTTAGAGCCATTTGGAAAGAACCCCTTTACAGTTGATTGGTTGGAGGAGGGTTGTACAGGAAGGAGCACAGCTGGCCGAGTGGCCCTCAGACTCAGACCGAGTGGGGAAGGTGGGGCAGGGGAGGCCGAGTGGGTTCAGCCCGGGCAGAGACCAGCCTTGGAAGGGGCCTCTTTTGCTGGCATTTAAAAGCCTGTTTTCACAGAAACATTCCAAAGATTATTCTACTGAATACTAGACATGCTTTTAGAGGCAGGTTATGAGTGCTAGATAAAATTTTTGGTGATGGTTGAAACGGGCTTGCTGTTTGATTTGTAGAGTTACATGCCTTAGTTACCACGGTCACAGGTATCTTTCAGTAAGTTCCTGTGATGTTGGCGGGAGAGGGTACCCACACCCGGTGACTTCACTGCGGGAGTAAGGCCCCTTTCATGCCTTACTCTCTTTTTCGTAAACTTGAAGGTTTACACAATGAGTGTGAGTTCTAAGATTTAGCTGGTATAACCATAAACATCTCTGTACAAACCCCTTTTCTTTTTAAGTTGCTTCCGTGGAATGTCTCACCGAGGTTATTTGATGTATTTCCAAAACTTTGATTCAAGTTCCAAGACTGAATATGAACTATCTGGATTTTGCCCATTGTGTCAAGTCTGACACAACTCCAGGTGGACAGAAATCTCCAGTTCTTTAAGGAAATGTCTTTCATCATCTAACATGTACTACACTGTTCCCCTTGACATAGAATACACAAGTCAAACTTTATTTCACAAGAATATTCCTGCAATGGCTCTGGCTTCGTCGTGGATAACCAGCTAACCACTGAGGGTGTATTTTGTCTTTGGGCCCCTCCGGAGCCCAGTTCTTCACTGTGGGTGAGGCTGAGCAACTGTACTTTTGACATTTGTTTATAGGTTTCTCCATAACTAAAGATCTCTCTTCTCCTTTTAAAAGAGAAATAAATTATATGGCAACCTGAAGGTTACACGCATAATTATTACCCTTTACCTGCACAGAACTGGAAGTACACAGCAGGGAAAAGGGAATACAGGTGGGCTCTGATCTAGCACCTGCTCCTGCCTCTGTGGGGTGCCAGGGGGTCTCTGGAGGTGCAGGGCTGTGTACAGACTATGTTTGCTGCTGAACCTTGGGGCCTGGCAGGTCTGATGGAGGCAACATCTACTGAAGTTCCCTTTGAGGAGAGGAATCTTTCCTTTTCTGCTCTTTTTAAATTTACCACCATTTCCCCACATCATGTGGTACCCAGAGCTGATCCTCTGTTACAGCCCCCCTACCCATCCCCATGGCTTACGGAATGGTGACAGTGAGCAATATTGGAATGTGATTAGAACAGGTGTAGGGCTCAAACCTTGATTTCTGGTGTTCAGGCAAGACAGGACAATATAATTACCCTTTCTTTTCTGGCTCATTCCTTAACTCTCGTATTACTTAAACAGACTAAACTCTTTGAATCAAAAGTAATACGAAGAATTCCTTAAGGACTTAATACTTACATACAGGGGCTTTTGAAAGCATGTATTATTTATCTCCATAATGTGTTTTGGCATAAGCATTGGCTCAATAGATGAAAGGACGCTTGTTCTGAAAGCTCTTGTTTTTCGTGCTTCACGTGCTTCACAGGTGAGGCTTAGAGTGCGTGCACTTAGTTGGCTACACACTCTACTTAAGAGACTTAAAAAATTGTCCCCATCAGACCAATGAGTCAGAAATCTCATTGTCATTATAGACTTCTGTCAATAAACATACCTGCCTTCCCTGTTTGCAACTTTAGTAAAAAATTAGCAAAAGATGCTTGCATATATGTCATAAGAAATTTCTCTTAGTAGTTACTGTCTTGCCAATGGGTCTCAGCCCGGACAAGTTCACTATGGATTCAGTGAGACTGAAGAAATGACAGTGGAACATTCTTAGAGTGAAAGGGTCATACCCACCTTTAACTCCACGGTGACAGGTCAATCACTAGAATCCTGTCCCCTCAGAGCGAGTCTGCATGCGGCAAGCTGGTCTCTGCCTCTGGGCCTCTCTGCCCCCACAGCTGTCTCAGTCTCTGTCCTCTGTGCTGCCACCACTCCAGTCTTATCTCTGCTCTCCTGCAGCCTTGCAGCTGTGCTACCATGTTGCCACCCAGAGCACTGGGCAGGGCTCTTTATATAAGGTCAATAATGATGTATTGCCCACATATACATAGTGAGGTAGCCAACCACGGCCAGGTGAGAATCCTGGCCATAGGAAACTTCACTTTATCCACAGTTATGCTTTCAATAAATCTGAAATTGACCTTTAAATGTCTCTCTTCACTATTCTGCCCCACCATGTGAGCTAATGCACATTGACCTCTACCCTCTGACCCTAGGAAGAGTGGCACTGTGGGTCCCTCAAGTTCCGTTCCAGAAATTTTCCATGTCTTTTCACATACATACACCCAGACTTCTTTCTTCTTTTTCTTTTTCTTTTTAACATTAACTGGGTGTGGGAAAATGGAATTTCCTAAGGCCAGGATCCTCACCTGACCATAAGCTACTTAATGATGTAACTGGCCTACTGCAGGCCACTGCTTCCATACCTGTAGGCAGTGAGCTATTATTGGCTGAGTCACTGCATAAAGTGCGCTGCCCAGTGCTCCGGGCAGAGGCAGATACAGAGGTGGATTATGGACCTGCAGGCTGCTGGATGCAGATGTGTTCTAGTGCTCGACCTATCACCTGGAGAGCAAAGCCTGGAATGAACCCTTTTACCCCAAGAGCGTTCTGTTGTCATTCTTAGTCTTGCTGAATCCACAGTGAAATTGCCCTGGGCTGAAACTCTCAGATAAGACATTGGGTCAGGTTATATGTATTTGCAATTTTCTTTTTTTCAATTTATCCATGATATCTTCCCTTCTTTGTACATGTCTACTTTATTTTTGAATAATATATTATATTCTGTAGTATATATGGACAAAATAACTAAATGATTCCCCCATTGATAAACTTTTACTATGTTTTAGCTTGCACAAGGCATGCTGAGTGACCCTTGGCCATATGTATATTTGTGTACATTTTAAAATATTTTTGTGCGGTGGAGTCAAGCTTTGAAATTTGGTGTGTATTTCCATGTTTTTTTTTCTAAAGGCCATATCTGCTTATGTTTATGGCAATATTCTAATATTGTTCAATTTTCACTTAGCCCTGAGGACACTGAATATTGCCTGTTTTATTAGGTTGTGCCAATCTAGAGTATTAAATACACTCTCATATTATCATTTGTGTATTATGACTACTGTTAAATGGAGCATTTTTTTAATGTTTATTGGTCAGTTTATCAGTGAGAGATCAGTTATTTGACACAGAGATTTCCTTTCAATGAGATTGTTAAAGGTCTGTGTATCAGGGACTGGTTGGGATTTAGAGATAAACTGAAACATCTCCATTAAGGACTACACAAACTCATTGTAGAGAAAATGGAAGTTCAGTGGCCAGGATCTCACCTGATCCTGGTCTGCTGATCCCCTGTGCAGGTGGAATGCTCTCAGGCGCAGGCCTGCACACGTGTGGTAGTGGGCAATTATTGACTCCATATAAAGAGCTCCGCCCAGTGTTTTGGGGCTGCTATGTGGTGAGAGGCCCGGAGGCAGAGACCAACTTGCTGCTTGCAGACTTGCCCTGAGGTGGGCAGGATTCTAGTGCTTGGCCTGCCATGTGCAAATAAAGCTGGGTATAAACCCCTTTACCCTCAGTGTTCCATTGTCATTTTTCGGTCTCACTGAACCAAAGTTAACTTGCCTGGGACTGAAACCCTCAGGCAAATCACACGTGAGCAGCAGGGTGTGTCCAAGCCATCATAAAAAATATGAACTGTGTTCTGTTGGGAGTGTGGGTGAAGTTTAAAGGAGGGAATGTGATGTCAGGTGAGTTCTGAGCTGGGTCTGAGGGTTCCTCTGGGTGGAACGTGTACAGCAGATGGCGAGGGCCAGTGATAGCATGGCCTGGGTAGTAGGTGGTACCTTGGAAAGGCGAGCTGTCCTGGGGCACTTGGGAGAAGCTCCTGAGTGGGAAGTGGTGGGAAGGTGACAGGGACCAGCTGTTCATTATCTGTTATGAATATATACTGACCGTAGGCGTGATTCCACTTCTCAAGGCACTTGCCTGGCCTGTTCTGCAGTCTTCCCATCCTTGTGTCATTTATTCTATAGCAATCATTCTAAAAAGCAGCTTTGGTTTGACCTTCTGGTCTCTATGATCACATCGCCAAGCAAGGTTGTTAGAGTTTCAGTCAGCTTTCATTTAGGAGTGATGTAATTGGTGATTATTTTCTTCCGTTCTCCTACTTCTGCTGGTCCCCTGCAGGAACCTCGGAGCAGGATGTCCCAGTCATATGCACATATTTAGGTCTGACTGCTGTTACACTCAAGGTAAAATGTGTTGCAAACACATTAAAGCATTTATGTGATTTCTTTGGAACTTGACTGCAAAATACTTGGCTAAATTTCTTTTTTGGAGCAAGCTCACTTAACCAACTCAGTAGTATAAATTGACGTAAGACACTTCCTGAATTTTCACCTGATAGATCCCATGTATTCCAGTGATGACAGTTGAGATTCATCTATTTTTCTAGCTATTAATGGCTTTTGATAGTTACAGACCCAGAACATCTCTTACAAAACTAAGAAACTGACTGAAGTACAAACCCCCCAAAATGGGCCTCTTTTTCCTTATGCTGTCACTGGAGTGTTTGTCCGGGTGTCCCATTACTCCCGTGTTTTGAATATATATTTTTCCTATTTGCATTTCCTCCAACTCTTGCCCAAAATCAATGTCTTTGTTTTAAAGCTAGAAGCTTCCAAAAAAAAAAAAAAAGCTAGGACAGGACATTTGTGGAGGACACAGTTGGAATGCTTTCTTGCTGAAAGAAAGATGTGGTTTCATAGAGGGTGAGTAGCTGGACAGACTCTTCTGAGACTGAGGTCAAGTTGATAAGGTTTTGTTTTTTTCCCACCCCCACTCCTTTAGGGCTTTATTCTTGAACCTGAATAAAATGACCTCTTGTTATTTTTAATCTCTCCTGTTTCTATTAAATCTTTTGAATGTTTTAAATTTTGGGGGGGTTGAAGAAATAGGGGATACAATCTGACTCTAAAGAATTAGGTATGTGAGAGTAATTCCTTTTTGTTTTTGTTGCTTACCCCACAATCCTGAATCACTCTTACTTGAAATTTTAGTGAAAATTTTGCTTTTCAGATTTCCTTGGGAGGGAAATAGTATGAGGCATTTGAGTTGGTACTGGTGCATCAGAGAGACACCCTGTATGGCCATCCTCTCTCCTGACTCCTGCATCACTGATTGTTATTCCAGTGGTTGATGGGTCTGGAGACCTTGCTGGGACTTGAGGTCTACTTTTTATCAGAACACAAAGGTACAGAAGACAAGTGTGTAGAGTTGACCATTGAAGGTTGGCACACAGGAAGGATGAGAGATACAAAGTACTTTTTCATTTAAAAGGAGCTGGCCTTCCCAAGTTGGTCTATATATTCAACATAATCCCAATAAAAATCCCAACAAATTTTGTGGATGTTGACAGACTGATTCTAAAGATTATATGGAGATGCAAGAGACCCAGAGGAACCAGCACAGTACTGAAGGAGAAGAACGAAGTCAGAGGACTGATATGACTTGATTCCCAGACTTATAAGGCTACAGTAATCATGACAGTGTGGTTATTGGCAAAAGAGTATAGATAAATAGATAAATGGGACAGAATAGAGTTTCTAGAAATAGACCCACATAAATATAATCAACTGATCTTTGACAAAGGAGCCAAGACAATTCGGAGGAGAAACAATGGCCTTTTCAACAAATGGTGCTTTAACAACTAGGAAGCCACATACACACAAAGAAGTTAGATACAACAATTTAATCAAATGGATCATAGACCTAAATTTAAAACACAAAACTATAAAATTCTTAGATGATCACGTGAGAGAAAATCTAGGTGATGTTGGGTCTTGACAATGACCATGACCCATGAAATTAAAAAATGGATAAACTGGACTTTACTATTATTAACTTCTGTTCTATGAAAGATACTGTTAGTAGAACAAACAAACAAAAAAAAACTCCGTAAGTTGAAAGAAAATATTTGCAAAACATATATCTAATAAGGAACAGGTATTCAAAATATACAAAGAACTCTTAAAATTCAAGAAAATAAACAATCCAATCAAAAAATGAGTGAAAGATCTGAAGAGACCTCTCACCAGAGAAGATAAACAGAAGGGGATTAAGCACATGAAAAGACATGCAACATAATATCTTATTTAGGAACTAGAAATTCAAACAATAACGAGATACCACTACACACACACTCGACTAGCTAAAATCCAAAGCACTGACAATACCGAATGCTGACAAGGATTTGGAGCACCAGGAACTCTCATCCATTGCTGGTGGGAATGAAAAGTGATACAGATACTTTGGAAGATTGTATGATGGTTTCTTACAAAATAAACATGTTCCTATAGTACGATCCAGAAATCACACTCCTTAGTATTTACTCAAATGAGTCGAACACTTAAGTCCACACAGAAACCTGCACATGCATGTTTACAGCAGATTTATTCATAATGGTCAAAACCTGGGAGAAACCGAGATGTCCTTCAGTAGGTGAACTGATAAACTGTGGTATGTCCAGATGATGGAATATTATTCAGTGATAAAAAAGAAGAGCTATCCAGCCATGAAAAGACACGAAGGAAACTTAAATGCATATGCTAATAAGAGAAGCCAATCTGGAAGGCTACATATTATATGATTCCAATTCTTTGACATCCTGGAAAAGACAAAATGCAAGGGATAGTAAAAAGGTCAGTGGTTGGTTGCTAGGGGTTGGGGCTGAGGGGAAGAGATGAATGGGCAGAGTACAAGCTTTTAGGACAATGAAACTGCTCTGTATGATGCTGTAATGATGGACCCTTGCCATTTACATTTGTCAAAACCTACAGAATGTACAACACCAGGAGGGATCTCTAATGTGAACCGTGGCCTCTAGGTCATAATGAATTGAGATTTGCTCATCAGCTGCCACATATGTCCTTCTAGTGCAAGGTGTTAAGGGAAACTGAGAGGGAGTGTGTGCGGTATATGAGAACTCTATATTTTCTGCTTATTTTCCTGTAAACCTAAAACTGCTCTAAAAAACATTCTATTAATTAACAAGATAAAAAGTTGAAAAAATAGCTGGAAAATCTAAGTGGTCATATATGATAGGAAATTTTATGAAGCATGCATTCAGTTTTTACCTTTTCCGCCACTGAGTTCCACTGTTATGATCCTGATTACCGTTTTTTTTTTTTTTTTGGTGTTAATTTGTTCTTGCATTAAATGTGGCTTGAGCATCAGCTGTGAGCTAGGTGTGCCAGATTCAAGGCTGAGCAATACCATCACCCCCTTGAAATCTTTGTTGTGGGAAAGAGACATATAAGCAGATGAATAGCATGTAAAAAACCTGTATTGTGATTCTTAAAGAGATGAACAGTGCTTTGGGTCCACAGAGGAAAACATTGTCCCAATCCCCAGGGGGAGTTGAGGGTGGCCTCATAAAGGAGCAGATGTCTGATCTAGGTATTTTTTCTTAGGTGTGAGGTGTTAGGAAGGTATGTTTGTTGGGGTAACGCTAGCACCTGTAACAAATCCCAAATGGTATAATGGCTCAGAAATGCCGGACCTGTTTCAGAACAGCTCAGCAGGTGGCCCAGCAGCCGCAGGTTTCGGTACCCCAGGCTCTCCCCAGGTTGCCGTGTTTCTCTTCTTCAAGTGGGGGAGGAGGAAGGGAAACAGACAACATCTGGCTTGACATCCTTGGTCAGCCTGGACACGTCACTTCAGTCCACACTCCCTTAGCAAGATCTTGTCACATGGCCCACTTACAGGCAAGTAGGGCTGGACAATGTCCCTGTCTTAGGCAGCCTGGTGACAGCGCCATACAGTGGAAAGGGAAGCAAGGTTTTTGATTGACAGTGGGCCCTCCCTTGCATTCCAGGGGAATCAAGGAGTTATGGTCTTAAGAAGACATCAAGCATGTTCATTCTTTGGAAAGATTCCTCCAAATCCGGTAGGGGCTATGGTTTCAAGGAGGAAAACCAGGCAGTTGAATGCACGGGCTATTCTTCACCTCACAGATGATCATATCTCTTGAATGTTTCCCTTTTAAATGTACCAATTATTCAAGAAATTGGTAAATGTAATAAATTGCTGAAAAACATGTGGGAAAGCCTGTGGTCATGGAGGAACTTGATGCGTTTAGGATGCGTGCACTGCTTGTCAAACTAACGGATGAGGGGGAGAGGTGACTCCCTTGTGTGATCTGCTCCCATGTCAGGTTCCTCTGTTGGGCTGGGAGGAGTCCTCAGAGGCCTGGAGCTATGGCAGGTGTTGGTGGTGAGGCAGGTGGAAGAGGGAGGCAGCCTGGGTGGGGTCAGCAGGTGTGTGTTCATCTAGGAATCAGCACCTGGGGTTATCTGAGATCCAGTGTTAGTTCTAGATTGATTTCTACTAATTAAATAATAATCTGGAGGTGCTTCTTAGTAAAATGTGAGCTTGTAACATTTTTTTAAAGTTCAACTCCTTACTTAAATATAACCCACACACAGAAAAGTGCATGGTTGTATTTTTTACTGAGCTAAGAATCACATACATTAAGTTCCCCCTTTTACAGTGTACAGTTCAGTGGGTTTAATATATTCATGCATATTAAAGTCACCCAACCATCACCACTAATCCCAGTACATTCTCATCACCCCCAAAAGTGACCCACTTCCATTGGCAGTCTCTCCCCATTTAAGCCTTCCCCTGAGCCCCTGGCAATCACTAACCTCTTTTCTGTCTCTATGGATTTGCCTATTCTGGACACTTCCTAATAAATTTCCTAAAGATCATTCAATATGTGGCCTTTTGTGTCTGGCTTCTTTTACTTAACATCACGTTTTCCAAGTTCATTCATGTTGTAGCTTGAATCATAACATCATTCCTTTTTTTACAACTGAATAGTATTCCATTGTATGGACATACCCCTTCTGTTTATCTGTGCCCATGATTGTTTTTTAATGTTTTCATTTTTAAGCTTTGGGGCTTGTTTTGTGCATGAAGAACCCTACAGAAGCCTGCCCAGAGGCTGACCTATCAGCTTAACGCACATCACTTGGCACTCGGGGGGTCCCCTTGCTGATGGACCTCTGGGATCCCTGTGTCTCAGCACACTTGGGTGCTCACAGCCAGGGGACAATTTTGGGTCTTATTTCTTCAGTGGATCCCAGGATAGAGTGTTTCTGGGGCCTCTAGGATGGAGCAGAAGCCCCTCACCTCCCCCCGAACAAAGCGTGCCTATTGGCTTTGCTTCCTTGGGAATCTTTAGATTTGCATATGCATGGAGTGAGCTTTTTCTCCAGGTGTGAACTTTGAGTACTTTAGTTTCAGGGCTTTGATAGTTCCCAGTGGGATCCTAGGACTGCGTCAAGTGCTTACAAGCTGACTGGGGGCTCCCATAGGCCTGGACAAAAACGAAGCGTGTCAGGCAGGACCCCTTGGCTGTGAGCTGGGCTCCAGGAAGCAAGGGGATGTCTCTGAGTTGCAGAAATTACAGGTCTGTCCTGCTCATTTCCCTCTTGTCACCTTTTCCTGTGGATGGCATGACCATGTTGACATTTCTCAGAAGGAATTATTCCTGGAAAAATCCCTTCAGGAAGCATGACTTAAGTGGACTGTTTGGTATTTACATGTTCTTAAGTGGCAGACGTTCTTTTGTGGAGAATAACACCTTTGATTTTTTTTTCCCCTAAGTTAGCACATTTCATCTCCTGAAACAGAGTAAATTACTGGGACAGTTTGCGATCAAAGTTCCTCAGCACTCATGTTATCTAAACACATAAGCACAAACATTGGGTTTCTTATGTATGTGGAATGGAATGGACATGGTCAGCTTTAGTGGGGCTCCTTGTGTACTTACTCAGGTTGGAAGAAATCTAAATTAGTCTGGAGAATGATTTCCAATTCTCTTTTCCTTTTGATGTTATCTGTGAGAGCTGAGTGGTTGCAAGGTCCGTGTGAGCTCTGTGCTCACACGGAAAAGGGGTTTTCCAATATGTTTGTTCCTCAGCTTGGGCGAGTATGGGTCGGGGGAGGGGCGGGGAGTGACATGGACTTTCTCTGAAAATCTCAGGTGTGTTCTTCAGTACATGCTGTTTTTGTCAGTTTTCAATGTGCTGCTTGCATATATGAAAGTAAAGCACACATACATGATTCCCACGTTCTGGGGGAAAAGCTTAGCTCCACACGGAACTCTCATGCATCCGGAATTGTGTGCTCGGCATTAATGGAGGAGAGGCATGCTTAACCCTGCTTCCTGTAAGTCCTTTTGTATATCAGGCTAAGAAGGACTTCATCAGAGATGGTTAAGATCGGGGTCTTTGTGCCCCAGGCTTGCAGTGAGGACACTTACCTGCAGCAGGTCAGTGATTTAGGACTCACGCCTGAGCTACCACCCAGTCAGTGAAGACAACCCCGAGCCTCTTTTTCTTACTGACTTTCTTATCCACAACAGCTGCCCCACCAGAGTTAAAATAACTGCCCTTGTTATTTTCTCTAACATTCCCCAGCCCTATTTGTTCTATTGATGGCTTCTCTCTCACTTTTATTTGTCAAGCCTGCATCAAAAGCTGTCATAGAGAAGGATGGGTACAGACTGGCTGACTCTACACACACCCGTTTCTCCAACAGGCATGTGTTTCAGTGCCATGTGTTCCAGGGTGGCTTGTGTAACATTTTACTCTCACCTCACCTCATCCCTGGGTGACTGGGGGAGGTTGGGGGAAAGCAGCCACAGGACCCTTTCTTGGACCCCAAATGCTCTTCTTGGGCCCTATGAACATGTTCCATCCTTGGAGTTCTTGCATGTTAATCTGCAGGGGCCTGGTGGAAAAGTATTCTCACCAGACTGTGACAGCAGCAGGCAGGTTTCTGAATTGTAGGAGTTCCTGGCTGTAGGGAATCTTTGTCCAGTCAGTTAAGTATTGCATGCTACATCTTCTGGGAGAGAGAACCAGGGAAGTATCAGGTTTGTTTTTGTCAACATGATCTTTGTAGGATTTTTCTTTGGGAATCATCCAACTTCAAGCTTGATGCATCCCTTCCCTGGTATGAACGTCACCAGAATTCATCGCCTAGGCTACTGCTTGGTTTTTCGTGGGTCAGCTTTTGCTCCTTTTGAGGCTTATTTTCCCGTAATGAATCCTGTATCCCCCAGCCACCCCACTGAAAACATACACATATTTTATTGGATTGAATTTGGCTACTTCTTCTTCAAGAGGCATCCCATAGGGAAATGTAACATAGACTATTAATTTTTGTTTAGTTTTGACCATTCAATCTGAATCTTATTTATTCTTCCCCTAATTTTATCTTAAGGTACACTGGTCTCAGAGAAGTTTTGCACAGTTAAAAAACTAGCCTCTCTGTGTGTGTGTGTGTGTGTGACTTTTCTAACTAAATTTAAACTATTGGCTGTCTTTTTATTGGCTCGTGGCCACAAAACTTAATCTTGGCACTGAATATGTCAAATTTGCCTTAATTCATGTTGTAATAACTTGACTCAGAAAGTATAAAAAGACTCAAACAGGAAGGGTTTTTTTCTTTACTATCATATCTTATTTTTTTAATGCCTCCTTAATCTAGGATTAATAAATGAAGGCTGCCTTATCTTATCATCAGCATTTAACATTCTGTATCTAAATTGGAGATTGCCCAATGATGTAAAATCCTTATAGAAATTATGAGGATACTAGAGTGTCAACTTGTTTAAAATTTATTATCATTTTTTAATCAACATTTTATCATTTTCTCTCTAAAGCAGAATGTATACTCCCTTCAACCTTGTACAGTTAGGCTCAGAATTTGTCTTCTGATGTATTCAGATCAGTATTTTGACCAACCATCTTGACCTTGCTGTTAATAATTGCTTTAATGTTAATAAAAGCTCAGAGGTTTAGACTTTTGCTTTTGTTTATACTCCTAGGATATGTTGATGCTTGGAAATCTGATGGCTTTTTGACAGATCAAAGCCCTGTAAAATCAGTCAACAAAGCTTTTGAAGCTGTAATATTTCAGGAAACTGTGTAAATAAAATCAATAGGACTATTTTAAAATAAAGCTTTTCTGGATATTGCTAGAGATTGTATGTAGCATTTCTAAGATTCTTGATGGTAAAAATTTCACCATTAAACAGTTTTAGAGAGCCATGTATCTTTAAAGTCAGAATTACAAATGGATTTTAAAGAAAATATGTTAAGGGAAGCTCCTGCTTTATCTGAAATCCAGAAGACTAGATAGGGAGAGAGGTTGAAGGGCGTGTGTATTTTGCTTCAGAGAGAAAGTGAGACACATTTTAAGCAAATTGACACTCTGGAATCTTCCTACTTCCAAAAGGATTCTTTACCATTGGGCAACCTCCAATTTAGATACAGAATACTATATGTGGATGGTAAGATAAGGGAGCCTTCATTTATTAATCGTATGTTAAGAAGGCATTTAAAAAATAAGATGATAGTAAAGAAGAATAATTATTTCAATTTTTTTCTAATTATATGTGTAAATACATATTCTAAATATGTATTCATCTTAGAAATGTGAGAACGGGAACAAGAATAAAGAAGAAACAAGTCATCTATATTCTTAAATCCTAAAGAAGGTAACTGCTATTCACATTTTGGTATATATCCTGTTGAAAAGAAATATGAGTTTTAATTTTCTGTTTCTACCAGTTTGCTGTATTTGTTATTTTTCAGAGTCACAATTTTGTTTTAAAATCTTAAATCAGTAAATGTTTCTAAGGCATTCTGTGATCCTTAGTGGATTTTTCACCAAAGGACTGTTAAACCTTGAGGGCAGATAAAGATTGAGGGAGGTTCTGGATAGGAGATTTGCAGACTAGAAACTTCTAGTAAATGTTTGTGAAAGAAGCCCACCTCTGAAAGCCTCTGGTTTTCAGAAGAGCTTTTAAGTGTGTTATCAACTTTTTTGGATGATTTCTATAGAAGGATTTTCACTTTCTATAAATAATCAAAGACAGTAAGAGATGGATTAGAAAATACAGTCTCTCCCAGCTTTGAACCAAGTTTAATAGCAAATTCAGCCTAGTTTATGCTGGGTTTTTATTTCTGTTACTAACTGTTTTATTTTATGTCACTGTAGTCCTTTTGTAGAACAATTATTTATCCCACCTATCACTATATGTTCCGATATAAGTGAGAACATTGGAAATAAGAGAAAATAGGAGTAGGAAAGAGTAAGATTCTGAAGTCAAAGAAAATACATCTGGCTCAGAACCTTTAAGTGGCCAAAGCAAAAAGGCACGATCCGTCGTGAGAATTAGTGTCCGTTAGAGGAGAAAAATTCTGCTCCGAGGCACTGAGCTATTTTGGATACTGAGTCCACAACGGAATTTCTCCCTTGATATCCAAAGCTGCTGCAATTGGGACCACAGCTGCCACACGTCCCTGCAGAAAATACAACGATGTGTTGCCTGGGGTTGTACCTGTCAGTCGACGGGCTCTGGCAGGCTTACCGTGTGCATGGCGGGGCAGGGGCAACCTACACGGTCCGGCTCGGCCCTGAGCTGGTCTGGTGCTGCCGCAGGGTCTCCATGATGGGGACCAGTGTCAAGTCTCCTGAAGAGGAGGGAGATGCTTCAGGATGGGAAAAATCACAAAATGGAACTTTGCTCGCACTCCTGTTGATCTCCGTTTGGGGCCATTTCACGCAAACAAGAGCCTTCCTTATTTGCCGTCACATTCCAGGATAACCTTCAGCATTGCTTCTATGCATCCCTTGCTGCTTGGCAGGCCTCTAAAATGTCACATGATTCTTTTCTCTCCCGCTTGTTTTTGGGTGTTAACTAGAGACATTTCTTGCCTGTGGTTTTGGTAAATATATTGAGACTGGGGACTTACATATGTTTTGCATATAAATGTCAGCTAGAAGCTACTGGGCTGAGAGATCTTTGCAGTCTGTGGAATGTGAGGATTAAAACCCAAGAGCCAGTTTATGGGAGGAGGTTAACCAGGAGAAGTTCTTGGATGCACCTGTGACCCGTTTGCCGCCTCTACTTAATGGCGTTGAAATGCTGCTTGTCTTCATGTAACTGAATGCTGCACAGAGACCCATTAACTGGAAGGTGCCCCACGTGGTGTGGGCAGCTTGGGTCTGGGCCGGGTCCTCCCTGTAACATGCTCGCTGGCTCTAAGATGGGTCCTCAGATGTGAGTGGGAAATGGAGCAAGCCAAGAAGGCTGCCTGTTCATTTAGAAATGTCATCATAACGTAGCAGGACACACCATGGAGTGCTGTGCTCCCCTCCCTTTTTTTCCCTTTGCTAATGTGGTAGGTGGAAGGTTTTTTGTTGTTGTTTGTTTTCTTCATTAAAACTTTCTCTCATCCCTATAATGCTCTACTATCCATCCACTTACGCCAGGTGAATTAGAACAGGACAGTTTCAGGGCATCACGTAAGTCTCCCAGATTATTGTGGGGATCAGCCCTGAGCTCTCTTAATACCTGGGCACCTAGGAGAGGGCCTGCTGCTTCCGTCCTCATGCACTGGTGTAAAGGCTGCGTGCCATGCCTCTGACCTGCGGCTGGAGGAGGTGCTGCTCTATAGGTAACAGAAACCGTCCATACAGCTGCTCTGGTATAGATGTGGCTCATACACGCAGGCGTACAGGGGGGCAATGAGAACAGCGGCAACTTTTTGAGCAGATGGTTAGCCTATTACTAGCAATTCTTCAATCATGTGCCTTGTAGATACAGATTATAAATCCTATCACTTACAGTGAAGCAAAAACAGCCTATGTGATTATTTAGGGAATTTTTCTTTTTTTGTAAATGTTAGCTAGATATATTTTAAATATGTTGAGACCCTTAAAATAGCTTTCTGCAATAAAAATATTTAGATGAAGCCTTAAAATGAATTAGGTGGTATATAGACAGAAGGAAACCCAGAAGTTGTTTGTGAAAATGTTTTAATAATACTCTGTGGTGCTGAAATAGGTCATTCACCTCAGTGGGCACCTAAGGGAAAACCAAGCTCCCAGTTGGAGATCATGATATTCACGTTATTTAGAATTGCCTTTTTTCCCTTCAAAATATGTCTTTTGACTATTTCTTTTAGTTTGAAGATCATACTGAGCGATTGTCTGGTATTTATTTTGCCTTTGTGACTTAGAACAGTAATGCAATGACTGCTGAAGTATACACATCCAGAGGACATGAAATTTAATTCTGAAGCTCTGTTTGTCAAGATAGGTTGCTTCTGGCAACTGAATGCTTTTGCCCCTATCTTCCAGTTAGAGCAACAGTCTCAGGGACTTGAGCACAAAATTGACAGCAATTGGTGCCAAATCATGTGATGCGGAAGCCGAGCAGCCTGTGCTCTGAGGTGTTCTAGGAGCTTTCCTTCCATTCTGGGCCCGTCTGGTGCTCTTCTGGCCTATCTACTCTTTCATCTTTTCAGCCTAACTACAACTTGGGCTGCAAGTTTTTCAACTTAGATGCGAAGTACAATTCTTTTGTAATACTTGATGTATTATTGGATGACAAGAAAATTGCTGTAGTAAACAGACACCAAACACTAAAATGTCCTGCTTTGTACATATAACTGTTTTGAACAATTATACTAGGTTAATTTTTTTATAGTTTAATTTTATCTTTATACCTCTGAAGTCAATTGATATTTTTCTTGTATTACTATGTGTAACAAATGAAACCTACTGAATAAAAATTCAGTTTCAAGTGATAAAGACCATGATGAATCTTAAGTGCAGATAGAATTTTAACATTAAAGTCTTCTAAGCAGAAATATTTTCATTTCAGTGACATAAATTGAAGGGTGAAGATGAGCTTTATTGGATTATTTTCCCCCTTGAGGGCTTTGCAAACAATAGAACTTATTTTACAAGAAGGGATAACTGACGACATGTTCCAAGTAAAGTGAATGAGTGATACTTTACAATGATCACATGGAAAAGCAAGTAAAAAAAACAAAACTACTTCATACCCTTTAAGATGGCTGCTATAAAATAAAAATAAAAAGAAAGAAAATAATATGTTGGTAAGGATGTAGAGAGATCGGAACCCTTGAGCACTGTTGGTGGGATTGTAAAATGCTATGGCTGCTGTGAAAGAAAGTGGTATGATGCCTCCTCAGGCATTAAGCATAAAATTACCATAGGTCCAGCAGTTCCACCTCTGGGTACAGACCCCCAAAAATTGAAAGCTAGGTCATAAAGAGGTATTTGTATGCACATTCACAATAGCCAAAAGGTGGAAGCAAACTTTGTGTCTACTGACGGATAAACAAATGTGGCATATTCACACAATGGAATATTATTCTGCCTCAAAAAAGGAAGAAAATACTGACTTGTGCTACATCATGAATGAACCTTGAACATGTTATGCTAAGAGAAATAAGCCAGCCACAAAAAAGACAAACACTCTGTGATTCCACTGATTATGAGGTACCCAGACTAGACAAAATCATAGAGACAGAAAGTGATGTGGTGGATGTCAGGGGCTGTGTGGGGTCATATGGGGAATTGTTATTTAGTAGTGACAGAGCTTCAGTTTTGCAAGATGGAAGGAGTTTTGGAGATGGGTTGTACAACAGTGTCCGTGTACTTACCGTGACTGAAGTGTATGCTTAAAAGTGGTTAAGATAAATGTTATGGTACATGTGACTGACCACAGTTAAAACTTTACATGGAGCTTGTTGTATGTGCCTGCCCATCATGATTCGCTTTGAACAGTAGTTCATGGAGTCAATGCTGAGACTATAATCCTGCACCCACCCCATACCCTATCCTCATTCCCTTTAACATTTTTTTTGCTGTTTTCCCTTTCTCCTTATAAAATACCATGTAACTTGTTTATTTTCTTTATTGTCTCTCTTGCCTCCAGAGTGTAAGCTCCACGAGGGCGGAAACTTCAGCCTGTTTTGTTCATTGCTGTCACTCTGTGCCTGGAAGGGTGCCTGGCACAAAGTAGGTGGTCAGCAAATATCTGTCGAGTGATAGAATAGTGTAAGTAAAATAAAGTCATTTGAATGACAAATGCATTTGGGCTATTTTATTTTTGAGATTTAACATATGAAACAAAGCATACCCATCTGAGTATATAGCTCAGTGCATTTTTATGGATCTGCGTGCCTGTGGCCGACACCCAGATAACAATGTGGACTTCCCATTACAAAGACTGCTTGTGCCCCTCCCTAGACAGCCCCTTCCCTGCTAGATGAAATCACTGTTCTGATTTCTTTTACCCAGAGATTTGCCTTTGAACTTCACATAAATGGAATTTTGCAGGATATGCTCTTTTATCTGGCTTATTTCACCCAGCATAATGTCTGTGAGATTCAGCCCTGCGAGTGTTCTGATGCACAGGAGGTCACCGTTTGTTTATCCACTCCCTTGCTGATGGACATTTGGGTTGTTTCCATTTTTTCCTATTAGGAATAAAATTCTTGTATGTATTTGTTTGTGGACAAACCTTTTTTCTTGGATAAAATATGTAGGAATAGAATTGACCTGAGGAAGTATCTATCTGTAGGATTGATGTAGACTTACCACTTAGAAACTGCCAAATGGTTTTCTAAAGTGGTTGAAATAATTGACATTCTCACCAGCAATTGTTCCACGTTCTGGTGACAGAAGGCGAGCTTGTCTTTTTTGTTTTGAGCCAGGCTTGTGGGGGTGGAGTGTGTCTCCTGTGGTGTTGATTTGCAGTCCTTTAAAGAGTGATGATACTGAGCATCTTTTCATGTGCTCATTGGCCATTTGGGGATCCTCTTGTGAAATAACCTGTTCAAGACTTCTGCTCATTTTGTTTTTACATTTTGCCGTTGCTTGGTATGCAGTCTTTATTTTGGGTGCAAGTCTTCCGTCAGATACATGTATTGCACATATCTTTTTCCAGATATGTGTGATATCACAGATATCTGGAAAAGACACCCTTTTCCTACTATCTTTTAATGAATAAAAGTCCTTAATTTTAACGAAGTCAAATTGATCAAGTTAACTTTAATGGCTATTGTTTTGTGTTGTGTTTAAGAAAACTTTGCCCATCTTGGAATGGTTTGAAAACCATCCCATGCACAGTAATATAAGCTCAAATTATACTTAAGTTTAAATTATATTATAAGCTCAAATATAAGGCCTCATTTGAAAGGGAAAATTCAACCATTTTTCCTTTATTAAGGAAGAGACAATGACACCTCTTTTTCTACAGCCTTTCACATATACAAATCATTAAAAAAAAATTAAACATTGTTTTGTTTAATGTTAAAGAGAGAATATGGCCTACTGGCCACTGTAAGGGGATAATGCTTTGTGTGAATAGATTGTTGGCTTGGACTTGAACCTTTGACCTCTCTCTCCTCAATAAATTGCTGGGCATAATTTCCCCTAAGTGCCCCTCACCTTTCCTTTGTGAGGTTGCTGTTATAAGCTTTTATTATATCACTCTCTTACTGTGGCAGCCGAAGAGTTAAAGGCCTAGCAGCTGGGGTCCTGCATTGTAGAGTCAATCAACAGCTCTGAATGTGGTACCTCTTGTGCCACTTTAATGGCTGGTAAAAGTTGAGGTCATGGTACATTGGAGTTCTGTTCTATTAAAATTGTCCCAGACTCTGTCAGGTGATGGAGATCTTTCTTAAAATGGGGTCTTTCAAGGAGGTCACCTTGCGGTTGGGCTAATGCCCTTTCTAATTTGCTACAGTCAAGCCAATTACTTGGTAGAATGAGTTTCTGAAGGGGCAGCAGGGAAAGCTTTGTTTCCCTAGATCATGTTTATTTAATTATATGTTTATTTGTTATGCCCAGGTATTTGAAAACCCTTAGTTCTTAGAAACAAAAGCCTACTTTTAAACATTTTTCTTCTCCTTGCTGTTTTTTCATATGCATTCTTTATTCTGTATTCAGATTGCCAGACATATGTATTGCAAATAAATCTTTTTGTTAGTCTTTGTCACAGTTTATTTTCTATACCTATTTCATTGGTTTCTCTCCCCCCTTCTTTATGTTTCTCCTTTACTTTGTGTTTAATTTGCACTTCTCATTGTAGTTTCTGAAGATAATATTAAAGCCTGTATTCTTCTAAGACATAGCACACCACATAGCTTGATGCCAGTCTTGTTTTTATCGTTTAACAATCTCTCTTTACATGATCTCATCTACTGCTGGACTTGGAAGACTCATGGAAAGAGTGCTCCTAATTTCTTTTTTTTTAATTTTCATTTTGGTATCATTAATATACAGTTACATGAGCAACATTGTGATTACTAGGTTCCCCCCATTATCAAGTCCCCACCACATACCCCATTACAGTCACTATCCTTCAGTGTAGTAGATGCTATAGAGTCACTACTTGTCTTCTCTGTATATACTGCCTGCCCCGTGTCCCCCCCACTACATTATGTGTGCTAATTGTAATGCCCCCTTTTCCCCCTTATCCCTCCCTTCCCATCCTCCCCACTCCCTTTCCCTTTGGTAACTGTTAGTCCATTCTTGGGTTCTGTGAGTCTGCTACTGTTTTGTTCCTTCAGTTTTTTTGTTTGTTCGTATACTCCACAGATGAGTGAGATCATTTGGCACTTGTCTTTCTCTGCCTGGCTTATTTCACTGAGCATAATCCCCTCTAGCTCCATCCATGTTGTTGCAAATGGTAGGATTTGTTTTCTTCTATGGCTGAATAATATTCCATGTGCTTCTAATTTCTCAATCTCTGGTGCAGGTCTGATTTCAGCCCCTATGCACAAATGCCCAAGTGTATACTGCATATTTCCTCTTGAAGGTTTCACAGCCACCACAAACTTGAAATGTCTGAAAAACCCAACAAAACTCCTCTTTTGTCTCATTCATCATCTCTCCCTTACTGTCCCTTTTACCCGCTCAGACATGCAAGCGTCATCTTATCCATTGTAGTATCGTGGTGTCACCATCTGTTGTTTGCGCCCCAGATGGCGGCAGCGTGCACAGCTCTGCTTTCCTGTCTGAGGATTGCTGTGTTGATTAAAGTGACTCAGTGTTTTCCCAAATTCCTCTGCCTCTTTCAGTTCTGTCACTGTTTAGGTCACCATCTCTCAGTGTGTCACTGGGATGTTTTAACATGTCCGTTGCCCTTCCTAGGCCCCTGGGCTTTACTGTTCTCTCTAATCCAAACAGGGTAACTTCACTCAATGTTAACAAATTTGATCACATCTCATTTTCTCCCCTCAATTAGTTCAGTATCTCTCAGATGGTTTATGAAGTCTAGATTACTGCACATGGACCTTGGGGCCCTTCAGATCTGGGTTGCTACTTGCTGCTGTCATCTTTCTTCAAAGCACGACACGTGCCTTATATTCTAGCCATGTGGGTCGTCTTCCAACCTCCAGAATGGAATGTCGCATATTCCCTCTTGCCTTGGGGACTTTACTGTGTTTTTTGTTTATCCATCTTGTTTTCTTGCAGCCTCTCTGTTCATTCTTTGCTACTAACTTATGGGTCTGGCCACTTAGCCCTCTGGGAACCCTTCCATTACCCTCCCTTGACCTGGTCGGGAGGCTGTCTCATGTGTTGTCCCAGACCCCTTGTGATGCTTAACGTTCTCTTTGGAAATTCCTTGTGCACTTGTCTGCTTTCGCCCTGAACTGGGGGACTCACGGAGGGCAGCGTCTGTCCCATCCGTGTTTCTCCTAAGCGCAGTCACCGTGTCGAGCACAAAGTGGGCACTGGTTCTGTTGGCTGAATTGAGGTGTGCTGATGATAGTTAGTCAAGCATTGATTTAAAAAAAAATTTTAGCTGAAATATACAACTTCATGTACCAGTGCAAGTGCTTATTATGCTTCCAAATACAGAATGTCTAAGAGAAAGACAATTTAAATTCTAAAGGGGCTGCAGAAAAGAAGGACTCACTGGTCTCAAATACTGAGTGAGCCTCAAATACTCAAATACTGGGTGTGGGGGAGAATCATTTGGGCAGAACAGGAGCAAAAGCATGAGTGTGCTCAGTGGGTCGGTGGAGGACCCAGTGAACCGGGCAGGGCAAGGCTCTGGGATGCTAGAGATGAGAACCCTCTCGTCCTTCAGTGAGGGTATGAGTGGGCAGTGATGAGGAGCTTGGATCTGACTTCCTCGCCAGCTCTGACAATTACTGTGACCTTGAACAAGTTAACCAACCTTTAAGATCCTTTATATAACATGAAGTGAAGGCCTACCTCCCGGAGTTGCTATAAATGAGAGCAAATATATCTACAAAGCACAGCACATGCTCTAGATGTCAGTGATGGTATTACCGATACTGCGGTTCCACCTCGGTTCTTCTTGCCCGACGCGTCATCCAGCCCTTCCCTCCTGTGTCCACGTGTCTGTGCCATCATCCTCTCCTGACCCCCGCACACTTGCAGCGAGACAAGCCGTCCTATTTATGAAGGTATTCTTCATAACACTGATGGTGCTTGCAGCACAACACAGAACGTATTTTTCTGTATTTTATTTACCTCTAACCTATATAACCCCAAGAAAAATGATGACAGAATTTATTTTAAATATTTTCATGTATCTTCTTTTCAGACTACTGGCCTGCCATCTGACTCCAAACTAGAGCTTTATTTTTATTCAGTCAGAAGTATTTCCACATTTCCCTTTTAGTTTCTTCTTTTACCCTGCAGTTTAGAACTGTGTTGTTTAACATTCAAATATTTGGATATTTTATGAAGAGCTTTCCATTATCGATTTCTAACTGTGGTCAGAGGAGATACTTTTTATAATTTCAGTCCTTTTAAATGTGTAGAGACCTTGTATGGTACAGATTATGGTTTATTTTGTCAAGTGGCCCATGTGTACCCTTTAGTTGTTGGGTGGGGTGTCCTATAAGTGTCAGTTGTGCAGAGCTCCTTTGCAGTGTTGTTCACCTCTGTCTATTACTGTTTTCTTTCTCCTCCTATCGACTACTGAGACCAAAGTGTCAAAGTCTCCAAGCATAAATGCGGCTTTGTCTGTTTCCACTGGCAGATCTATTAGTTTTGCTTCATGTAACTGTTATTAGATGAATAAATGTTTAGGATTCAGTCCTCTTAGTGAATTGACTTCTTTATTATTATGAAATATGCCTTTTTGCCCTCGTAATATTCTTGCTCTAAAATCTGCTTTGCCTGATGTTGTTATACTCCAGCTTTCTTGGTAGTCTGTGTGCTATCTCTCTCCATTTCCCTTTTAACTTATATTTTATATTTAATATGGGTTTCTTATAGACTGACTATAGTTGCATTTTGCTTTTTTATTCAATCTGACAACTGAATAAATCGTAGTATTTGGGCCATTTATAATCAGTGCAGTTACCATGTGGTTGGATTTCAATCTATCATCTTGCCTCCTGTTTTCTGCTTGTTCAATCCCTTCTTTGTTCCTTACTTTCCTCTTTTATTCCCCTTTTAAAAAATATTGGTTGTGTACTTTAGGTATTGTATCTTATCTCCACTCTGGGCTTATTAACTATAGCTCTTCTATATTTTTAGTGGTGGTTCCAGGATTTCCTATATGCACCTTTTCAGTTGTCCCTTTCTACCATCAAATAACAATACAATATTTTATGTCTAATGTAAGAACTTTTTCACAGTATTCTTTTATTCGACCCCCTTCTAGCCTTTGCACTATTTATTTTAGTTCTAGGTATAATTTCCATTATTATATATCATATACTATTCCATAATGCACTATTATGTTATCTGTTAAATAATTTTTTATAATTTGTAAATGTCTCACCTATATATTTCCAATTAGACATTCCTAATCTTTTTTTTTGTGTGTGTGATGTTTCTATCTGATAATCTTTTTCTTAAGCCTGAAGAACTTCCTTAAACTTTTCTTATACAACATAACTATGTCAGCTTTGGCTTGTCTAAAAAGAAATCTCTTTTTCACCATCATTTTTGAAAAATATTATTGCTTGGTGTAGAGTTCTAAATTAACAGTAAAAAAAACTCTTTAAAATTATTGTTCCATTTTCTTCACACTGGCATAGTTTCTAATAAAAAGTCTGAGATGTTTCTGATCTTTGTTCCTCAATATGTAATGTATTTTCTCTGGTACTCTTAAGATAAGTTGGTTTAATTCTTTATTTGGTTTGTCACTTGAATATAATGCACCTTGATGTGTGTTTTTTATTTTTGGCATCAACTTTACTGTAATACACAAAACTATACACTTAATATGAGCAATCACACACAATAAAGGAATGCCATAGTTTTCATTTATCCCTGTGACTTCCAAGGTAATTCTAGATTTTGGCAAGTAGAAACTTGTGATCAACTACTATGGAGAATTTAAGTATATACCAAAGGAAATGATGAGAATGTTTACCTATTACCTTTGTCAATTTCAAATTATGTTTCCTATATTATATATATATAGTGTCATGATTTTTCTTCTAACCCATAAAATCCAAAAAAACCAATCTTTTAAAAAATATATATAGACTACTTCTGTTTTAATTCTTTTATTGCTCCTCATTATTTTCAGTTTCACACTTTATTTTTTCCGAATCAGTAATGAATGCAATGTTTCTGGTCAGAGTCTTTGAAGAATATTATATAAACACTACAAATTTTAGCTTTTAAGAAAAAGATCATACAATATAAAAGAGGATGTAATTCCTATTTTTCTCCCCCAAATAGTTTCTTTGCTAGAATTAGCCATGTGCCTGATTATTGAGAGTGGGAAATAAAAACCTCCCCATGCCTTTGGTCCAATGGCTACCATTTGTCATGGATGTGTGGCTTTCTGCTCAAGAGATCTGAATTATGTGCTCCAGTTCCTTCAGTGTCCCTGGGCTAGAATTCTGGAATATGACATTTTAAGACTTCCTTCATGACTACTTTAAATCTACTATCACTTTTGATCTGTAATTTCCAGTATTAGTTCTTTTAATGAATCAAATATCCAGGAAGATGAATACAAAGAAGTAACTATCCCTTTATTATTGACCTTGTCCACATATAAATAAGGAGAATAAAATTCAGACTTCATTTTGATTGAAAACTGTGAAAACCCAGGAGTCATATTTTCTCAGTGTCATCACCACTGTTAAGAAAATCAAGGTCATAACAGGTTTTTCCTATATTGCATTAAGTGATTAATGTAGCTTAATTACACTAACTATTTTCTAGGTTAACTACATAATATTAAAATGTGATAAATTTTTCTTTGAAACTTAAAACAGTCTACATGTGCATGATTTTGATAATAATATATTAACTTCAACATCCACCTATGTTCTAGTGTCATTGTTTTAAATGTAAAGAAATGGACCTTACAAGACCAAAATAACCCACAGGCCATGAGGTTGGTTTTTACTTTTCTGTGTGTGTTTTTTTTTAAAAACAAATGTGCACCACAGTGGTTCAACAAGTAAGGCAAATGCCATGAATATGAAAGCTGAAGTTTGCAATATACCACATCTAGAACCCAGGGGAGGCGAATCAGACAGAAGCGGTAATCATTCTAATTAAACCATCAGGTAACATCATGGCAAGTTGGTTTGCAGCATCAAAACTGTCCACCTAAGTTTCCTTTTTCTGAATGATCGGAGGTCCCACGTTGTCTCCAGTCTCTTCATTGTGTTTTGTGTGAGCTCCTTCACAGAATGGGAACTTTCTGGATCTCCAACAGCGGCAGTATGCACCTCTGTCTCCCAAATCTTCCACGTCAAAAGCATGTACTATCTTAGGGTTGTCTTTCTGGATGTGAAGGTTTACCATAGATTTGCTGCAATGATCTTTAACATAAAATCTTCTCTAAGCTAGATAGCTGGTTGCAGCTGTCCCTGCAGCAAAGGTAACTGCTGCAATCCATTCAGCCCACTTCCAGAGAATGTGGGAGAGAAGAAAGTTCTGCGTAGTCTGGTTAACCTCAGCCTCAGAGGAGAGCTGTCTATTCCCAGCAATGGAATGGGCTTGTATGCTGTAAGTTAGACTCATGGGGCTGATGCTTGCAAAGCTTTTACACAGGACACAGCACAAACGGGCTCACACGGACAGCCGGAGTCAAGGTGTGAGAAACGTCCTACTGGGATCAGCTTCAGGCTGCTCTGGTGCAGGCACCGTGGTCAGCCGTAAGCACGTGTGTATTAGCCACCTGGATGTTGAGCACACCGATGTGCTTTTCTTTATGTTTATCCTGCTTGGTATTCATTGAGCTTCTGGACCTTTGGATTTATACTTTTCAGCAAATCTGGAAATATTTCCACATTGTGTCTTCAAATATTTCCCTTCTTGCTCTTTTTTGCACCTGGAACTCCAACGATCTATTTGTTAGACCCCTAGATGTTGTCTCATAGGCCCCTGATGCTCCTTCATACCTTTTTCTCAGGGCTTCAGTTAGTTCTTTCTTTCCCTCCCTCCCCCAGGTAGTTCTGTCGCTGTCTTCAGATTCACAAATCCTTCCATTTTTGCAGTACCTTATCTGCTTTTAATCCCACCCAGTGTCATTTTCATTTCAGATATTGTGATTTTCATCTCTAGAAGTTCCATTTATTTCTTTCATAATCTCCTATTTCTTCCTTTTATATTCTTTTTTCCTGTAAATCCTCAAACATACTGAATCTATTTATTTAGCTCCTTTAACATCTTAGTCTGGTAATTCCTCATCTCTTTCATTTGTGGGGTCGGTCTGTCCCCATTACTGAATTTTCTTCTTGTTATGAATCATCCATTCATATGGATTTTTTGTTTCTTTGCATATCTAGTTATTTTTGACTGAATGCCATCCATTGTGAATTGGTGCTGGATTAATTCCTTTCATTAATTTTGGACTTTGTTCTGGCTTAGTTACTTACAGTTTGATGCTATTGAAGCTAGTTTTTAAACCATTATTGGCAGGTCTAGGCTAACCTTTCATATAGGTCTATTTTAGTTCCCCAGTGAGGGCATGATTCCAATGGAGTCAGTGAGGACTCTCCACTCCCGTTCATGGGATCTCTGGCCTTGTGTATCCTGGCCTTGTGTAAGCTCTAATTTTTCCTCTGACCATTCCCTGGCAATTATTCTTTTCCAGGCCTTAATGAATTTTACTATGTATATGTGCAGATTGGAATTTAGCCAAAGACTCAAGTGACCCGTTTGCAAAATTCAGGAGCTTCTGTTTCACATAGCTCCCTGCTCCTCAGTTCTCTGCCTTGTAAATTCTTAACATTTTTGCCTCCTCACACTGTGATATCTGTCTTCTTAATTTGGTGAGACTGCCAGGTTTCTGTTTGGGTTCCCCCCTCACTGCACTTTGGCCCAGAAATGGTTTTCAGATGGAAAGAAGATGTGATCATAGGCTTACCTTGTTTGTTGCTCTTCTCTCAAGGATTACTTTCCTACACTGCCTGCTGTTTGATCTCTGAAAATCGTTGTTTCTGATATTTTCTCCAGTTTTCAAGTCATTTAGTGAAAGGGTGCTAGTCTGGACCTCTTTATACCCACCATGGTCAGAACCAAATCCCAATTGGTATATTTTAATCTGTCAGTTTTTGAAGTAAGATTATCTCATTTTAATTTATATTTTCTTGGTTACTGACATTTACTTTTTCATCTCCTAAACTGGCTTAGACTTTCTAGGTTTTTACATGTTATAGTGTAAGGAAGCCAGTTGGTTTTTATCAATAAACGTGGGTTGTTATTACAGTAGTGGAAAGTCACCCCATTCCAAAAACACAGGTGTTTTGCTGGGTCCAATTTTCAAAATCTCAGTGTAGAGTTTAAAAAGGGAAGAGATATCCTTTTCTATAAGCAAATACATCTTCATGAAAATTCATGAGGCCCATGAGTTTTAGTTAGAGAACTTAGTGAAATTTCAAAACCAGGTCAAATGTTAGTCACATGAGTGACTAATGTGACACAGGGTATGGAAAAGTAGGTGACCACTGCACATTTATGTCTGGCATCTTCCCTGCTATCAAGGGCTAAAAGTACAGTAAGATGAGGTTATATTCTTTTATTTAGGTGCCATACAGTATCATCCTGATTTTTTTCTTGACTAAAGTAATTCAATTCTATTTAGGTGATTTTCTTGCCTATAAACTTATAACTGGATTTATGTCTACTTGGCTAGGACATTTTTGTGTAATCCAAGTATCAGTATACTTGAAAAGATGCTCTTAAACATTGATTTTCTACATAAGTTTGAATTAAGTGTATAGTAGTAATTCATTGGCTATAACAGAATTGATAGCCATAAATGTCTTTAAGATATACTAGTGTACATTGTTTTAGACGTTTTATATTTCTAGATAGATCTCAGATGTTTAAAACAGCAAGTATCTTTAGTTACATTATTAGATACTAATAAGGTTAATGCTTAAAAATGCAGTTTTGATTGAATATTAGTTTATCAAAATATTAAAGTACATATTTATCAAAACATAATAGGAAACTTTTGAATTAAAAAGAATTTTGGACAAAGCTTCAGGACCCCTAGGAAAGTGTCACACTAAATTTTCTTAATGACTCAAAATGGTAACTGTGAACCTAAGTGACTATTTGGCACTTACTTAGGGCTGTCTCTGTGGCTAGGATTTTAGGGCTGTGCACGCTGTCAGGCCTTGGGTTGCTGTGCTTGGTAAACTTGTGTGCGCTTTTACAGTCTCGTTCTTCCTTGCTGTGAGCTGTCACTTCCGACTGTGACTGGTGTGATCGGTTGTAATGATCTTTTTCTCTCTACCTGTCTCCAGTTTGAGGTGGGGGTGTGTATCTAGTTTGTTAACCTTATTAGAAACAAGGATAATTATGTGCTTACCTCTAAGGCAGAACTAAAGTTCTCCTATACGAAAACTGTTCTGATTTTAGTGAACAACTTTTTTATATCAACTTGGATTTCTCTGAAGGCATTTTGATCCCTAAATCGTGGCTGGATAGGGAGCTGCCAGAGGGCTAAGTTATAACTAGGCAGCGTGTTAGTACTTGCTTTAGGATGTAGTGATTTTGGGTACAGATCCATCTTCCCTAGTAAGTTTTCCTCAAGTTAGATTAAAATTTTCTTTCCTCCTTTAGATACAAGCTGTAGGTTTAATTGAGGGGGTGTGGGATACATTGAGAGGTAAGAAGCAGTTGAGGAGTTAGATAATTATTAATAATGAAGTGATAACTGCTAAACCAGTGCTGTCAAATAGAAATGTAATGTGAGCAGGCTTGTAATTTAAGAGTATATCTCATTTAACTCAGTATATCCTGAATGTTATTTCAGCATGTAATCAAAATAAAAAATTACCACAACACTTGACATTCTTTTTTTATACCAAATTTTCAAAATCTTGTGTATCTTTTCCACTTACAGCATATCTCAGTTCTGAGCAGCTACATTTCAAGCTCTCAGTAGTCATATGTGGCTCATGGGCACCATATTGGAAGGCACAATGGTCGTCCATGGCTCTTACTATTCAAAATTTATACATTCACACACAAATTGCAGTGTAAGTAAAGTGTTGATAATTCACAATCATTTTAATGCTATAATGAGATAATCTTTGGTCTTTTGGTTATTCATAGCTACCCTTGCCAGTACTCTAGTCAGGGTGTTTATACTTATTTGGGTAACTGACAGAGAAGCACCGCAGTGCAGAGTCTCTTAGTGGTAAAAATTGAGAGCAAAACCTTGTCACATAGTAAGTATCTTTTACACAAACTGAATACGCAGCAGGAAAAGAAAAGTGTATTGGGTTAGCTAGTACAGGATGCAAATAACTTTTTTTTCCAAATCAAATAGGGGACTTAACTTAGAATTCTAAGGAACAGGAGTGATATTGTTAGGAGGGAATGGTGGACCTGGGATGTAAGTGGACCAGGTAGAAGAATTCCCAGTTGGAATATAAAGTAAATACAGAGAAATTCTTGGGAAAAATGACCCTTGACAAAAAGAGTGTTATGTAAGCTTTGAAGCATAATAGTAGCTGATGTTTAGTTACTTAACAAGTGCTATTATGGCGTCGTAACTTTTTCGTTTGACAGCTACAACCATATCAGTTAATAGAATCTTTAGTAAAAAAACTTTGTACTTACAGTTACAGTACCTTTGTTATCAGGAGAGCATATCAGTTTGGGGGCAGGAAGATAAGAGATGTATTAGGTTTTTTTTTTATCAAGTTGGAGGTAGGATTATGATTTTGGATTAAATGAGTTCATCTGGTGCGGAGCTGTGATGAGATCACTGAATTAGCAGTGTCAATGTCAGGTGTGCAAAACTCCATAGACTTTGGTTGCTTTGTATCTATTGTAAGGCTGAGTTTTCAGCCTAAGGGAACAGCCCTTGACAGGTGCACCTGCAACCCTGGGGATGGTGTGAGTACTGAGTCAGGCAAATGCATTATGTAGCTTGAGGCTCTGCTGACAATGAGTGGTTGGATATTTCATGTAGTTAGATTTTATATTCCCTTCCAGGAATTCTTTTTTGGTGTTTTGGTAATTTTTATCCTCCTTTAAAACAGATTTAGTTGTTTAGATCATTAGCTTTTGACTTTTGAACTTTTCCTCAAAATCATTTTTTTTTCAAAACTAGTGTTTTTGGTTTTTCTTAGAAGGTGATAGTAAAATTCAAAGTGGAAAGTAAATGAGTCTCATTTTGCAAGTTACTAGGCCAGTGAAGATGCCAACAGGCACCATTCTAGCACAATTACCTTCCAACATTATAGTTTTAAAATTTCTTCTTATGATCATTTCACCTAGGTGGCCAGATAACTTGAAAACATGCAACTTTATTTCCACATGGGTGCTTTTTCAAACCTTTTCTTAGTGTCTTTTTCCATTTTCTTGTTCAGCATATTGCTTTGTGTTGCCAGAACTTTCTGTTGTCCTATTTTCTTGGTTTTTGACCATGTTCTGGACAGAGGCATTTGTCTTATGGTCTCCGTGGCTTTGATGTGTAACCACTGGTCTTCTTTCTATTCCAGAAATGCAGGTGTGCTCCACAGTTACTGCTCAGAGTGTCAGAAGTCCCCTGGCTGTCTTGTATGACTCATTGTGTTTATGTTCTGAAAATTCTTTTGTTTTCTCATGCTGATGATGTTATATAGGTTCCTGTGCAACTTTTTACTATTGTTATAAGATACTTTATGAAATAATATTCTCTAGATTCAAAGTGGGATCAGTGGAATCAGCAGACCCTGATCTGAACTTTGGATATATCACCTATGAGCTTAGTGACCTTGGTCAAGTTATTTCACCTCACAGATCCTTAATTTTCTCATCTGTAAAATGGTGCTCATAGTTTTCTCACAGTGGTTGTGAATAAATGTCATTTTTGTATGGAAAGCATCTGGCAGTTGGTGGATTTTAGGAAATTGAAGTTTTATTATTAGTATACAGCCACTGGGTTTTTATTCTGAAATTTTACAATAATCCCCTTATTTTATTATAGAACTCTTCAGTTCATTTCTTAAGGCCCAAGTTCTCATCTGAGCATTATAAATTCTTATTAGGCAAAGTAGGTATTATCTTCATTTCTCAAATAAAGAAGTCAAATCTAGGTTAAGCTTTAAGTTATAAGTGAGACATTATGGACTTCAGAAAATTAGGAAAATTAGTTTCAAAGCTTGGCTCTACTAAAAAAAAGCAATACCTACTCATGGTTATAGTTAGAAGATGAGATAAGATGTTAATGAGTCTGATAAATGCCAGGTGATTAAGAAACACTAGCCACAAAGCTGAATAGGCCATTTGCTAAGATGTGATAAAGCAGATGGATTCCCCAACTCATTCAAAAGGCAAGTACCACACAAGTACCAGGCAGGTGGGAGAGCAGAGGACACGGGAAAGTCCGCTCATGTAAGTGCCATTCTAGAGGGGTGGACATGCAACACATGAACAGACGATATTTACAAGTTTCCACTGCTTTAAAGAAAGCAGGGATAGAAAGGACCGAGGGGAAGAACCACTGTGGACAGTCAAAGAAGAACTCTTTGAAGATGTGACATTTAAGCAGAGGCCCCAGCAATGAGGAGCCAGTGCCGTGGAGTTGTCGAAGCAGGGAGTTGCTGCCGAGGTCATCTTAGGCAGGAGGAATGATGGCAAGAGCTGAGGACTTAAGGCAGGAACGAGCTGGATATGGCTGGGGGACAGCAGGGAAGGCCGTCTGGCTAGGATGGAGCCTTGTAGCCATCGTGGGGAGTTTGCTCTCTACTCAGAGTTTTGAAGAGGTGATTCGCCAGGTCTGGCTTTATATTTAAACAATGTGACTCTGGCTTCTAGTTGGAAACCAGTCTCTTGGGGGAAAGAGTAAGAGGAGGCCCAGTCAGGAAGTCAGTGCCGTATCCAGGGCAGGGATGTGATGCGATGGTCTAGGGCAGTAGGAGGCAGAGGGCGGAGAAGCAGCCAGAGCCAGGATCTACTTGGGCTATGTGGGGGGTGCTAGGAAGGTGTCCTGCAGACCCAAGGTGGGACTGAAGGATGAATCAAAATATGTGGGGAGTAGTTGCAGGGAAGGTGCTGAACTGTTCCTGATCAGGCCAGTCATCATTGGAGGAACATTCCCCCCACAATATAAAGATAACAACCCACTGACTGAATTCAAGTGCACAATGAATGCCAGAGTCTAGGGAAAGGAGTTAGTCCTTGCCTGGCTGTATCGGCGGTACATCCATCGACTCACTGTACAACAGCTGCCCAAGTAAAAACGGGAAACTTCCTCCTGTGACTGTGAAAATGCATGCTGGAACTACGGCCTGCGAGAACTGGAGAGGCTCTGAGGTGGAGGCGGCAGGAGGAGAGGGGCGTTAGGGGCAATGCCTCTGAATGATGAGGGCGAGGATCCGGTGGGGTTGAGCCCAGAAAGCCTTCCTGCGGCCGGGCTGATGTTCTACCTGTGCCCACGAAGAGAAGGACTCAGAGCTGAGCCAGGGAGCCGCAGAGCCGGTGACCCCCGAGTGGGAACCCCTAGAGGTGGGGTTGACGAGTCACAGCCTGTGGGCCGGGTACCGTCCTAACAATGCCTCTGAAGAACTGCAGAATTTTAAGAGACCCCCTGGCCTTAGAAGCATCACATTTGCTGATCTTCTCTTGGAGTGGCTGGTGGTTTGCATTCCATTGGTAAATCCATTTTGTCTGTGTTTGTATGGAGGTCAGTTCCCGTGGGTCCCTGACTTCCACAGTGGGGTAGTAGTCCCTTGGTTAGTTCTGTCTCCCCGCCACCAACATCTCCAGCTGCAGGTGTGTAGGGCACAGTCTGGTTGTCAGCAGAGTAAAAGGGAATAACACGGACTCTGCTGGTGCCCCTCCTTGCTGCCAGCGCACTGGCAAAGGATCTGCTGAGTGGGGCATGCCACAGAAACTTAGCTGTCAGGGTCGTATGTCAGACGTTACTGAGAGCTTGGCACGATGCCGGCAGGTTTTTGTAACACTCAGTCCATTAAGCAGTGTCTTGGTAGAATGGTGAGCTCTTGCCCAAGAGCTGCATGTAATGCTTTATATTAATTGGGCCTCATATTCCCTTATCTTCATAGATTTATTGGTTATAAGGATATCATACTGTATAGATATTATGTTTGGTTGTATTACCTTTTTAGTGTCATTTCATAGTTCACTGATATGAAAACCCTTTCAATCAGGGGCGACCTAATCACCAAAATGATCAGCAGTTCCTTGCAGAGGAAGAGGATCGAACACAGCAGGCCCCTCGGCTCTCCTCTCTGCCATCCCGCCGACTGCCAGGCCCTGCCAGGCCCTGCTCCTTGATTCCCTGAACCTGCTCCTTAGCTCAGCAGCTGCCCTGGTGCCGCTCCCGGCTCTCTGACCCCTCGGTAGAGATATCCCTCCGTGAGAGCATCTCCCCTCATTTGAATCTCTCTTGCAGCACTTCCTATTCTACCCTCGTAGACTAGGAACACTTCTGCCTATGTTTTCACCTGTCAATCATTTGACCTCTTAGACCTGCTCTGCCAACATGGCCCTTCCATTCTCCACTCTTTCCTCTTGTTTTCAGAGGCAGTGTTGTGTAGGGAAGCAACCGTGGGAGGTTTTGTCTCTCCTGTGTATCTATCTGGCTGTGGAGGTGAGCAGAGCACAACCCCAGAAGGGGGGGGCATGCCAGGAAGGCCACAGGATAGCTGCTCACATAGCCAACTTGCCCATGGCTTTGTCTTACTATGTGGGATGTCCTTCGCCCTTGTTGTCCTTTAGAGCCCTTTAGATGAAG
The DNA here is from genome assembly GCF_040802235.1 of Manis javanica. NCBI lineage: Eukaryota > Metazoa > Chordata > Mammalia > Pholidota > Manidae > Manis > Manis javanica. Next base: position 11,923,229 of record NC_133156.1, read on the forward strand.
CTCCCGGGCTGGCTTTGCAGTGAGAGACGTCTTAGAGTGAGAGACAGCCAGTACCACCACCCCCTCCTTTCTACACCAGCTGGAAGTAACCAGCCGTCCTTTATGACACTACATACCCACAGTGCTCACTGTTGCTTCTGCCCTCTCACAGCTGATGCCAAGCACGTTATTGGCAAGGAGAAGGTTTTAGATTTGGCATTGTGCCCACAGAATGTCCTGATGAATGAGGGTACACATGGAGGGTGCACACAGCATGCTCTGACAGATGAGCCAGTACATAGAATGTTCAGGCAGAATGCTCTGATGAATGACTGACTTCCTATCTTTGTCATGCCACTTAAAGGTCATAAATATTATGATAAAAAGCATACCTGTCTGTTGTTGAGCCCTGTCTAAGCACTCTCGGTGTGCTGGCCCATACAGTCCTCAGAACAATCATATGAGAGGCATGCTCATTTTGGAGAAAATGAAACTGGAGCAAAGAGTAATTATGCAACTAGCTCAGTGTCTACAAGTATACTTTTTTGTTTTGAACAAGCAAACAATTTTTGTTTGTTTGAATTTTTTGCTTGCCTGCTTGGCTTACTGATTTCTTCAGGCCATGTGACTCTCTCGGATCCGGGACTTTGTCTTAGCACCCCCACCGCCATGCTGCATGTGGGCCTGGAATTCAGCAGAGTGTTTTTGTCTTCTTTTTAATGTGTGGGTTCAGAATATACTTTTACTTAAAGAAAAAAATAAGCCAAAACCTAAAAGGGATAAGAGATTCAGTTAGTCAACCAATACTTGTCTGTTTTGAGTAACTCCTTAAAACCCCTCCTCCAAGTGATTTATAATGTAGGTCAATAAATGACTCACATAGTAACACAAAAAAGTAAACTTGTAGACATCGAGCTAGTTGCTTAATTACTCTTTGCTGCAGTTTAATTTTCTCCAAGATCAGCATGCTGCTCATAAATTGTTGTGAGGATTGTATGGGCCAGTAGATATAGTGTGCTTAGACAGGGCTCAGCAAAAGATAGGTGTGCTTTTTATCACAATTATTTCTGACCTTTAAGTGGTATGACAAAGGCACTAATTGATCTGGTAACAGAAAATTGGAGGAGGATGCTGGGATGCAAAGGACTCCGTCTGCATCTCTTTGGCATTGCTCTTCCCCTTTAAAGATTTTTCCATATTTGTAACTTTGTCACTTCTATGCCTGAGAAGAAATGTGATGCACAAAATGTCAAATCAACAAGAAAGTCAGGAAAAGCCATCATGGAAACGATGATGTTGTGTCAGCAGTATTGGGAGTAAAGTTGGGTCTCTTTGTTGACTTGCTGAGACCTGACTGTGCATAATTTGAGGTTATGTTATGATTGTAGATAGAAGTGAGGGGTGTTGGGTTCATATGACCAGGGGTAATAAGCAAACATGGTAGGCAAGTGTGCATGGGAAACTGGGATGCTAGCTGAAGCAAAGGAACATGCCCTTCTCTTGTACGTGCCATGGGACTTCCGTGTACTCACAGCCTCCACCTCCCTGGGAAAGACTAGAAGATAGGCCAAGAGAAACGTCAGGTGTCTTCATATTATGCCTTTTGAAAATAGCAGGGAGAGGCTAGCTAGGCTTCTGTTTATGAGGAGACTTTGTAGATCACCTTTTCTCTCCTTTTGTCATACTTATTGTATCATGCTGGACCATTCACAGATGGTAGCCACAAATGCCAGTAGGGGACCAGGTTTATCACTCTGTTGACTGGAAGAGACAGAAGGACCCCACCTCTTCCCCAAGCCCCCTTCCCTATGATAAATAGTTACCCCCTTCCCATTTTTCTCTACCCCTGAAAAAGGAGAAAAGAGAAACTTCTAAAGCATTTGTCGTAAAAAAGAAATCCTGAGCCGTCAGCGTCACTTTCCCTGTGTGCTGATTTCTTTTGCATTCTTAGAAATGGTTCACAGATGCTGTATGTGAAGAGAGGTAGTTTTTGCAATGTGGGATCTAGAAAAGGCCTTCAAATTGTTCTAGCCATGCAGACACTTTTACATTTTGCATGTTCACAGAATTTTCATTGTGTCTGATCCCTGCCTTCCACTTTCCCAGCACCGTCTCAAGGAGAGAAGCAAAGAGGAGATGAAGTTCTGGGAGCCAAACATTGAAGAGAGACTGAACGTCATTCACGTGAACTTTTAACCTTATAAAATTGGACTAAGATTCAAACAAAACTGGATAGTTCCTTTTTTTTTTTTTTTTTCTAATTCTCTGTTGGGTGGTACTTAGGAGGTAGGTCAGATTAGTTGTAGATTAAATTTAAGGAGTTACATTTTCTCTGTCCATTTAAGACAGCATGTGAAATTCTGTGGTCACGTTCACTTGATCCATTTGTTGGACACGCTTCCCAAATGCCTTCCATGTCCTGTGGGCTGGGGATGCACGGCTGCCGCCTGCATGGGGCACGCCTCTAAGGCTGGGAGACAGAGACGGACAAACAAAATTCATGGCGCTGTGGGTGGAAGCTGAAGTGAGGGTGTGTGGCATTAGGGAATACCTAAGAAGGGGATGCGTAGACACGGTGGTCAGGGTGGGCTCTTTGTAGAAGCAAAAATGTTTAAGCTGAGGCCTGAGTGATAGGAAGGAGTTAGCAAAGCAAAGATCAGGGGAATAGGCCTCTAGGTGGAAGGAAAGGTGGGCGTCAAGTCTCTGGAGACGGACAGAGTTAATGTTTTGAGGAATGGAGGGGAGGTACTATGGGAGGAACTTCAAGAGCAAAGCGGAGACTGGTTGTGCTGCAGAGGGGGGCTCTCTGTGAGGCCACATGCAGTGGCTCTGTATGCCTGTGGCCCCGCTGTTGTAGGTCTTCTGAATGCTGAGGGGTGGGCTAACTACAGCTTCAAAGAAACCTGCACCTCTCCTCAGTTTAAACTGTTCAAAGACTGCATTCATGCACGTTGCCTCGACAGTGGGGTTTAAAGTTGGTGTCCCTAATTTGTGCCCAGTTTTTTGGTCCCAGGAGCGATGAGGAATATCTATCCTTGCTACAGAGAAGCCACTGGGTTTGTATTATAAGCCTCAGGCAACCCAGCCCATATCAAAAAATCTTCTGAGCTGAGAATTTGAAACAGAGAAACAGCTTTTTGAAAAAGAAACGGCTTTTCTTTTGTGTTGTTTTCAGTTCTACATATTAAATACATTTCCTTAAAAGCCCATTTTTTTTCCACTTAATAATGAGTTTTAATATATTCAAGGTGTGGAATGAGTTTCGAGGAATAGAAATCCAGTTTGTATTGCTCGACTTACTGGAAACAAGGCTTCAAATTACCGTGGCTCCATTTTCACCCACTGCGGGATCCAGCTAGGGGGTAAATAAAGTATCACTGCGTGTGTCTCTGCACGCATGCTCTGACTCCTGGAACACCCTGCTCTTTGTTCGCACAAACCAATGCCCACTCATTCTTATAAGCCTAGAGGTCAACTGTCTCCTTCATGTAATCGCTCTGTTTTTTGGCCCAGTGAGAGACTGGCAGTCATCTTTGTCCTCTGGAGGCCCATATTTCTTGGTCTGTCTTTTTTTTCTGTTTTCTCTACTGAAATGTGAGCTTATGCCTTAGACTGTGTACCCTTCCCTTCCCCTACCTAGCAAAATGCCTTACAGCTAGGAGGTGCTCAGTACTGTTCTAATGAATTCAGTATCCAACAATATCTTTAATAGTTCATAGCCCATTACACCCCTTCCCATTTTCTCTATCCCTGGAAAAAGAGAAAAGAGAAACCCGTGGGTGTTTGCAGTAATAAAAAATCCTGATCCATCAGTGTCACTTTCCCTGTGTGTTGATTTCTTTTGAATTCTTGGGTAGAAATGGATCGCAGATGCTGTATTTGGAGAGAAGTGGTTTGTGCGGGGTGGGGTGTAGAAAAGGCCTCCAAAATGTGTCTGCCAAGGCGAGAATAATCACATTTTGCATTTGCACAGCATTTCCATTGTTTGTGTTTGATTAGGAGAAATAACTAGTCCAAGTGCTTCTCCAGCCGCTGGACTGCTTTGTGTCTGTGTTCTGAAGGATTATGAAACATCTCGATAAATATGGGTTGAGGCCAGAGTTGACCTTGAATCTCTTTGAGGAAGGGGGGAGCGTGTGTGTGTGTGTGTGTGCGCGCGCGCGCGCGCGCGCGCGCGCACGCGCCTGTGTTACTTTGTTACACAAATGCCTCTTGTTACAAAGCTCTCTGATGTGTACTGTTTCCTGGATATATTTCTGGAGGCAAAGAGAAAACCACCTTTACGTACTTTTCAAGTACATAAAGAAAATTAGGAAAAGGACAACCAACTTCTTAACTCATGTAACAAAAGCCTGAACAACCTATGTTTGCTAGGAATTTTATGTGGTGTGTTGCTGATGTAGAATAAACTTAATTCAGTTTCCTCGAGGCAGTATCTGAAATGTGATCAACTGTGAAGGAACTCTCAGCTACGAGCTCTGGGGTTACTGGGCCACCCCACCTCTGACCAACTGGCTACAAATCTGGGGCTTCCCATTTCATCCTGTTTCAGTAATAAGCTAGGGTGACTCTGATAACTCAGGATGGCGCTATACTTATGGTTGTAGTTGTATCATAAAGGACACAAGTCAGAAGCAGTCAAATGGGGAGAGACACAGAAAGAGGTCCCACATGTGAAGTGTCCATGTCCTCAGGACATGTTACCTGAGCTTTGGTGTCCATAGTTTTTTATTGGTGTTTCATTAGGGATTATTAATTGGATTGTTGGCAACACGATTGAACTCAGTCTCAGGAGTCAGGAGGTCAGGCTGATCCCAGCTGCTTCAACCGCCAGCCCTCTGATGACATGGTTAGCTTTTCTGGGGTGGTCAACTCTCTTTCTAAAACCATCTAGGGGCCCTTGAGTCAAGCCATTAGCACATAAACTCAGGTGAGGTCCCAGGGGCCTACCATTATAACAAAGGCACTTCTATCGATTGAGAAATGTCCAGAGGCTCCCAAGGAAGCTGAGACAAAGACCAGCCAAATTCTTTATTATATAACAGTGTCCAAGGTCTGCCCTGTTCGTGGAGCTGGTTTCAGAGGCTTGCCACTTTGACAGGTTCTGGCTTCGGAAGACACGAGCACTTCTTTCCCAAGAATCTCTACTGTGAGATAGTGAAACCTCTTTGCAGGGGAAGGGGCTAGATGTGTCTTGAGCATCTTTTGGAGTTTTGAATACTTTATTTGAGTTAGGGGAAAAAATAGTGCAGCTCAGAGGGAAGGATTTTACTTCAGTGTTGCTTAAGGCAAAGAAATGATTAGTAAAAATTTGCCTTCCATTAACTCTTGTGATCTTCATTTAAAGTTCTCTAACACCGTGGGCCTATTTAGTTTATACAAATATTTATTTATATTGTATACATAGCTATAAAATAAATAATATTTTTTAGATGGGAACACGTTTCAAAAACCTGTTAAGATTTTTCATTCTCTTTCCAAATGATTGCCATGAAGTGGGTTTACGTAGTGAATATCAATGAGCTATTGTCCTCATTTCTGTCTCCTCACCTGCCCCTGGGAGGTCTAGCCTTGTCTCTGCTTCCTGACCAATGACTGTCCAACAGATACATCACATGAGTGAAATGAGGAGGAACGTGGATCATTTAGAAAAATGAAAATACTGCTACCATGACACGAACAACGTGGGTGGGGAAGAGGTGACTAGGCGAGCTAGAGCCCAGCGTGGCTGAGGCCCGTGGAATAGCTGCGGATGAAGGTGGGCTTGCCGAGTGCGTTTCCTTGTCCTGCCGACTCCCTGACCTGCTCCTGCGGACTGGGGGCCTGTGTTCTGTGACTGTCTGCTTTGCTCTGCCCCTTCCCGATTTCTTGGCCTGTCCTCCTGGTAGGCATTCTCTATCTATCATCTCTCTCTGTTCTTTAGGAGTCTCCTCTTTGTCCAATCCTGGCAGAAACTCTGTAGGAAGAACTGTCTCTTAATTTAGCTAGTGACCTTCCAGATACTTCTGGGCTTTATGCAAACCAGCCTGCTCAGATGTTGCCTTGAAGACATTCCTATGTCGGATCCGTCTCCGTGGTTATGAGTCGTAGCATCTCATGACACCTGTGTCAGAGGCTTCTAAAATCTTGAGCCCCCAGGGTGATTGATCTATATGTAGACAGGTATTTCTCTCCCTCCGCTTTAACCTTACTTGCCCGTCTGTCTTACAGGGACAAATAGATTCTCTGTGTGCTCGCTTACAGCACTGGGTGGGATTTCTGGTTTTAAATAAGCTATAGAATGATTCATGGGCAGTTCATGGACCCCAAAGACCCAAATACAGTTGGGATCTGGGAGTGGACTGCATTCAGGACCAAAAAAGCTGTTGGGACCATTTTTGTTCTGTTCACGCAGCTGTTTCATCTTTATCTCAAAAGAAATCCTTTCTTTTCTCCACTGCAGTCTCTGTGGTGGAAGGTGGCGGTCCAGAGATGTGGAGTGTGTGGCCCTGTGCAGAGCCCATCTCTCTCAGGTTCCGTGTCAAAGTTGCAGATGAGAGACTCTTAATGGCCTAACTTGGGCCAAGTAACCACCCCTGGTGCAAAGATTTGTGATGGATGAAGGGGGCTGCACAGCATAGGCCTGGCTGGCAGGCTCCCTGTGTGGGAGGGGAAGGGTTCAGTTACCAGACAAGGAGAAGTCTTTGGTTCAGTGGCTGGGCAGGAAACTTCAATAGGCACCCACTCTATTAGCCCTTTATATATCTGTTTGCCATATACTGACAGAGGCCCTACTGTGTGCTAGGCATGATGTGGGATGATGGGGAGCAAGATATCAAGTCCCTGCCCTCGTGACCGTGCAAATCAGCCTTGTTGTCTGCTCCCACTTCGTAGTCAGCAGACTTAGTGCCTACCTGCTTACTCTTGTTTGTCTTTATTCTTTCCTTTCACTTTGATTTCTTTCACAATAGATATTTATTGAACTCTTGCTATCTGCTGACACTGTGCTTGTTTAAACGGGGAGTTGTAAGCATATACTCTCATTTTGTATGGTGGCATTTTTGAAATGCAGTAACTCAGGATTCATCTCATGGGTCTGAATTTGAAACCTTAGTCATAATGTGCTTTGCTATATATGGTATAGTGTTTTCCTTAGGCAATACATTTTCAACAGATTGGTGTTATTTTGAAAAGATTAATGTTTTCCTCCAAAGCAGGGTTGGGTCAAGATGAGGCCCCTGAGCTAGAAGGTGATCTGAGTCTTGGTGGGGAGAGAACTGTGACTATTTCTACAAAGAATAAAATTCCAGGTCTGGCCCTGTTGCAGGATGGAAAGATGAGCTGGCCTGGTGTGTGATAGGTGCTTGGGAGATGTTATTTCACTTAAATCTGCCATCACTAATTGTTTGTGTCACTATTTTTTCACCTCAGCATGTATTACCCAACATTTAAAATTCTAGTTTGGAGCAACTGTTGTTTCCGTTGCTGTTGCTGGCAGTGATGTTTCTCTTGACCTCCTCAAACCCCAGCCATCCTATGTCTCTTCTTTTTTCTGGCTCACATACTTAGTCCAGAAAAGTCTTGCAGAGTTTTCTTTTGAGATGGTTCTCATGTCCATTTCTCCCCCCGATTCTCCATTTAATTCTTGCTTTTTATCATGTTGCTCCTAGACTGCAGGTTAATTTCCTACCTGATGTCCACGAATTCTCCCCTCTTCCTGCTCCTTCTTGTACACCACTGCCAAGTCCACCTCTCTCCTGCTTATAAACCTCCTGTGGCTTCATATGACCCACAGGATGAAGTTCAAGCCTCTTAGCCTGGCATTTAGTCATCCCCACACTGGCCACAGGCTATTTTTTCTGAGATTCCTTTCTACTCTTTCCCAGTTTGGACCGTCAGTGCTGGGTGGTGTGGTGTGTGTGTGTGTGTGTGTGTGTGTGTGTGTGTGTGTGTGTGTGTGTGTGTGTGTGTGTGTGTTTTAATTGGCTCCTGATGCGTGTTGTCTACTTGGGCCTTTGCCTGCACTCTTCCTGCCCTTATACAGAATGTCTCCCCTTTCCCATGCTCCCCTCACACTGTGAAGCTCCTCTGTCTGTCCTCAAACTCTGTACTGACCCATGCTCCCCACCTTCCCAAGCACAAAGAGGCTGCCAACCTCAGACCCCCCTTAGCATCCTCCAGCCCACTCTAAGTCACTTGGTCATAAACTGTAGCACACTGGTAACCATGGTTAACATAGCATCTTAAACTGGTTAACATTATTGAGAGCAGGAAGCCGATCCTCTGATTTTGTATTCCTAGCAGCATCTGACTAGTGATTCTCCACTGTGGCTGTTCATTACTATCACTTAAGGAGCTTTAAAACAAAATAAAACAAGTCAGAATCTGCGAGGGTCGGACCCAGGATCTAATGAAGGGTGAGTCCCCTTGCTGGTGATAACACCGTGCTGAGAGTACTCAAGGAACAATGAACAGCTGTGACCCATATGAGTGTGTGTAGTTTACGCCCTCTGTGCATATTACTGCATCTCTGCCTGGAGAATTCAAAGCAACCCTTTATAAGTCTTGAGTAAAAATGACTTTTCAACCAGCACTCATGAGTGCCCACTGTGTGCCAGCCACTGTTCTGGGTGCTGAGCTCATTGCAGTGAACACGTCCTGACGGTCCTGGAGCTTCTGCTCTTGGCCATGGGAAGGGCATAAATAAATAATGGCAGGTGATGATAAATGCTGTGGAGAAAAACAAAGGGAAAAGTGGGCAGAGAGAAAAGCAGCACTTTTATGTAGGGAATATTTTTGAAACTAGTCTATCTGCCTTAAATCAGCAGATGCCTTAAAACCCAGCCCTCTCTGATTGAAGGGCTGAAGCCAGAGCTGTCAGGTCGGCCAGTTTTGAAGTAGGGACTTCACTGCCCCTTGTTATTGAGAGAGGGCAGAGCAGTGCCCAGTGAAGCTGGAGGGACCCCAGAGGTCCAGAGGCCGGAGCGGAGGAGGTGAGGATCTAAGGATGGGGTCCTGTAATAGGAGGAGCCACGGGGCTGTGACCAGGGACCTGGACGTGGGTCCTTCTCAGCGTCGTTTGTCCCCTCCACTAAACCAATATTGCGTTTGGGTTGCGCCCTCTTGTGGTAAGGATTATAACGGGATTATATTCACTTTAGAAAGATGACATGCTTAAATAGCCAAAACTTTCTATTTCAAAATGTTTCTGTATGTCAATGAGCATTCTTTGTGGCTGAGACGTGGATGTTTACTGAAATGAGGCGTCAGTTTCCTAAATGGTAGGCACATTCATTTATTTGATAGACGGGAGGCACAGCAGATATTAGAGCAAATGTGTTTTTAAGGAAAGGGAGAAAATACTTCTTGTGCAGGGCACTTCGTCTCCTGGGATCCTTTCCCTCAGGTGCTCCTCCCTGAAGGTCAGTTCTTGAGGCGGGTCCCCGCTCCTGGTGAGGCCAGCGGCCTCGGAGCTGGAGATGTGGGTAAGGTCTGCGCGCGCACGCGCACCTTGGGGCGGTTTTAGGAACGGGTATATCATTATTCTCCGCGGACACTTCCCTAAGTGAGGGTACTGGGGAGGTCGAGCTCACAGAGAGAGGCTTGCCTATGGCCCTGAAATCGAATTTGAAGGAGACAGACTTGCTTGTGTCTTAACCACGGAGACAGTAACTTGAGCAATGAAAGGACACATCGCGCATCCGTCCTGACCTGGGGCCGGGAGAGCCGCTGCTAGCGCACAGGTTGGCGGGCGCATCTGCGGAGAGGAGCCGCCGGTCCGTTCAGGGGCGCGGCGGAGCACGCCCTTCTCACCGAGGCCTGGGAGCTTCATTTTCAGGGCACAGAAATGTGCATTCGTTCCGCTGTGACTGAGTGCGGGGCGCATCTCCGTTGCTGTCGTTGCTCGGTTCCTAAACACGATCAAAGACGCCCAGGAAACCGGTTCCAGAGCTCGGTCTCTGGGCCTGGAGGGGGCGCTGTCCGGGGGGCGGGGCGCTGGGGTGGGCGGGGTGTGAAGCGGGGGGGGGGATGGAACGGGGGGGAGGGGAGGGCAGGCGAGCGTGCCTGCTGCCCTCTGCGCCCTGGGGACCCGCCGCCGGGGCTGGAGCAGGAGGGGGCGGGGAGGAGCCGCAGCAGCCACCGCGGCGGGTCTCCGGGGGCAGCCAAGGTACATAGGCGCACCCGGCAGCGCCCGAGCATCCTTTCCCGGCCGCTCCCCGCCCGCCGGCTGCCGTGCTCGCTGCTGCTCGCCGGGTGTGACTTCTTTTGTGTTTTGTTCTCGGCCCGTGCCTCTTCCCCGCAGGACCTGTTCGTCCTTCTTCGGGCTATAAGAAGGCAGATGATGAGATGTCCCGGGCCACGTCTGTTGGAGACCCGCTGGACGCACCAGCCCGCACCATTTACCTCAACCAGCCGCATCTCAACAAATTCCGTGACAACCACATCAGGTAGGAGAAGGCGGCGATGTGCAGGAACGGCCCATTCACCACTGTAAGGGTGCTTGGCTCCCTCCCCTTAGCTTTTCTGTGCACCTTGCCAGCCCCCACCACCCGATGGCCTCCTCCAGCGCCTTCCCCGCCCCCTCTGCCTAGAGCCAGGCGCTGTCCCTGCGCTTCAGGGGGGTCATGGGAGTATAGCCTTTACCTGTCCCCCTTCGCATCTGTTCTGTGCTCAGGCATTCTGTGGGCCCTGGGGAAGTTTTATGCTTATGTCCCTGACAAAAATGAGGTCTCATCTTTTCATCCCTGGGCTCCCTTCCAAGAATTCCCCCCTTGTCCTGTTTTAAGTCAATTGATAACTCTCCTTAGCTATTTGCAGACCCTAATGTGGGGGAAGTGCTTTATAAAGGATTCCTACAGGTCACAAGGACTGGCATTCCACACTAAATGGCGCATGACATTTGTTATGAGGGCTTTGTTTGCTGGGAAACTTTGCCCAGAGTTAGCAGAAAGATGGGTGGAAGCTTACATTTGTGTCAGCTTTTTGCTGGTTATTGTGTCAGGTGCTTTAGATCGACTTGATTAAGGAATTCCTATAACCTCTCCCCTTGAAGAAGGTGTTATTATCTCCAGATCAGGAACTGAGATATAAAGATGTTAAATAATGTACGTATGGGCGTGTAGCTACTGAATGGCAGAACTGGAGAGAGAACACATCTTGCCTGACTACTAAGCTCAAATTCTTTCTGCTGTGTAAGGCTAGATCTTTAGGAACGGGTGTTAGTGAGCTTACACATTTCATTAAACTTTCAGGCTTAGACAACTTTATGGGAGTGACTTCAGAGGATGGAATTCTGTGAGTGGTTCAGAGCACCATGCTCAGGTGTAGAAAAGTTAAGGTTACGCATAGATTATTGACGAACCTGAACTCCTATCCAGTGTTCTTACTTGAAAACTCTGGCTATAACTACACTGTTGTGTGTTGAAGTCTTCCCCTACAGCATTAGCACTTGTACAGGCTGCTTAGTGTGACTTCTTCACTTTAAAAGGTTTGGCTGTTGGGTATTATCGTAGCTTGATAAGATTTGGGGTAGAATAATGGTGCATATAATGTGGAGGTGATAACCTCATTTATTAAGGGAGGGTTAGATTATCATAGGTTTATTTTGGGTTTTAAGAGTGACCATTGGGGGATATTTTATATTTAAAAGTATAGCTTAGAGTAGCTGAGGTCCCATTCAAGAATGAGTGGGCTTGGTTTAAGATACAGAGCATCAATCACAGTGAGTAGCTGCTTCACATACTACGATGGCTCTAATAAAAAAGATAGTAGCAAGTGCTGGATATTGGTGAGGGTGTGGAGAGATTAGAACACTCATAAACTGCTGATGGGAGTGAAAAGTGGTGCAGCTGCTTTGGAAGACACTCTGGCAGTTCCTCAAAAGATTAAATGTAAAATTACCGTATGACCAGCAATTCTACTCCTAGATGTATCTACCCAAGATGAGTGAGAGAAAACACATCTACACAAAAACTTGTACACAGATGTTCATAGCAGCATTATTGCAGCCAAAAAGTGGAAACAATCTAAATTTCTATGAACTGATGAATGAATAAATAAAGGTGGTGTACCCATACAATAGAATATTATTTGGCCATAAAAAGGAAGGAAGTACTGATAGAACCAGAACGTGGGTGAAGCCTGGAAACACACTAAGTGAAAGAAGCCAGTTAACAATAGGCCTCATATTATATGATTCCATTTATATGAAATGTCCAGAAGAGGCAAATCTATGGAGACATAAGATAGATTAGTGCTTGCTAGGGCTGGGGAGGGTGGAAGAGGTTGGGAAATGGGGATTGGTTGCTAATGTAATGGGGTTTCATTTTGGGGTGATGGCTGCACAACTCTATGAATATACTTAAAATTATTTGGAATCCTGCTATGCTAATATAGTCCCATTTTTTCCGTAACTTTTCATATGTGCTTCTTTTGAATTACTTTTAAAAAGAAAAAATACTTTAAAATGTAGGTACTTGTTTTTTCTTTGTTTACTTGATTTTCAGGTTCTTCCACAAGGTATTTACATATACTACTTTACTATATACTTGAAGCAGTAAATGGTGAGGCAAAAATATCTGTATTGTATATGGATAAGGAATTGAAGAATAACTCTTCTTTTTAAACTTTAGGATGTCTTCAAATTTTTGCTTAGTTCCTATTTTCTTTAACTTGGGTATCCATTTGTGCATGCGTAAAGCTGGGAGAATGAAACAGGAGTCTTGGTTATCGTCTAAATTCTCTAGTTTACAGGGAAAGTGAAGATTTTTAAGAGCCTTAGTAATGCGGCCACATTACCTGATCTGTGATCAATAGGCAAGGCTGACTTTTGAAGCTGAATTTTATTGTCAGTCACAGAGATTTCAAGTGACTACCTGTTGGGCAGTTTTCTTGGGGGAGAGAAGGAATAAGTATGGGAATATACAGTGAGTTGGCTAGGAATAATAGAGGTAGATGCCAATTATTGTCTTTATTTAAAGTTGTATATTGGTGTGTATTCATATTGAATATTAAAGTTCATGCAGTTTCTGAATTCATGACTTATATTGTGAGCATAAGTTTCAGAATGCACTGGATAAGGTCTACAAAATAAATATGTGTTCCTTGCTGTTCTTTAAAATGCCCTATGCTTCAATTCAACTGTGTATTTAAATAAGACTCACTAATGGCAATGTGACTTGTTCATTAAGGAATTGATTAAAAAGCTTCTGGGTTCTTGCAAAACCTTGAGCCACATTAATTTAGCACCTCAATATTGCTGATGTGAAGTTTTATAAAACTATTGATTTTTTTTCTCAAAAATAAAAAAGGCTCTTTATCTTGGCCATGGATGTTTTGCTGTAAACTGATAAAGCTATTCAAGGAACTGTTTTCATAAAAGGGAGTAGATAAAGGATTTCTTTTTCTTAATATAATTTTTCCTGAGAAAAGGCTAATGACTTTTTTTGGGGGACCGGAGCAGGAGTGTTTATCCCAGATTGCTTGCTTTTAAAAAAGAAGGCACCATGTGGGGCAGATGAGGCTCATGCTGGTCCATGGAGTCAGGGATGTCTGCTGTGTTTGGATGTTGTCCACCCCAGGAGGCTGGCCCTGCCCGAGCAGAGTTCTTTCACCTGCCTCCCCACCCTAGGTCCTTTCTGGCATTGAACTTCAGTGTGGCATCTGCTTAGTGACTGTTTTCGTAGGCATCTGGCCTTCTGACTTCAGGAAAAGGATCGGAGCTTGTGTGGAGGGATGTGGTTGCTGGGGGTTGGGGCAGGTCGGTGAAGGGCCAAGTGATGTGATTCAGGACAGGGACTGATGGCCTAGGATTGCACTTGGACTGTTGCATCCGAAAGAATCTGAGCCTGGTGAATAGGAGTGAGGAGGTCACACGGGAGTTGACTATGGCCTTGATACCCACCCCCACACCCCAAGGAATGCCAGACCCAGTGACTCCAAATTTCAAGCAACTCCTTGAAATTCTGGGAGAGTCTGTACCATGTAAATGTATTTCTCTGTCAAACTGACCCTTGTTCTTGACACTAAAAATAACACCAATGTTTGATCTGAATTGTAGGTTGAAGTTTACTATTATTGAAGCCAGTGAATTTAGATTGTCAAAATTATGGGGAAATATGACATTGTCTTTTTCTCCTAGGCATTGATTTTCTAGGGCCTTAACTGTGAAGACAATAATATTCTTTTTCCTCAGGAAATGAGTAGTGATTAATGGACTATTGCAAGGTATATATACATATGTAGGATTATGTATATGTCCACTTAACAAGATACCTTTTTTCTGAGGTGTACAATCATACCTCATTTTAAATATTTTTCAGAACTTCATTGAGATACAACTCACAGTCTATATAAACCACTCATCTGAGTTTTACAATTCAGTGGTTTTTAGTGTATTCACAGAGTCATACAACCATCGCCGTAGTCAGTTTTAGAACATTTTTATCACTTCCAGAAGAAATCCTGTACCATTAGCTTTCTTCTCCCTATCCTTTCCTTCCTGCCAGCCCTAAGCAACTACTAATTGAAATTTTATCTCTATAGGTTTCCCTGTTCTGGTCATTTCATTTCATATAAATGATGTCATCTCCTTTTAAGTGTTTCAAGTTAAACATTAAATGCTATTGAAAGCTTGCCGTTTAGAGGAACCTCATGGTGAATCTTTGATTTTGTACATCTAAATTTTCAGAAATGTTTAAAATTAAAAATGTCATTCTCCAGAAAATATCTTGAAATAACTTACTGGTTAAAGGAATGAGCATTATTTATGAATCAAGATCAGGCATATGCAATCTTTTAATGTGATTATCAGCATGCCAGTCGAAATAGTTTCAAGGCTGTAAGGCGGTTTCAAAGCAAGTTAGGTGTGTTTACAGATCCCTTGTCTTGAATGAGCCATTCATTTTAGGTGGGAGTTTCATCTAGCAAAAATCTTCATTAAAGCAGTAGCTTGAGCTTTGTCGAGCTATTTCTTCAGGTTGGTTTGTCAAAGGGAAGTTGCTCTATATAAATATTTTGTTGGTTTTGCCAAGATAAGTTTAAAATAGAATTTTGCCTTTGCAGCAAAGGGAATTGAGCACTGTGTGGTAAGCTTTACAGTGTATTATAGTTTTATAATATTATGCTGGGATCCTAATGTGTGAGAGGGTATTTTTGTCTTAAGGAATAAAGAGAACAAAATCATCTTCCGCAACCAGTTTGTGCCTGAATAGCGGTGATAGATGCTATGTGTGCAGACCTGAGCACTGGCAAGCCTCAGTGATTCTCCTCTAAACATTGTAAAGCTGAGGAATTTAGCTAGAATCTGGTCGTAACACTTAAGCCACTAAAAACTTAACCAAGGAACAGAACCAAGATCCTAGTAAGAATCATAATTTTCTTCTGATTCATGTAAAGATCATTGTTTTCAAAACCAAAGTTTACGTTATCTGATTTGAGACAGCTTATCTCTGTCAAGTTTGGCAAAGGTAAAAGTGTATAAAGGTCCTTATCAAGGGTAACTGATTATGTGGAATGTATTCCCATTACCTACCTGAAAACAACTCTAAGATTTTCTGTGTACATCGCTTTTATCTACTTATCTATTTTAAATAAAAATTGGATATATTTGGGGTATACAATGTGATGATTTGATAGATATAAACATAGCAAAATGATTAGTACTGTCAAGCTATTTAATGTATCATCTCCTCATATAGTTATCATTCATTCTTTTGAATTTAGATGTAGATAGACTTGGTTTATCTCCAAACCACACACTGTATTTTCTGAACATGCATGTCACAGCATATCAAGAGTCCTTAATCTGTATGTATCAGCTGCAATGAACGCCATAGAAGATTCCTGTAGTTAGCACTTTTATCAGGTTGACACCCCGGACAAGGCTTTGAGGCATCCTGCAGATAAAAATATTCAAATTGGGGAACCTTTGGCACTCTGTGTTTCAGGTACCCATTGAATGCATAGCTTTCTTGAAATGTATTTTTAGAAATAGGCAAGCATGTCAGCCTTCGGCCAGTTTAGTATTTGATGTTTCTAAGGAAACAGTAAATGTCTAGAACAGACTCACATGGCGATTTCTTTATCAAGTTGGCACTTGGCTGGGTGGATAGGGAACATTTTGAATTTGACCAAAGAAACATCTGTGCCATTCCCATTTATGAAAACAGGTAAAGGCATTTGCTTTGAAAGTTTTAGTCACTACCTTATTTCCCCTTTGCCCTATTCCCAAATTCTGTAAGTTGTACTGTCTTCTGTGCACTTGTGAACATTTCTGATTCTTACTGATAAAAAGAATTGAGCATCCGGATGTGAACAACAGAAGGTAAATTGAACCAGAATTGGAGGATACTAAGGGTAGGACGACTGAATGCAGTGTCAGTTCTGAACTGGATCTTGCAACAGAAAAAGTCCATTGGTGGGAAAATCGGCAGGCTTTGAAAAACTCTGTAGTCGAATTAGTTTTGTGCTGATGTTATTTGCTGAGTTCTGATGATTATCAGGTATAAATGTTGTGGGGAACTGGGTGAAGGGTCTGTGGCAGCTCTTTTCACTCTTTTTCTACCTCTTCCATAAGTACAAACTTACCTTAAAAATATTTGAAAAATTAACCAGATGTGCCCGAGAGAGTAGCGACTAAATGGTAGCCTCTTGTCAGTGCTTTGGGAAATGTTTGGGTCCTTTATTGGAGATACGCATGTTTTTGAAGGGATGGTGGTCAGAGGCGTCTGGAACAGCATCTTCACATTTGTTATGCTAAGCAGACGCCAACACGCGTGTGCTGGGTGTTAGATGGCCACACTGAGAGTTTCTTCCCAGCAGGGCTGATCCCAGCTGTATAGAAGTTGCTAATCAGCAGCCATTTCAAGAGGGACAATGCTTAGAGAGAACAAAAGAGAGGCTGACCATTGTTAGGAGGCAGGGATCTTTTACAAAGAAATTTCCTGAAATCCATGAGGTTGGGGTTTCCTCATTGAAATGCTGATCTACCCTTTTCTCTTAAATGAAAGCCAGCCTATTCAAAACTTAAATCATAGATTTTCAGCTATACTTACTCTTTAATAGTAGATGTAGTTAAAAAAAAAGGATTTGGGGTTGAGTTTGGGGTGTTGGTCATTCTGAGGGATTTGTTACCTAAACCATCACTCCAAAGGCTGCTAGAGAGCCTCAGCTCATTTTAGCTCCCGGCACTGCCCGGGGCAGGCATCGGCTTGGGAGAGAGCCTGGTCCTGGCACATGAATTCTACCTCCGCTTCAGTGGTGTCCGGACTTTTGTGATTGCACATCCCATCAGTAAGACTTTTTACTATGAACCTTTAATATGTGTCTTTAAGTACCTGTATATATGTATTAACATCATTAGCTTATTATTTCAAGGCCCAATATGTATTTGCCGAGATTCACAGTTCAGAATTATGGATGTAAATCTGCATTGGCAATAATCCTCTTAGAGAGTATTTTGAGTATTTTTAGGTGACTTAATCAGATTTGTTTATATGATCCTAATGTTTAGTTTAGTAAATGCGGAGTATAAGAACTTTTTGAAGAACTATTTGAAGAACTATTTGAAGAGCTTTTGTGAGGAATAGAAGTGTCAATTCTGCTTTTCTTGTTTACACGTCATTGGCTTATCATTTTCTGTCTGGTTTGTTTCACTGCATGATTCTTAAGCCACTCGTTAATTTTGTTATCATTAACCTACAATTACATGAAGAACATTATGTTTACTAGGGTCCCCCCTTCACCAAGTCCTCCCCACAAACCCCATTACAGTCACTGTCCATCAGCGTAGTAAGATGTTGTAGAATCACTACTTGTCTTCTCTGTGTTGCACAGCCCTCCCCGTGCACCCCCCCACATTATACATGCTAATCGTCTTCTTCCCCCCCTTATCCCTCCCTTCCCACCCATCCTCCCCAGTCCCTTTCCCTTTGGTAACTGTTAGTCCGTTCTTGGGTTCTGTGATTCTGCTGCTGTTTTGGTCCTTCAGTTTTTCTTTGTTCTTATACTCCACATTTGAGTGAAATCATTTGGTACTTGTCTTTCTCCGCCTGGCTTATTTCACTGAGCATAATACCCTGTAGCTCCATCCATGTTGTTGCAAATGGTAGGATTTGGTTTCTTCTTATGGCTGAATAATATTATTGTGTGTATGTACCACATCTTCTTTATCCATTCATCTACTGATGGACACTTAGGTTGCTTCCATTTCTTAAGCCACTCATTCTTTTTGGGAGGGTTAATGTAGTTGAAATTAGATAAATTAATCCATAAATGCAGTTCACTGGGCTTAGACACTGGGTCATGAGCAGAGGGACAAATGGGGGCCTCAGTGACCCATATTGGCTCAGGCCACCATGAAACCCTCTAGCCTGGGTGGTTTTGGAGGCAGAATTTTCTCACAATATTCAACAGTATTTTCTCACAGTTCTAGTGGTTAGAAGCCTGCGATCTGGCTGCCCAGATGGTAAGGTTGTGGTGGAGGCCCTTCTGCCTTGCAGATGGCCATCGTCTTTGTGTCCTCACGTGGTGGGGAGAGAGACCAAATTCTCTGGTGTCTCTCCTTATGAGGGCACCAATACCGTGGTGCGGGCCCCACTCTCATGACCTCCTCTCAACCTAGTCACCTCCCAAAGGCCCTGCCTCCACATACCATCCCTTGGGGTTAGGACCTTAATGTAGAAATTTCCAGAGCACACAGTCAGTACACAGCAACTCCCCCATCCCTGCTAGGGAGGTTCCCCTCAAACCATATTGCATAGGACCATGTGGGGGCTCCAGTGTCAGTCCATTCAGTAGATGTTATTCAGTTCAATCAATGGATTGAATCCATCCATTCCATCAATGTTATCAAAGCTTAGCTTTTTGGAGGCGTGTATACGTATGACTTGTTACCACACCCAGCTTTGGAGCCTCCTGCTTCAGATTCTCTTGGAGAAGACCTATCTTCTTTGGTGTGGCCCAGTATGCTTTGCCCTCAGGCTCACTAGCGCAGAGGTTGATGACAGGGATGAGACGCAAGCACCATTTCCAGCCCTACATTTGATGTCTATCACGAGAGCACTTGAGCACCCTTCTGCCAAGAGTGGTGGGTTGGGCTGGGTGGCTATCTGGAGCTCTGCAGGCTGCCATGTGCAGAATGGGGGAAGGGGCTAGTAGGGGACCAGTGAGTCAGGTTGAAGGCTGAGTCATGTGGTTCATGTGGGAAGGGCATGTGGGCTAGGGAACAGCATATGCAAAGGCACAGAGGAGTGTAACAGTCGAGTGTGCCTTTCCAGAAATGACCTGGAAGACGTTGGGGATGGTGGATGATATGCCTGAGACACCAGGCTGGTGAGGTGGGGTAGCTGCAGCCAGGAAGAACTTTTACAGGGGCAAACGACAGTGCCATGCCTGCATTTGAGATCCTTCTGTTTGTGGCTCATGTGCACTCACAAGCTCTGAGTTTAGAAGTACCTCAGGCTGTTGTCATTGCCCAGGTGGAGGTGTGAGGCTGCATGCAGCCTTGTGGGAGAAGAAGTCACAGTGGGGGTGGTTAGATGTGGCTTGTGAGTGGAGGGAGAATGGGCAAGTGTGGATCCCAAGGTTCTGGTTTTGGGGACAGGGGAGTTGGTGACACTTTCTCATATTCCTCAGGACTTTTTAAAAACCATTTTGAACAGTGGACTGGGGCAAAGCTACTGACCTCAGAATAGCCCAGACCCCTTTGACCTCAGTGTTAGACCACCTCAGGGGATCGGAGGGCTGCAGGGACCTCTGTCAGCTCTGTCATGGAGGAGCATGGCTGCTATGTCTCTCTCCCATCAAGGTGGGATCAGCCCAGCTCTGCTGGATTCGGAGGCACCCCAACTTTTGGCAGATCTTCCTCTACCTCTAGGTACATTTGAGTCCAGGATCCATGGTTAGGAATTAGATGAGAATATGTGAATCAGCCAAGGAGCAGTTGAGAGGCACTGTGTCCAACGAGGGGCTGATCACCTAACCAGTTATTACTAATACTGGTCTTTCATGCACCTCGAGTCGCTCACTGTCCAATTTTTCACAACCAAACATTCAGTTGACAGGTTATAAGGGGCAAACGAAAGTGTACTTGAGTATTGCCTTGTGCAAGGGACAGAGAGCGCCAGGTTAAAGACTAAGAGGGTCCATTTGCGTGTTAGAGGCTTTTGTGTATATTTTTCTAGCCTGCAACTTTACAGGCATGCACGCTGTGGTGGGAGCCCGAGACAGGCTCGGACGTGTTCAAGTTTGCGCATCTAGGACATTAAGATACAGGGGACTGCTTTTCATGTACTGAGAGGACAGACTTGGGTGTGACTTCGTGGTAAATTCACTGTGACTTCCCCTTGCAACTGAATGTCAGCAACGATTCCTTACCACAGAGTGGTAAAAACCTTAAACTTGGTCCAAGTAGATAACTAGAAATGTGCATAAAAGTCTGTATCTTTCTCTACCCCCTTTTTCCACCCTTCCTCTGCCCCCCTTTCCTCCCCTTCCTTGTTTTGGATCTTGGTTTCAGCCATCTGGACTCTGCTTTGAGTCTAGCTAAGGAACTTGGAGCTGTGCATAATAATTAATCTGCGTTTTTAATTGTAGATGCAGTTATATAAAGGAATCTTTAAGTTATCCAGTCAAAAGTATCAATCCTTTATTTCTATTCCAATAAAGAGTGAAAGTTTGGAAGGTATTATTGTCTAGCATATGAAATGTGTTACCAAGCTCTGACAATTTAAAAATAGAGCTCTTTATTTTAAAACAGTAAGGCTGTTCGCTGAGTAGTATCATAATTACTTCCCCAGTATTCCATCTTTGTTAAAGAAGCCTCATTAATTTTTAGTGTTGCCCTTACAAATTAGAGTTCATTAATCATTCTAGTGTTGATATATTAGAATAAATTAAGTTATTTCATATAGTGACTGTGCCAGGGGCAGAGGAAAACATTAACTTTTCTCAGTTTTGACTGCCAGCTGTCACATGGCTTCGTTGCCACTTACATTTCAATAGTTTTATTCCCTATATATGTACAGACATTGTGAGATAAATAATCTTACGTAAAGGAGGGAGTGTGTGTGCGCGCGTGTGTGTGTATGTATGTGTACCACAGTTTTTCTGTGTATGGAGGTATTGACATGGATTAGCCGTATTTGTAAGCCAAACATTTTAGGTATTACAAAATCAGGGAACTCCAAAGCAAAAAATAACATAATGGGAGATTTCTGCTGATACCTTTACCAATCTCCTTCCATCATTTTGCATAAACGTATACATGTATTGGCATATCCTGAAATTCTTAGCATCTTTAATGCATTTGTCCCACACATGAGCATCTCTCTCTATTGGGAACTTATTAATTCACTTGGTAAACCATTTTAGTCCACACTTAGCTGATGTGGAAACTTTTTACCAAGGCTTCCTGTGATTCCTACATAAAAAAAGCAAAAATTTGCCCATAAGCAGCACTTTATATTTTTAGTCACTGTAATGCCATATTAATTCCGATACCACATTCAAGTCAGTATTCGTGAACTGTCACGTATTTAATAGTGCTCCCATGTCTGGTGTAATAGTCATAGATGCATCTATAGAGATAGGCTTTTTTATTGTCCCAGGGAGGATAGCTGGTTGCCTCGTGCACTGGGAGAGAGGGAGTTTTCTTATTTCACAAAGTTAGGTGATGACTGTTTTAATTTACATTGCCCTTATACTCAACACAAAATTAAAATGAGGATTGGAAAAGGTTTTTGTATTTTCGCCCTTAAACTGTACCCCAAAACTCCAAAACTGTATGTTAATATGTATGAATTTTGAGGAAATGCTGAAGAAGCTGGAGGCTGCCAGGCAGCAAGTGACAATATTTTCATGTTTCTCTGCTAATTTCTGAGGACCCCATATTTCTAGTTTGTGATTAGTTTGTTAGTATTTTCTTTGGATGGGTCGTGGCCACAGCACAGTGTTCCGCTTTTAGTTTAATCACGTGGTGTCTTACTCTTAGCTAGACAAGAAGTTGTTTTAATACAATGCTGGCATTTGTTATAGAGTAAAATAAGTGTCTTATAAAAATTAGCCTATGATATTTAAGGATTTTGGAATAGTGGACTGCTTTATAAGAAAAACTAGCTTTGATTTTAAATCATAGTACTTTTTATATAAATAGTTTGAAAACAGTAATTTAATGTTCTTTACAGCCAAATATGTTTTCTAACATAGTATTTGAAGATAAACTGTGTGTCATGGGTTTTTGGGAACTGTTTTGCTAAAGGACCTCATGAATTTAGATATTTTGAGCTACTACCATTAGATACAATCAGTGCAAGAAAAATGTTCAGCCTTTTTAAGAAACTCATATGCTGTTTACTTTTTGAAATACATTGAGTATTTTAAAAGTTAGAATGGCATAAAAATGGGTGCACACACATCCATGGAATAATAATGTTTATGACATAATGAGTGGAGCTGCCGTTGACTCCTGCAGGAGTGGTTCAGCTACAAATTAACTTTGGAGATGGATTCTCTGCTTAGCAAGACTTTAAAGATAGTCTCTGGCTAAAGAGTGGGCTGTCTCTAAAATCTTTTTGCCAGGGTTTATGTGTCCTAAAAACTATCAACTGCATTGTTGTGGAATCTTTGCAAAATGGTATCAGCGCTGACTTTCCTTTTGCCTTCGATTTCTCATTCTTGTCATGTTTGCATTCTCTGGCTCCACTGTCTCTCACTGCCTGTTGCCCAATGTAAAGGCAGTTTTGTTGGCAAGTCCATGATTTATGGCCTATGACCATGACATGGTCTATGATCGTGATGTGACATTTTTTCTAAAGCTCACTTTGTGTAAGAAAAACCTAGATTTCTTTGGTCTGGGGAGGGACTCTGATTTCTGTTTGAAACTGGGATCCCAGGTGAGTTTACTGAACGTGGTTCTTGTGTATTGTCATCCTGTCCTGCAGTGCATGTTGTCTAAAGATTATTGTGAGGGCTAATTAAATGAGTTAATATGCATAAAACACTTTAACCCATGCCTGGCTGAGTGCTTTATAAAGTTTGATGTTACCATCATTTGCATTTTAGGTTGTATGTTCGGCAATAACTCTCCCACCAAACTTGGAACATGACACTTGAGTTTAAAAAACAAACAAACAGGGTTTGAATGAATTGCATTTGTAGAGGTTAAAAAATAATGTGCAAATTGAGGATAAGGGTGTTTGAGTAGACACATTTTCTTTTTGATTTTAAAGATTAATTTCAATATTTCCCCGAGAGGATCGCGCATAATTTTAAATTAAGTATTTATTGGAAAAATAATAATGGAAAAAACTAGCAATGTAAACTGCTTTTTTTTTTAATTGCCAGAGAGGGAAAGTGCTTAGGTAAAATAAAAGGGGCAAAGCAAAACTGTTATGTGAGCCTGAGCTCTACAAGTGGCCTTTGCCAAGTACTTTCTCTGAGCCTGTGTCCTCACGTGTCAGATAGGAGGCATACTTCCCTTGGAGGCTTGTTGTGAAGCTAACTGGAGTTCCAGTGTGAAAATGTCTAGACCGTAATGCTCCATGGACACTGTATATCCCACATTCCATAACCTGTCAGATAGGCTGTTGCTCTTTTTTTCTTTTCTTTTTCCTTATAATTGTGTAAATACACGTAATATCAAATTTACCATCCTATCCATTTAAGTGTACAATTCAGTAGTGTGAGTTCCTGCACATCATTGTACACACCCTTCTCCAGAGCTTTTTCCATCTTCCCAAGCTGAGACTTTACCCATTAAACACCAATTCCCCACCTGTCTCCCCAGCCCCGCCCACCACCATCCCACTTTCTGTCTCTAGGAATCTGAGTGCTCTAGGGAACCTCGTGTAATAGTCTCATTGCTCTTTGAAATAGGACTTTGCCCCCATTACAGGGAGTTTCAGTACTCACGTTGAAACTTTTATGGTGTCTCATCCCTTCATTCTTTTTTGCTCTGTCTTATGTCCTGCAGTGTACCATGGTGAGCGCCACTAGAAAACTAGGTGTAAAAGCCTAAAGAAATTCACATGACTCTTCCCCCCATTTCTGCAGCATAGTTGACTTTACCATGCTCATTTCCCCCTGACGATGCTAGAAAAGCCGGGCTGTTCCAGGACCAGGATGGAGAACTGGAGGGTACAGGAGGAAGCGTGGTGGGATTGGCATGGGGTTTTAAGGCACATCCGCTTTGTCAGGTGGGTGGTTTCAAGGCGCTGTGTCAAGCCCTCATTTCTCCACTTTGCCGTGACCCCCTGCCTCTATGCCCTTTCCCCTTTCATCTTCTAGATTGCTGGTGGTTATCATCCCCAAAACACTTAAGATGCTGTGACTTTCCTTGTTCACTGACTGCTGCTACTTCTGTTTTGTCTTCAGAAAGATGTACAAAGCCCGTCCATCCCCTTCTACGCCACGCTTACCATCCCATCTCTCCACACCCCTTCCATCCTGTGTTCTGGCTGCAGCGAGTTACTCCCTGGGCCTTTAATCACAAGATTCTCCCTAGAATGCGCTTCCTGGCTAAAAGTTTCCTCCCTGGTGGGCTGTCTTTAAGGCTCAGGTCTCAGATCTCTTACAAAGTATGTACTTCCTTGTCTTGCATCCCCACTATTTTTTAGGTTCAGCCGGGTTCCCCCTTTGACCCCAATGTTGCACAGACTTTTCTGTTGTGGAACTTATAACATGTTGCACCAAACCTATTTTTATGTCCCTGGCTCTGCAGCTCTGCTGTATCATCCTTGATGGCAAAATGTCTGTTTAACTTGCATTCTCCCAGCACAGAGCACGGTTCCCTGGCGACAGGAAGTGGAAAATCTTTGCTGAATGACTTTGCTCTACAGGTGAAGGTCAGAATTGTACAGAATATATGGCTTGGCCTGACACGCTGTTCTGAGATTTCCCTTCATGCTTAATTGCTTATTGAACAATGTAGAGCTCCCAAAGCAGGTACTTAAGCCTCAGAAATTGATATATTGTGTGGGTTTAATGTTATGCTTTTATGTATAAAGTACTCTCACAGGGGGGAGGCTCAGTTAAATGCTTTTAATGTCAGTTCTTCAGATTTAACACATTGATATCTGCCCTCAAATGTCGTGTACCTTTGGGATTTAATGTGATAGCTGGTATCCTTAGTCATTTATTTCAATTGAAGTTTAAAATTTGTTCATTCAACAAATTTATTCTTAGTCTCTAGTACATACCAGGCACTGTACTTGGTGTTAGGAAATGATAGGAAAATGAGACTCTGCATTTGTGGTTCTGATCATCTCGTTACTCCTTTTTCTCCTATTCTACTTCTCTTGAGCCCTTTGGGTGGGTTTGAGTCAAGAAGATGATGTGGAGACCCCACGTGTCATCCAGTGCTGGTCGTGAGTTAGCTGTCCTTCTACTTTTCAGCCCAGGTCCTCAGCCTCTTGGAGGAGGAGGTACAGGAGAGGGACTCAGGACAGCTGCTAGGGTGTTCTTCCTGGGGTGCAGGTGGGGCGTGCTGTTCCATGAAGGGTCACCCACTTGTGACTTTCACTTCCTCGGCACTTTGCCCTAAGGCTCACCTTGCTGTACAAATTACACAAAGGCTGGGGAGACAGGGCTCCCACATGTGAGCCTGCACCCCTCGGAAGGGGTCAGAGTGAGTTGTGAGCCAGGCAGAGCTGCTGCTCCCTGCTTGTGTCCGCAGGTCCCAGAGAAGGGAGCCAGCAAGACTGAGTCACAGAACCTGTCTGTGTCTGCACTGGCCTTGCAGGACCCAGGAGCCATCTCTCTGCCCGAGGTGCGAACAATAAAACCAACTGAATGCTGGTCTGCCTTCTGTTATCCTGTGCACCAGCAATTATAAGCAATGTTGGCAACAAAAACACTCCTTCCTGAAAAAGTCTTCAGTTGAACGAAGTTCTAAATAATTGCAGTGACTATTATTTAGCTTTAAAGATTTTATATATATATATATAATACACACACGCACACACACACACACATGCTTCAAACCAGCACATCTTTATTGCTTTTGAATAAGTATTGAATTCACATGGGAATCAATGAGGATCACTCCCGGGTAACCCTCTGGCCCCTAGTGTATATGGACTAGATTTAGAAATAATCTTGACATTGAGGTTTTTTTCCATAATTATTCATTCTCTTAAAATTGGAGACCAAATCAAGAAAATAAAGTGCGATATTAGTGGCAGTATTAGTGGGATTAAGTCTCATCAAAATCATAGCTTTTGCACATGTTTGGTTTTGCTAAATTTCACTTACTAGTTCCTTGACCATTATTGACATAAATATTGTAGCACCCCATAACCAAAGGATGAGAGTTCAAACTGTTACATGGATGTAAAAATGATTGAATGATAGCTGTATCTTTTTCTTTTTTTGTGCTGTGATATGTATTTATTGGCATGATTAGAAACAATTTAATAAAAGCAATGTCGTTTGCTGTTTCTTTTCTGGTCAATTTTATATAGGTTTTTATTTCATTATTGTTAATGAACGTGATTTTGTGCCATAGACGAGATTATTAAAAAACCCATCTGTCTGGGTTTGGCATCCTGGGTGGGAAGTCACCGCCTGCCGCTAGCTGCGTGGCAGCTGAGCCTTGATCCCATTCTGGATTCTCTCGCTCCATCCCTGACCCATGAGCTTCAAGTCCTCCTGGCCTGTGCAGGTGTATTTAGATGTAGCTGCCTGTCTCCCAGGCCTCAGGCTCCTCCTGTGTAAAATGAGGAGTTTGAATTAGAGTTTTTCAGCATCTTTCAGTTCTGAGACCCTGTGGTTGTGTGGATCTTCCCCTCGAGGCCTGGCTGTGGTGGAATAGTGTGTTACTTGATCTTCTGGCCACTTATTTCTGTGACCCCCAATCCTGCCAGTCCCCAGGGCCTGATGCGGGTGAGACTCAGTTTCTCTTGGCCGCTGGCCAAAGTCAGAGGTGGCCCATGGATGGGTCATGTGGGACTCAGTCTAGGTTTTTCTCTGCACCTGGAAGGAAGAGTTATTCTCTGTAGGCTCCAAAGTTCTTTTGTTCAGACTTTATTTATTTATTTATTTAAAAATTTTTATTTTGGTATCATTAATCTACAATTACATGAAGGACATTATGTTTACTAGGCTCCCCCCTTCACTGAGTCCCCCCCACATACCCCTTCACAGTCACTGTCCATCAACATAGTAAGATGCTGTAAAATCACTTCTTGTCTTCTCTGTGTTGCACAGCCCTCCCGTTCCCCCCCCAACACTATACATGCTAATTGTAATGCCCCCTTTCTTTTTTTCCTGCCCTTATCCCTCCCTTCCCACCCATCCTCCCCAGTCTCTTTCCCTTTGGTAACTATTAGTCCATTCTTGGGTTCTGTGCTTCTGCTGCTGTTTTGTTCCTTCAGTTTTCTTTTATTCTTATACTCCACATATGAGTGAAATCATTTGATACTTATCTTTCTCCACCTGGCTTATTTCACTGAGCATAATACCCTCTAGCTCAATCCATGTTGTTGCGAATGGTAGGATCTGTTTTTTTCTTATGGCTGAATAATATTCCATTGTGTATATGTACCACATCTTCTTTATCCATTCATCTACTGATGGACACTTAGGTTGCTTCCATATTTTGGCTATTATAAATAGTGCAGTGATAAACATAGGGGTGCATCTGTCTTTTTCAAACTGGAGTGCTGCATTCTTAGGGTAAATTCCTAGAAGTGGAATTCCTGGGTCAAATGGTATTTCTATTTTGAGCATTTTGAGGAACCTCCATAATGCTTTCCACAATGGTTGAACTAATTTACATTCCCACCAGCAGTGTAGGAGGGTTCCCCTTTCTCCACAACCTTGCCAACATTTGTTGTTGTTTGTCTTTTGGATGGTGGCGAACCTCACTGGTGTGAGGTGACATCTTATTGTGGTTTTAACTTGCATTTCTCTGATGTTAAGCGATGCAGAGCATCTTCTCATGTGTCTGTTGGCCATCTGAATTTCTTCTTTAGAGAACTGTCTATTCAGCTCCTCTGCTCATTCTTAAATTGGATTATTTGCTTTTTGTTTGTTGAGGTGCGTGAGCTCTTTATTTATTTTGGATGTTTTGTTCAGACTTTTTAATTACATTTTTCAAATCTATATCCTTAACCTACCCAGTTAGTCAGTCTGATGACAGTCAGTCTGATGAGAACGTTCATCTCCTGTTACAAAGCTTTTGGTCACTTTGCATGTGATTGTTGTTTTACATGTGTCCATGCTACGTCATTTAATACATAGACTATACCACACTATTAGTATTAGGTAACACGGCTCTTAGTGTTCTGGCCTTTTATGCTTGTTAGTCATTTTCATCTTAAACTTAATTTCAATGTTACTATTATAGCCTTTGATTGCTTCATGCCCATGCTGTAATGGTGCAAGTTTACTCATAAATTGTTTTTACTGAGTTAAGTAACAGCATCCCCATAGAGATCTTTTTTCCCTTTAGTAAGGGCACTTTCGCTCTGTTTGTTGTCATAACTTTTTGATTATTTTATTTTGTGTTTCTTATGATTATTTCTGTGCCTTTTTCTGGATTCTTGGGCTTGGCTGATGAAACTCATAGTGGGATTACTAGGCAGATGGGAGCTCAGGGGT
The DNA here is from genome assembly GCF_040802235.1 of Manis javanica. NCBI lineage: Eukaryota > Metazoa > Chordata > Mammalia > Pholidota > Manidae > Manis > Manis javanica. The sequence goes on from NC_133156.1 coordinate 11,951,786, forward strand.
GCAGCTGTCAGTTTTGGCCTCGCTGACTGTGCAGGTCTGCAGGGTTGGTGGGTAGGTGTGTCCAGAGGTTAAATATGTTGTCCGGAGAGGGCATGTGGCAGAGGTCGTGACTGGAGGTGGATGTGGTGACCAAACGTGGTAATTTGAGCCACAGAGGTAGAGAAGATAGTTCAGGATACTGAACCAAGGCCAAGGGCCGAACCTCGGGGAAGGGCACTGCTTAAGGGTCCATCAGGGAGGGATGAGAGGCCGTCCAAGGGGGAGGCGGTGAGCAGGAAAAGGAGGGCTGCAGAGCCCAGGGGTGGCCTTCCAAGGAGGGAAGTGTCAGGTGGGGTCAGATGTGGGCGAGAGTCCTTCTGCTGTGACAGGTCGCTGAGCGGTTCCCGTTAACGAGAGCATCAGAGCCAGGTGGTGGTAGGCTGCCAGCTGAGAGTGGTGGGAGGGCAGCAGCAACGAGGTCAGCAGTGAAGGGAGAGGAAGAGAGGCTGAGGGAGGGGAGAAAGGTTAGGGAGGGATTTTATTCTTAAAATTATCTTGCTAAAAGCAGTGGAAACGGGAAGAGCAGTAGGCGGAAGATAATGTGTCGGGTACCAGATCCTGGGGCAGGTCTCTGAGCTTGGCGCCAAGCACAGACTTAGGTAGGAAGACAAGACACTTGTTCCCTCCCACGGCCAACGCGGGAAGGGCTGGGGCTGGTGCAGCAGAGTCAGCTTCTGTGCCTCGGGAGCTTCTGGTGATCCCAGGACCTGGGAGGGGACAGGGCCTCACAGCGAGGGGCACGGATGGGTGGAGACCTTGAGGAGGGGACCCATGGGAGCAACCAGTGCGTGACTTGGGGAGGGACCTGCCCGGGCTCTGTGGCCCAGGGGGCCTAGATGACCTTGGAAGGCACATGTATCTTACTGTATGTTAAGGGGCCCACTAAGTTGTGCTTTGCTGACTAATATATTTTGATTTTTTAAATTCTTTGATGGGCAGAAAAAAAAAAGGCAAATGAAATAAAAAGGTCAGCCTGGGTCTGCTGTGTTTGCTTTTGTGTGTGTGGCTGTGATCTCCAAGTGGGGGCTCTGTGTCTGCCGGGCAAGTGAGCTGCGTCCTTCCAGCCACTGCAGAGGCTTCTCACTGCCAGTACTGAAACCTTCATAAATATTTTATTAAGTTTCCTGGGAACAAAAACCATGCTGCAAAAGGTAAGAAAGCTTGTTTGGCAGAGATGAATGTACAAAGGATTATATAGTAGGAGGGAAGACACAGGGAACGTAGCCTGTTTTCTGTGTGTGTGCATGTGTTTGTTTTGAGGGGCAGGGATCCTTGGTCTCCTCTGGTTTTTAGAAGAGCCTGGCTGTTCTGATATTCACAGGACCTTCAATTGTATTTAAAGAATGAAAACATAAGGCTAAAAGCACTGCTCTGAAGCTTTGACATTTTTAGAATTGTTTTCAAACAGAGTTAAGTTCCTTCCTACGTGTTCTGTCCGACACCTGCCTTCCACATCCCTCCTGCAGTGAGTAAGTGTGACGCTGTCATGGCTTCTTTTGCCAGTGACGTCAGCAAACTCAAGCAGGCTGGGGCTTCAGCCTGAAGCTCCGCGGTGTGCCTCCAATTCCCCAGGGGCTCTGTAACTGGCATCCCCGGGAGGAGAGTCTCTTTGCAGATCTTCGCCTCCAGTAGCCGCGTCATGTTCCCCTGCACGAGCTGAGTTAGGCATTTTCTCTGATTTCCCCCTGCCGTCTCCCACACCTCACACCTATGGGGGCCCCCTTTGGCAAAGACTTTGAGGAGACAGATTTGGGCTAACAATGCAAGAATGGGGGTAGATGTTCCAGCCACAAGTCCCCTCTTGCACCCTTGAGGGTGAGTTCATCTGACTCTACCCACCTGTTCAGGAAAGGTCACAGTTATGTTGTTTCCTCAGAAATGGCCTAAGTTTAAGATGTGACAGGGGGTTTGAGCTGGGTTTAAGGAGCAATGGGGTTGGCTTTGGGAGGGGTTGACCGAGACTCTCCTGCCTGGAGAGGGACCTGGTCTGTGCATGGGGGAGCTGGAGGTACGATGGAGCTGAGGGCATCCTTTCCTCGTATACCCTGCCCCGCGTCCCACCCTGTCTGTTTCTGTTTCTCGAAATCACTTTCTTGCTTCCCGTAGCCAAGTTGTAACATGATTTTGTATTATGTATACCTTAATCTGAATTGCACAACTCAGCCCTCTTTGAGTATGTTTTGTCTCCCTATCTGGAGTCAAACCTGTGGAACACAGAGGAAGTGATTCTTACCCATTTTCACAGAGGCAGTGAGAACTGAACAGTTTATCCCCCAGAACTAAGTACTCCCAACACCAGATGTTCCCCTATGAATCAACAGACGTTAATGTGGCTGTATTATCTGATTTCTTTGAAAATGACTACTCTACGGGAGGGACTGAGAGTGTTTTGTTGTTTGCATGAACAAAATCAGTAAGAGTTTTTATTTAGAAAAATTTTAAGGTATGATAGCTATTTTCTTTTTTATTGAAGTATAATTGACATACAATATTATGTTAGTTTCAGGTGTACAAGGTGATTTGATACTTATATACATTACAAATTGATCACCAGTGTTGTTACCATCTGTCAACATATACATTTATTACAGAATTATTGACCATATTCCTTTTTCTGTTCATTATATCCTTATGACTTATTTATTTTATAAATAAGTTTTACCTTGCCTAGCTCATTCCCCCATTGCCCCATAAGCTGACAATCATCTGTCTCTTCTTTGTATATATGAGTCTGGGTTTCTTCTGTTTTCTTTTTCATATCCCACGTGTAAGTGAAATCATACGGTATTTGTCTTTGTCTGTCTGACTTATTTCACTTAGCATAATACCCTCTAGGTTCATCCATGTTGTCACAAAACGTGATTTCCCTCTTTTTTATGGCTAAGTAATATTCTGTTGTGCATATGTACCACATCTTCTCTATCCATTCATTTATTGATGGACACTTAGGTTGCTTCCATATCTTGGCTGCAGTGAACAAGAATGTAACTTTTTTAGCACACTGTTTTATTGTAAAAGGCTAATTCTACAATGAATGATTTTATGTGATCAAAATGAATTGCTATTGAAGAAACTGGGTGGGGTTAAAAGGATTGACAACATCTTGGAGAATGAAATCAGTTTTGAGTAATGAGCAGTCCGGTTTCCCTCAGTTTCCCCAGGCTTGCCGATCCTTTGCTACCTTCCACTTGGATATTAGACAACTGGGTAGGTTTTCTATTGCTTCTGGCTTATTTTTGAAGCATTGAATGAAAAGTGCAGTAAAAGGGAGCAAATATTTTCCCTTTCACATTAGTTAGCTCCTGGAAAAACAGTGTTTAGCTATGGAAATCTGAAAAATGTAAAAAGTGACAATCTAAATGGGCCTCATCTTCCTTACTAGAGAAAATGAGGACATTGATACCTCCCATGAAGGAATTTTCACAGACTAAATAAATGATGCAAAAAAGAAAATACACACACACAGACACCACAGAGAATAGTGCCTGGAACACTGGATTTTCACACAGTGTTTTCTTCCTTATTGTCAGTAAAATGGGAGGTGATGCAGCTGAACCATGGTTGGGTGATGTGACCACTAATAGCTCTGTCAACAAAATTTTGTTTTTGAGAAATACATTTCTGTCCCTAAAATAAGAGATGGGGTTTTAAAAAACCCTGTCAACTTAGAGGAGCCATGTGTTCTCTTTGGCATTGGTGGAGCTGACCTCTGAATGCAAAAGTCACATTTTCGGTTAATGGATTTCTGTGCTTTTGTAATAGAATAGATGGTGTTTTTATTAGAGTGTCGGAAGGAAATTGTAAATCTCAGTTTCATAATTGGTTTGCATGTGTTGATGCATTAACTTGTTCCTCTGTATGTAGTAGCACCAGGGGCGCTGCTCAGGTTTGGGGGGCCCAGGGTGGGGATTTGGGAGCATGACGCTGAGCCCTGCCCCCCAGTCATCCTGATGTGGCCCCCTCAGAGCACTCATCACTTCCTGCAGGCAGGTGCTCTTGGGGCGGGGGACTGTAATTCGTGATACATCAGTGTACATTAATCTCCTGTTCTGAGAAATTCCTTGAAGTCTGAGGCAGACCATTTGTATCAAAAAGAAAGATGAAGGAGCTTTTATTTCTTGTGACACAGGCTTCACGTTTCAGCATAACACACATTTTGACTGAATTAAACACAGAGTAACTGAAGGTACCAATTTTTAGATTTGATTTGGCCATTCAAAATAGTGATTAGTTTTAGGACTAATTGTTGCCTACTGAACCTCTGACTATTTGGGTAAACAAAAAGTTTGAATAGCTGAATGAAAATTGAATTTATAACACCTAATCTGGTTTAGACAAAACCTCATTCAGATTTAAAAGGGGAAAATAAAGGTTTTCTTTTCCAGATAAAGTTTCATACATATTTGATTCTATAATGTTTGTTTTTCCATTAATGGGAGAACTTGCGGCCGTTAATAAGCCAGGGTAAGCAAATATTTATATGAGACCCAAGGTAGCAGTTGAAGTGGATATGCCATCCTGAGCTGAGGACAGGACAGGGACCTTGGGCTTCCAAGGGGAGGAGAGTAGTCATAGGATAAAAGGAGTGATGGTGACTAGATGTCTTCCCTGCCATACAAACGGGTCATTCCCATGTAAGATGCCTCTGATAATAGCTCTCTCTCTTATATAGGCCCTCTACCTAAATTCTTTTAGGCAGTTACGGGAGAGGCAAATGTTTCTCTTGAGTCTGTTGGGTCTTAATTGCCTTCAGCTCAAAGTAACCCACATTCCAGAGTGGCATATTTTGGGGGACCATTTATTCTGTTCCCCTTTATAGCAAACTCAGCAGTCTGGCTCCAGAGCTCATGCCCTTAACCACTGTGCTACATCCGTTACTGAAGTGATACCAGGTCCTGTGTCCAGAGGTAATTCATATGCAGGTAACGCTGCTATTTTGTTCAAATCATGACATATGAAGAAATTGACATCTTTTTCTAAGGAAAATAACTGAGATCCCTTGTGTTTGATGATAAAATAATATCTCAACGTTGGAAGGGATAACTGGCCCCTGAGAGCCATTTTCCAGCCCCCATTCTCCTGCTAACTGTTGTCCATGTGTTTGGCCTAAGTAGGTGGTATTACTCATTCAGGCTAACTGTGGACACAGACCCTAGTATATAGTAACTGTCATAGACTGAATGTGTGTCCCCCAAAATTCATAGGTTGCAACCTAATCCCCAGTGGGTGGTACTTGGAGGTGGGACCTTTAGGAGGTGATTAGGTCATTGAGGGTTTTAGGGATTAGTCCCTTTATAAAAGTGACCCCAGAGAGTGCCCTCACCCCTTCTTGCATGTGGGGACACAACAACAAGACGGCTGTCTATGAATCAGAAAGTGGGCTCTCACCAGACACTGAATCTGTGAACACTTTGATCCTGGACTTCCAGCCTCCCAAACTGACCTATGACAGAGTCCTGGCACCCCTTGTTTGACCTGTCCCATGTCAACACCCAGGGCAGACTTAAGCCTTCCCTTTTGATTGGTTTGATTTCTGGGAGCAGAAAGCAGTCTGGTGTCATTGTATAGGATAGATTCAGGGGCATTGACTACGAGGTGTGAGGTGGTAAGGGCTTCTGACAGGCTGTGATGTTGGGAGTGAAAAAAGAAACAAATGGAAGATATTTGACTCTATTAATCTATCCACAGAAAGCCTCTGGCATTGAGCCTCATTATATCATCATCATTGTGTGATTGGCAAGATGAATTTACTGTCAGATATTGAAGCCTAGGTGCTGCAAGTTGGCATATGCTCACTGTTTGTAAACTAGGGGGATCTCTTATTGTCATCCAATTCCCAAGGGGGCTAGAACCCAACAAAGGTAATTTAGAGTCTGGGGCTGGGTAGACCTGGGTGTGAATCATGGTTTTGTCATGTGTTTTTTGGGTAATGCAGGATGAATTAATATTTTGAGCTGCCACTAGTAACGATTGTTGTAATATTCAGAAGAGGGTGATCAGAATAGTGGGGGTGTGCTGTGCTCCTTCCTCTGCCTAGAACACTGACTAATTGACTCCCACTTGCCCCCAGGGCTCAGCATTCTCTCCGTGTTTGTGTTGTGGCTACGGTATTTACCGTCACACTGCGTAATCGCCTGTCCGCCACTCCCGAGAATCCTCATGTCTCAAGATGCGCCTCATGTGTGCAGTGTGTAGACATAGTGTTTCATGAGTATTGCTTTGCATTCCATTTAAAGAGGCGTTGGTGAAGAGCCAGACTGGGGAGGGGTTATTATTTTAGAGTAGAGATCACTCAAGGAACGATTGGCCCGGGTCTGAGCTCTGTCTGGGTGGAAGTGCCTCTCTGATAGTAGGTCCCGAAGAGAGAGAAGTAATTAGGGGACTTACCCAAAGTGGAGTGATGTGTTAGCCACGTAGCTGAACCAGACTTAGCCTGGTTGCTGTGAGTAGCTTCTACAGAATTGGGTGCTGGCTGAGGTCAAATTGGTGATATATCTGAGTGGGATAGTCCTCTCGGGAGCTGAATAAAAGGGGAAATCATCTCACCAGGTATAAGTCTAGAGAAGCAGGTTGGCATGGTGATAACAAGCGAGCTGTGGCACAGTAGTCATACAGAGCTTCCCAGTTTTAGGGGTGGTGCTGAGGTGGAAATTTGCTTCTTGGGTAAAATGCCCAGCATTGATTGTACCCTTGGACATTTGGACCCATATGGACCCGAATGCATAAAGAACCAAGCAACTATTTTCACATTGGCAGGACAAGTCTTCAGTTGGTCAGTAGGAATAAATAAATTCCTTTTAGAAATAGTAAGATGCTGGAAAAATAACTGAAAGCGCTCTGGATATTTTCTGCTCTGGTGGATCCTTCAAATTTGAGTATCTGTCCACCACCCTCAGGTGCTGAAAAGGATAGCAGTACCGCAAGTTGGGAAGAAAATTAAAGTTTCTTGGGTTAGAGAACAAGCCACATGGATGGAGTCTGAATACTTAATTCCAGGTTAGGGTACCACCTAGCTATGAGCCTGCTGCCAGCAGTCAACAAATATCAGCATGAAAGATGTGCAGGTCATATGCCTCCTGGGCACAGTGGGACAGCCAGAGGCTAAACAAGGTATGTAGGTGTTCAAAACCTCAAATAGGATGTTGAGCTCATCGCTTGATGGTGAGTATCAGAACACTGGAAAGCGCCATGAAGAATGGCTCCATACCTGAGTTCATCACATCCCGAGAGAAGATGATTGTATAGTGCACGCAGGTGGCTTATGCCCTGGGAGGCATGTCAGAAGGCATCTGATGGGGACTTGCCATCACTTGCCTCCACCCCATTCCAATGGAACATTGTTTAGTGGTATTTTTGTGTGTAACCATGTCCCCGTCCCAATCAGGTTGGATTGAATACTGTCAGTGTTCGATGTTGCCTATATAAAAGGTATTCAGTATTGTTTTGGTATGATTTTCCAAAGATTGATAAAGGATTTTGAAAAGATTAGAACTGAGCAGTACCCTATTCTTTTAAAATTCTTCATCTGATGTTTATTTTATATTTTTTGAAGTTGTAGTGGGATTGTTCAATTCAGAGCAAATTTATTTTTATTTTCCTTTCATTTCCTTTCCTTTTTTTAAAGTATGTGGTGTTCCAGTGGAGTCACTGTGCAATGTGATGGGGAAGGTCACATATAATAACCTGTGGTTCCCTTGTTGCTAAGTTATGCTCACAAATCAAGCTGTTGTTCTCATTACTTCTAACCTCTTTGCTCTCGTGGGTCAGCGTGCTTGAGGCCACCTGAAGTTACTAACTTAGGTCTGTGATCTCAGAATCACATTTAGATGAGGATGGCAGTTACGGGGGGCTGCCGTCCTGCTCCACCCTCCCCTTATGTAGGGCAGTCTCCCGACGGTAGTCACTTCACCCAGAAGAGCCTGTGTGGGGGTTTAAGAATGATTGAATTGAGTGTGTCCGAGATCTGCTTTGCTTGCAGATCTCAAGCTTCCAGATGATAAAACTTATTTTCTTTAGGTTTGTTAGCCAGGATTTTGTTGTTGTTTTTCCCCAACTATTTTCTCATCACTGGAAACAGCTCTTTCTCTCTTAAGAGACCTATTAACATATATACCTTTTCCTCTTCTAGTTTCTTTTCTCAAAACCATATAAACCCTCTTGATTTTTTATTTTCTTCAAAGACCATGGTTTTTCTCCTTGGTTTGCATCTGTAACCGGGCCGACCTGCCCTGTGTAAAACCAGGAGGCCATGGAATGTTTTGGACGTTTGCCCATCTCAGGAGAAGGCATTAAGGCTGCTACTACCTGCCAATTTTGTTTGAGGCCCAGTTGAATTGGAAGTGTCCAGAGATGCAGTTCTGGCCAGTAAGACATGGGCTGAGGGTGTGTGGGGAAGCGCCGCCTCCCCAGGAGGTGCAGGCCTCTTCCTGTGTGGACCCACGTGGCTCTGCCAAGTAGATGTAGAGCAGAGAGTGGGGGCACGCAGGGGCTTGACCTCGTGTAGCCACTGCATCAGCCCCGACTGCCCGCCTCTGGAATTCTGTTCTGAGAGGGAAGTAGCCCCCCCAGGGCCTTAGGTGACTGTAGACAAGCTTCTGTTACCTGAGGCAGAATTCAATTTCTGATTAAAAGTTTTTTTTTTCTTGCCAGAGTACCTGCTTGTTTTCTAAGAATTCACATGTCTGTATCTCTTTTTTTTGTGTGTGTTCATTCTATTCTCCTTGCCTTTCAATAACAATTTTCTTATTCTTGGCATATAGTGTGCTTTTCATTTGAAAATCTCCAAGATTGAGAACTTGATTAAAGTGTTGTGTAAATATTTGTAGATCAATCTTGGATTAATGACTTTTTGGTTTAATACATTGCTACAGTCCTGTGATCATTTCTTCACAAGCTCGTAATAATATCCATTTTCCAGAATATATTCTGTTTAGCAAAGCATCACTGCTAATTGGAATTATTAATCATAAGGCACAATTTCTAGAAAAATTGCAGGTATTTTTTTCTAAAGTGATGACTTAAACAGTTCCAGAAACCAAATCTTCATCTGAGATGATAATAGCACAAAGCTGGATGGCCCTCAAATGTATTTAAGTATGTGAAACTTTGTTATAACCCAGGAAATGCAAATTGATATAACAACATCTGATTTGACATAAGATTGAGTACTGTTGCTACCTATTGTTGGCAAGCATATGTAAATAAAGAATATTTTCCTATATTGCTGGTATATATGTATATGAACTTTCAAAGTGCTTCTGGGAGATAATTTGCAATCTATTAAAATAAAAAAATTTATGATGCTCTTGGAACAGAAAAAGGACGTTAGGTAGAAACTTAGGAAATCTTAATAATGTGTGAACTTTAATAACTTTAAAAACCACATGATCCTTAGGCTCTTAATCCCTCTGAAAGTAATCTGTCTCCTGGAGGTAAACTGACAGCATGAACAGACATGTGAACATGTGCCCTCACTGTCATGTTTTATGGTGTCAGAGTCTGGAAATAAATGCTTATCCTAGAGGGATGACTGAATAAATTATGGACTATTAAACCGTCACTGAAAAGAATGAGTTAGAGCTGTACTATTAATTTGCAGGAATTTTGCAGTGTTGTTGAGAAAAGTAAAATTCAGAAAATGGCATAACGTCCCATTTCGTGGAACATGGTCAACTGAGTGCGTATGTGTGACTATGTATGGATGTCTGTGGGAGATTTTATAAGCCTGAGGAAATTGTTGGAAGGTATATAGGTTGTTACTAAGTTAACCATGGGTGGATGGTTTACATAAGTGTATTAGATGATGCATATAGCCACAGAGGCAGTTTTACTGGAAGCTAATGGAGCTTAAGCTTTGGGACATCCACCTACTCATTCTTAGATCCTAGGAGGGATCTCATGATATGTTTACATGGCCAGTGATTTTTGTATAACTTAAATACCATTGTCTCTTTTCAATCAAACGTCACCCTTTATCACACTTTCTCTCCTGTTAGATGACATTGGAGTGGTGTTTTACGGGTCCAGATAAAGGAAAGTTGGAAATAATTTTGTGTGGGTTTCGAAATGTAGTTATGTGGTGTGCAGTCACTTTTGTGAACAGATAAATTATTAACTCTTCCAGCAAATGAATTAAGTATCAGAAATGCTCCTACGGCCACCACGTCACCTGGGGTTGGGACAGTATAAAGGTAGAAGAATAAAAATATGAGTGTGACATAATACACTTGAAGTGTGTGAGGCATAACAGGGAAGCAATTTAAAATGTGTGGGACCAGAAGCTACTCTGCTGGGAAAACGTTCCATATTTTGTTCCATATTTTGTTTCGTTTACCAAAGAAATTTGATAGAACTTTCTCTGAATTTGACAACACATAAAAACTTACATGACATTACTTCCATTTAAGTGGTGAAGCTGCAAGATAGTGAACGAAAAGATCAATGAAAAATAACTTACCAACCGTAGCCAGGGGAAAGCATAAATTATGTTTCTCTTCTTTCTATAAAGACTATTATAAAATTGTCATGTAAGAAGTGATTTAGACAAAGGAAAGATATAGGGGAAAAAGTGTTATAGAATCCCAGAGAGTGAATAAAAAATACTGTTTCTGAAAGTTGAAACATAGTATATTTCTGCTTTCATGAATTATGTTATGATCCCCCCTTCTAAACAAGTTTTCACTTTTGTGCTCTATTTTGTTTTTGTAATTTTGTATTTTCCTTAAAGTGAGATCCCCAAATTGTAGTGTTGCATACAAATTATATGCAGACCCCACAAAATCTGGATCTAACTTGGTGTGTATTGAGTAAATTAAATGCACAGGTGAGAGAACATTTTGGGACTTAGGAGTGAACTACATTACTTTGCTTTTTATATTAAGTGGCTGTGAGTGAATATACAAGGACCAATTATTAAAATAAAATAAAATAAAGTTTAAAGTTATTCCTTGAATATTGCTTCTCTGAGGATTTGTGATAGAAAATTGCAGAGGACTGTGATCTTCATCTGGCTCAGACCTGCTGCCCCAGGAGTTTTTCATTGTAGAGGTCGGCTGTGATGGCTGGCCAGCAGAGGGCACTGTGCGGTGAGCTCCTTGCCCGGACGGCCCCTAGAGGTGGTTAAAAGAATAAATATTTGATGTGGCCAGTTTAGAGCTCACTTGCCTAAGAAAAGAAATTGCTTTCTCTCCCTGGCCCCCACTTCCTCTCTCTTTGGTGCACGCATGTACACATGCACATACACGCATTAGCACACAATGTTGAACTGAATGAATGGATGGATTACAGATTGTGGGCTGGGTAGGTGCCAATAGGGAAGAGCTGCTAGGGTAGATGACCCCTTGGGCTGTTGGCTCAGAGGGGGAGGAGGCTGTGGTTTAATGAAAAGACAAAAGAAAGATGTTCTAGGAATTTGGCAGGGGATTAAAGGAAGCAAGAGAACTTAATAAGATCTAATACTCTTCAGAATAAAGTGATTTCCTTTCAAGGGGGAAGAATTTTACTCTCATTTTCCCTGTGGGCTGAGTTGTAGGGTAAACACTGCTGTGTTCAAAGTCAGACTGCTCTTCTCAAAGGAGTAACTGTATAAAGTTTTATACTCTGAGTGCCATATTAATGTTGTTTCTTGTTAGACTCCTACAGGGTAGGCTAGAATTTCCTTCCTTCCAACAACTAGAGCCCAGTTGTTGCTGGCAGAAGGAGGTGACTATGGGGATTGATATCAACTATCAGTCGTTAATATGTCATTTTGTGGTGGGAAGCAGTGTAGGAATAAATAAGGTCTTTAGCCTAATTTCATATTCTAATAAACAGCTTTGTATGTATGACCATTCCTGAAATCAGCTGAAAATAAAAGAACTGATGTTCCCTTAACAGTTATCTCTGGGTACTATTAATTTTTATTTAAAATGTTGTTATTATTAAAAGAGTACATGTAAGTAGTTGAACATTCAGCTAGTGTGGGAGCTTATCATAAAAATGAATGATCTCCAGCTCTCCCATTTTGGGTCTGTTCCACCAAAGGCAACCACTTTGAACTCTTTCTGTTTTTAATTCTTTTGGTGGTTTCCACCATATTACTAAATTAGGTTTAGAAATGATCTCTAATTCTCTTGTAGATGAAGCTTGAACTTACTGCAGAGCCAAGTAGTGAAGTAGCATATCATGTTTGGCCTTTTTCTAGTGTAATTTGCTTTTCCCGCCTCATTTTCCACTGGAACAATTTTTTCCATATTAATCCTTATTTTTTTTACATCAGATCACTATGTATTTATATTATACAACTTCTTTAAACATTTTAAAAGTAAATCCCCAGAATAATCTTTTATTTCTCCTGTTTCTTTTCCTTTGAGACTTCTTTCCCAGGTAGACTGGTTGTTTTTATAGATGTGTTGTAAAGTGACCATTCCAGAACTTTCGCTGCTTTTTTAATTTGTATTCCTTGTTTTTGGATTGTGTGTGTGTGTGTGTGTGTGTGTGTGTGTGTGTGTGTGTGTGTGTGTGTGTTTATCAGTTAATCTCTAGTATTGTTGAAGCACATCTTGAAGTAAGTAGTTTCTTAAGAAAACTTACATGAAAAGTGAATTTGAGTGTCTGATAATTTGGCTAGGTATAGAAATCTAAAGTATTGCTCTAGCTGTTTATGTTGCTCTTACATTCAACATCATATTGATTTTTTCCCTTTATAAATAAAACTTAAAAAAATAGTCTCATGTGTTTTTAAAAAAATATTTGATACTCTAAAATTTTAAAATTTTGGTATAAGTCTCTTGGGTGTGTGGTGAAGTTTTTCATTCAGAAAAGTTTGTATCTTACAGTTCTGGGAAATTTTCTTGTATAATTTTTAAAGTGTTCTCTTTTCTGTTGTTTAGTAGAACTCTTAATGGTTGGATATTGACTCTCATATTGATATTCTTAGGTCTATGTTTATTTTTCATCTTGGCTGTTTGTTTTACATCTTGGGAGATTTACTCACTTTTATTTTTCACTCTCATAATGGCATTATCTTAGGCTATTATACTTCTAATTCCCAGTAGCTATTTTATTCTGTTACTTTTTAAAATAGCCTATTATTCTTGTTTCATATGAAGGTATTATCATCTTGTAATTCTGAGGATAGCATTTTAAAAGGTATTCTTTTAAAGTTTGCTGCATTGTCTGTTTCCTAAAGTATCCCCCCCCTTTTTTTTTTCATTTTTTAAATCTCTTTTTCATAGGGGGAACTTTGTGCAGATGTTTGGTAATTTCCCAAAGAGAGAGCATTAGAGGACGGTGTGCTCTGTGAGCGTGGTTCAGACAGCAAGCTTTACTTCTGGTGAAGGGCGTTCAAACATGACTGTAATGAAGGATTTTTTTCTGTCTTTCTGTGAGGTTTCAGTGGTTTCTCAGGGAGGAAACTGGATCTCTGGCAATGGGTGTAGCAGTCTGGCTGTGCGAGGTGTCTGTGCAGCCAGGAGAAGAAGGCTTGTAAGAAATGAACAGTGCTGCTTTTCATAAGCCTTTGCTTCTAGCCCTTTACAGTTTATTTCATGAAGTTTCTTCAGGCACTGAATCCCGATCCCCTGAGTCAGCAACTCTGTACAGAGACTCTAAATGTTCCCTTTTGCTTACCACCCTCTCCTCAGTCCCTTTCCATTGCTGGTATTTCCACCTCCTGAGCTTCCTCCGTTTGCAGGCTGAAGCCTCTCTCTTCCTCCAGTGCACTGAGGTCGTACTGTTTCTGCCCTGTCTAGTAAGTGGTGGTGACACTTACTTTTATGTGGGAACTTGCCTGGGTCATGGGGTCCACAGATATTTGGTCAAACGTTGTTCTGTGTGTGCCCATAGGGGAGCATAACATTTGATTAACATTTCAGTCGTAGAGTGAGTAGAGCAGATTGCCCTCCTTGATGTGAGTGGGGCTCATCCAATCAGCTGAAGGTCCGAGTAGAACAAAGAGGCTGAGTAAGAGGGAACTTCTCCTGCTTGGTGGCCTTTGAGCTGGGACATCCTGTTTTTCCTGCCTTTGGACTAGAACTATACCACCAGGTCTCCAGGTTGCTGACTGCAGATCTTGGGACTTGTCTTTCTCTGTCTGTAATTGTGTGAGCCAACTTACAATAAATCTCATTCTCTCTCTTTCTGTGCATCCTATTGGTTCTGTTTCTCTGGAAAACTAACACACGCAATGGCCCTCTTGTTAAAACTGAATTACTCTCTTAAAAACATACCTTCTCAGAAAATAGCTCTGAAAGTCAAAGCTGCTCTCCCCGCCTTGCAGCCTGGGGTCCTTGCTCAGGCTCCAGGTCCTCCGTATGTCTTTTTTTGCTGCGGCTGATAATCAGAAGGCATCTTAGAAGCATGTCGACTGCTTTCTTGCCAAAATCACAAAAGGGTCTAAAATAGAAAGAAAAAAAATTTTTTTTTCTATCAGCTGATGATTCCATTTCTAGTTAAGAATGTAGCCATATATTTTTATATTCCTTTCTACTATTTTAATGGTGCCTGAGTAGGCAGACAGGAGTGTGTGTGTCCATTTTATAATTGTGGATCAGAAGGCCCTTTAGATTGGACCTTCATTGCTGTTAGAAGCCCATACATACAGGCGTAGTTCCTCAGATCTCTGTGTTAAAATTCAAGTAGGTAAGTACATGGATGTGTTCATTTTCTGAAATTTTGAGCTGGAATCTTTACCATGCACAAGGGAAATGCACAAAACCTAACAAAATAATTTCAATGAAGATGAAACGTTTGAATAGTTTGGCAGTCACGTGAGACATTCACACACACAAAAAGGTGATTTAGCTCACCTTGGGTTTTTGGTATCTGTAAACTCCTTCAACTTTTTGTAACACAAGGGCCTGACAGATTTTGCTTGTATTCCCAAAATGAAGTCTTTGTGCATTCCACACTATTAAATCTCTGTGTTACTGTCTTCACCTCCTGTTGGTCTCTCAGTCTGTCTGCTTCAGGCTGGCGTTCCAAGTGGCTCTTGCTCATTATTATAGTTCCTGGACTCTGCCTGCTTGGCTTTTTGACCAGTTCCAGCATTTTTGACTAGGTAAGGTCCCGCTCACAGCCAGCTGTACCACTGCCACCTTGACTGAGAGCAGAGACCTGCAGAGCCGAGCAGGATGGATTTTGGCCCATCTGTTTTGACCTATCACAGAGTCCTGTCACACCTTGTTGGACCTGTCCCACGTCAGCACCTGGGACAGACTTAATCCTTCCCTTTTGATTGGGTTTATTTCCCTGTGTTTGGAAAGAATATACTGGATTCTGAGTGAAGGGCTAAAGATCTAACAAAAAGCCATGGACTCTGACCTGTTTTGCTGCTTTTTGGGGCAGGTGTAGGGTGGGACCTGAATGGTGATTTCTTCTGTACTCAGTTGCCACTAGGACAGACATTTTCATAATAAATACTTGTTTCGTTTTATTGAAGATTAGAATCTCACTGAAGACGGTCCTTTTTGCTTTGCAGTCCAAAATTGAATAAGAGTCTCACAACTCATTTTCTTTTGATTTTATATCATAAAGTTCACAGGTTTTCTTGTAAAGCAATTGAGTAAAGCCCACTTTTTAGTGGTACCACCTTTAAGGATACTTACTAGCCATAGCACGTTCAGTGTCTTTCATTTGGAACTGCTTATCTAAGAGCTATTCACAGTGGAAGATTTCCCTGGCAGCATGCTTTGTGCTCAAAATGTTATCTTCTCTCTGTTATCTTGCTCTTAGCTCACATTTCCATGGAAGTATTGAAATATACTGCTTTGTCTCCAGAACTATTTATTGAATAATGCATTGAGTAATAGAACAGATTTAGAAATACGATGGGAACAGAACACTTGTACTGTTTAGCAGGGACTCTTTAATTTATAAAGTTATGCTCAAAATGATTGATTAGAGCTCAACTCATTTTTCTCATAGGCTGTGTATTATAAAGAATATGCTGAAAAAGCTTATGTGAGCCAAAATAAAGTGCTGCAAAAAATTATGGGACTAATAGTACTGGTCTGGGTCCAATTACTGCATTCCGGGAACAGGCTATGAGATAAGGCAGATCCGGTACTACTTTTCCAGCTGTGGACGAAGAAATAGGAGAAATGCTGAAATAGAAATGTCAATGTTTTAAAATGAGCTTATTAAACTTTATTTGTAACTGGTGGCATTTCAGTAATTTAGTAAAATTAAGTGGAAATTTCTGGTGAGGTGGTCATATCGTCACATTGTCGGGCCCTGTTTAACAGCAGGAATTTTTGTAGTCAAGGAGAATTCCAGAAGATAATTCGGGAAGGATGGTTGGCAAAGCACCGGGAGTCGAGGCCAGACGGGCAAGGTCCTAGGCTCTGCTGTCCATTCGCACGTGTTCTTGGGTGACTCGAGGTGTGCGTGATGTCCATTGTCAACAGGAGTGGTAGAGGGTCCCCTGGCGGGGCCTTTGCATCGGGTGTTCTCACCTGCTCTTGCTCTTTCTTGTGAGTCAGTTTAATACACCCTTAAGGGATAAGTGAATCAAGCTGTTTACGAAGACATGAATAACCTTTTTAGGACATTGTGTTGTCTTCTGGTCTTCCACCTCCAATACTCCAGAACTACTTGCTTAGGGAATTGTTGAGAGGTGAAGGGTAAATGGTATCTTACAGGGACTTGGACAGAATGGAAGGTTTCCAGAACACAATCATGGAGCATGATTTAGCTCATGCAGTCAGCTTCTGGTGGAGAGGTTGAAAAAGGCCCTCAACTCTTTCAAAATATGGAACATTTTCTGTACATTGGGTGCATACAAGAAATTTATTTGTCCATGTAATGCAAAAGGGTAAAAATAATGATTACTTTTGTCTGTCTGTACCCCTCGGTGTGGATTTACTGCTCATATTTTGAAGATGAGTATTAAACTAGTTTAGTTTCTAAAGGCTTGTTTTAAGGGGAATTTACACTTTGAGCAGTCACTGCATTTTGGATTTGCCTTTAGAGAACAGTTGTCAACAGTGCTTTTCCTCAAAGCTGGGAAATCAGACCTTAACACCCTCTCTGGGTCTTTGCTTTGTAGTGCCTTCTGGAGATCAGACTTCTGACGTGCTTTGTGGTGTGTGACAGGTGGGTCGCCTCAGATCCGCATTTTTGCCAGACCTTTTTTTCTGATGCTTTGTTTCCCATACTTACCAGATCATAAGAGTTGTCAGGGGGAGCATGCTCACTGTACACAGAACCAAGCTCCACCCCCCACTCCCACCCCACTGGCAGGTTTCCTCAGGGGAGGAGTTTGCAGGTTGCTGTCATTGTCAGATCTTGTCATCTTACAGTCTTTCTTTTAGAATTCCTAAAGAGAAAAGGGCCACTGTGTGGATGTGAGCTGCGAGGCTCCAGGTGGCCCCTGTTTGTACCTGTGCACAGCTGTCTGCCTGCACCAGCCCCCTCCCTGCCGCTCCCCAGGAGGAGCAGCGGGAGCTCTGCACTCAGCATCTTTGTGCTTGCTGTTCCTTCTCTCTGCAAAGCTCTTCCCCTGTGTGTCCATGTGGCGGGGTCCTGCTGCACCCCCTCTTTCAAGGCTTCACCTCCACGTTGCCTTCTCAGTGAAACAGTCCCTGATCATTCCTTTGAAATACATACCCCTTCCCTTGGCCCCCGCAGTGCTTCCCTCTGCTTCTTCCTTCCGTGATCTGTTTTCCTCCACAGTATTCCTCACCACCTCTCCTGTCCTGTAGTTTTGTAAACCTGATTTCTCCTCTAGACCATAACTGCCTCAAGGGCATGGCTTTCTGACCACTCGGTTCACTGTGGTACGTCGCACAGTGCCTCGTACTGTACACAGATAGGGCTCCGTGAATTTTGACAAGCCCCTGGGCATTCCTCAAGTCACCCAACTTGAGGCAACACTGCTGTAACAGATGTTTAGAGGGAAACTGAGAGAACCACAGGGAACATTTCTGTTTTCTCTGGTTATTTCTCTCTGGCTCTGAGATGCACTGAATGCCGGGACTTGCTGGTAGCCAGTGCCTGTCCTTGCCATGAACGGCTGTGCCGGTAGGGGTGTAGACACATGTGCTTGAGTAAGAGTCTTCTGGGGGCAACTAATTCACCCAAATGAGCAAACTCTTCTGCTAGGAAGCTCCTTGATTTGACCATTTCATCCCATAGATGTCTTTCCCCTGGTACAGTGAATGGTAAGTGCTCCCATCCTTTTATATCTTCCAGTGCTCAGCTGGACTGACGTCAGATAGGGTATTTGAACAAATCTACTTCCTCAAGGGTAGTTGATACTAAAATTCTTGGACCAACAGTATTGGCCTCATTTGGGAATTCACTTGGCAAAATCTTAGATTCTCTCCAGACCTACTGAATCAAAATATTCATGTAATGGTTAATTTTATATGTCAACTTGACTGGGCCATGGTGCCCAAGTATTTGGTCAAACATAACTCTGGATGTTTCTGTGAATGTGCTTTTTCATTAACATTGTTTGAAGAATTTTTGATCAATGCCATGTTTTGAGTTTAACATATAAATTGGTGGACTTTGAGTAAACCAGAGTACCCTCAATAACGTGGGTGGGCCTTATCAAATCAGCTGAAGGCCTGGTAGAACAAAGTCTGACCTCCCCGAGCAAGGAGGAATTCTGCCGACACACGGCGTTCAGACCGGAACAACATCGAATCTCCCTTAAGGTCTGTAGCCTGCTGGCTCACCTTGCAGATTTTGGACCAGCCAAGCCTCTACATCATGTGAGCCAATTCCTTAAAGTAAACCCCACTCTCTCTGTGTGTATATACTCCTGTTGGTTCTGTTTCTCGGGAAAACCCTGACTAATACAATGTGTTTTAGGAAGATCTCTAGGACATTCATATGCATCTTTTAGTTTGAGAAGCAACTGCTCTGAACTGTTCTGGTGGGATAATTTTGATGGGTGCTGCCTTTAGCTTTGCATAGTTTTATGTATTTGACTCTGTAACAGGACATATAAGGGTCGTTTGTATATTAAGGTAATTATTTTAATGCTGCACAGTAACTGTCTCTTGGATGAATGTCAGTTTCTCTGAATTATTGATTATGCTGATTCTATTAGAGGATGAAAATACTTTAGACTCATTTTTCTAGTTCAACTAGAAGAAAAGTTAGGATGCATTCCCTCTCCTTCCTTATCTTTGGTTTTCTGACATGAATAGGATCACTTTCCTTCCTAAACCTTTCTGTTCATGACACTAAGAGACTTGTAGGTCCCCTAAAGCACACTTAGTATTTTACTCAAGTCGGAAATGTTGGGGGGTCATGTGCCAACTGTGTGTGTGTTTTATGCAGATGTAATCTTGGGTTCAAATGTTACAGCCAAACTATCTTATAAGATGCCTTCTATAGACTTATCTTACAAGTGTGTAAATTTTCACATTTCCTATACTGGTGAATATTGTTGGCTTTGTTTACTTCAGTGGTTGTAGTGTCATGAAGGAATGCATGGTGTTCCATATGACCTTGTCCTCTAAGCTGCAGCTGAGAAAACTTTTACCATGAGCTATCATATGACCTTGATATATTTTCCCTACTCTTGAATGAGCTTCACTTCAGCTAGTTTATTCTGTCGGGCAAAATTTTACTTGCACGACGTCTTTACAATAAGATGTCGTGACATCTTATTGCCCCATAGACATACATAAATGGGCAGGGGCCCACGCAGGCAAATTTTCTAGCTAATTCAGTGATATCCTTTCAAGTGTCAGATTCTTTAAATTTGAGCTGTTTTAAAAGTGGTTGACATATAATTTGTCACACATTTATCTAATATCTTAAGAAGAAGGAGGCTGAAAATGATTCTGTATGTAAGGATGGCTCCAGTCACTGTGTGTTATGGAGCATGGGGCTGTGGTGCTCTGGGGATGGTCTGCCTGGAGGTGGTGGCAGTGAACGAACGGGACACGGACCAGTTTCCTGCTGCACCAAGTGAGCTCAGTGCTGCTTTTTGAGTTGGCAACTTCGGGTCTTTAATTTTGCAGTTCCAGGGCTGGTTGCTCTGGGTCTTACAGCAGCACACACGTCTCTAGCGTCCTGTCTCCTGACCCCTTTGTTGTATTGGTGCTTCCAATTTGTTGTGTCTTTGAAACGTGGTAGATGGTCTTGCTAGAATATATTTCAGTTAAGAGTTGGCTCCACACCATACCTTCAGAAGGTGAGCTAGGAGTCAAGCAAGTAGTTTTGTGGATAAGCCCGTGAACAGCCAAAGGAGTTTTGGTTCATTTTACCCCTGCAGGTTCTCAGTTTATGCTTCGTGCTGTGTCATTGTTCACTGATGATCTGCTATGTGCTATGTGCTAGGAGCATGTGACATTGAAGAAAACATCCTTATTCTTCCCAGAATCTATTCTGAGGATAAATACATAAATATAATACAAAACAGAGACTATATAATGTAGGTGTGAGCCTCATACTTTTTTGGCTTGAAGGAAGAAGAGGCTTTGTGAATTTGACCAAACTCATTGGAAGATGAAAGGTTGGATGGGAGGATGAGATAAGGACAGTTGAGTCATGCAGAGACAGTGTGGATGGGAGAGGATGTTCCAGATGGAAGCACAAGTGTGAGCATCTATTCATTGCGATCCCTGTCAAGATTCCAAAGGCATTTTTTTACAGAAGTAGAAAAAACACTCCTGAAATTTATATGGAATGACAAGAGACTCCAAACAGCCAAATAAATCAGGAGGCATTACATTTCCTGATTTCAAGCTATACTACAAAGCTATTGTCATCAAAACAGGACAGTACTGGCATAAAAGCAGTCAAATAGACCAATGGAACAGAACCAAAAGTCCAGAAATAAACCCAAGCATATATATCAACTAATATTTGACATGGGAGCCAAGAACACCCAATGGGGAAAAGGCAGGTGTTTTTCAATAAATGATACTGGGATAATTGGATTGTCACATGAAAAAGAATGAAATGGAAACTATATATTATACTGCTCACAAAAACTAATTCAAAAGAGAATAAAGAGTTAAATGTAAGACCCAAAACCATGAAATTCTTAGAAGAAAACAGGATATAAAGCTCCTTGGTATGGATCTTGGTAATGATTTTTTGGATATCACAACTAAAGCACAAACAACAAAATAAAAAATAAAAAATTAGATTGCATCAAACTAAAAAGCTTCAGCCCAGCAAAAGAAACCATCAACAAACTGAAAAGACAACCTATGAAATGGGAAAAAATATTTGCAAACCATTATCTGATTTTATATATAGATCTCATACATAAATGTTTACAGATGTATAAAGATCTCGTACAACTCAATAGCAAAAAAACCAAATAACCCGATTAAAACATGGACAAAGGAACTGAATAGACACTTCTCCAAAGAAGATATACAAAAGGCCAACAGATAGAATCCATAAAAAAGATGCTCGACATCACTAGTTGTTAGGAAAATGCAAATCAAAACTGTAATGAGACATCATTTCATACCTGTTAGAATGGCCATCATCAAGAGAAGACATGACAGATGACGGTGTGCACGTGGGGAAAAGGGGACCCTTGTATACTGTTGGTGGGAGTGTATATCGGTGACACCGTTGTGTAAAACTATATGGAGGATCCTCAGAAAATTAAAAATAGAGTTACCATCTGACCCAGCATTTCCACTTCTGGGAATATATCTATAGGAAACAAAAATACCAACTTAAAAAGTTGTGTCCACCCCCATATTCACTGAAGCATTATTTACAATAGCCAAGACATGGAAACAAACTTAAGTGCCCATCAGTGGATGCAGGGGTAAAGAAGTGGTGGTATATATACAATGGAGTCTTATTCAGCCTTAAAAAATGAGGAAATCCTATCATTGTGACAATGTGGGTGGACCCTGAAGGCATTATGCTAAGTGAAATAAGTCAGGAGAGAAAGGCAAACACTATGATCTCACTTATGTGTGTAATCTTTAACAAATGAATAAACAAAAATCAAACTCAGAAAAAGAGATCAGAATTGTGTTTACCAGAGGTGGAGGGTGGGGGGGAGTGGAAATTGGAGGAAGGTGATCAAAAGGTACAGACTTCTAGTTATAAGATAAAAAAGTACTACGGATGTAACATACAACATGATGACCATAGCTAATGCTGCTGTGTGATACATAGGAAAGCTGTTAAGAAAGTAAAATGTGTGAGTTCTCATCACAAGATTTTTTTCCTTTTTTCTTTATTCTTTCTTTTCTTTTTATTGTATCTATGTGAGAGGATGGACACTAGCTGAACGTACTGTGGTAATCATCCACGATATATGTAAGTCAGACATCATGCCGAATGCCTTAAACTGACCCAGTGGTTATATACTGTATATAACGTTTATGCTCAATTATTTCTCAATGAAATTGCAAAAAAAAAAATCCCGGTCTACCCCCATGAAAAAGTGGCCAAATAAAGGGTGTGTGGAAGGAGTGGAGTTTATTCAGGTGAGGTTGAGCTAAAACACCTGTGGTGGTCATTCAGCGGGACATACTGAACTTTTCATTCAGACACCTGTTACCCAGGCTGTGTTTTACAGAGCGAATTCTCTGTGTTGAATCACTGGCTTTGTAGTTGGAATTGTAGCACATCACAAAATCTGCGAGTGTGAGTTATTCAATTGGTGCTTCTTTATTTCTCTTTTTATTTCAGTGTTCTCATCTTTCTGTATTTGGAATGTGTACCACTTTCTGTTTTGTGATCCTTGAAATGTATTTTCCTTTAGCAAATAATCTTTATATGCTTCCTGTATTCATAGCACAAAGCTCCTAGAAGGTGGCTAAAATCCCGCTTCCATTGTGTGAACACTAAATAAACACAAATATATCAAAGTTTGAATATGAAAATCACGTTAGAAGATCTTATCAGGTGTGTCCTTTTACTAACATGAATCTTTGTATGAGAGCAGTTTTCACAGCAATTTTCTTGCCCTGAATTTTGAAATATTTTGTCTTTAAAATCACTTGCAAAGTTTTTAAACTTCCTGTTTTCTTGCTTTTTAGAATTTGCATCTAGAACGGATAGTAGTATTTTTCTTTGTCCTTACAGTACGGCCAAGTACAGCGTGCTGACATTTCTACCTCGATTCTTGTATGAGCAGATTAGAAGAGCTGCTAATGCCTTCTTCCTCTTCATTGCCTTACTACAGGTAACGTTTCCGAAAAACTTACTTAAATTCATAACCTTAATTCTATGCAAAATGAGATTTTGCCTAAAAGACCACCTAATGAAAAAATGTCATGATACCTGAATGTAATTAGCTTCCTTTATCCAGTCTTTGGCCTGAATAAATGTGCTCTTTTCATAAAGGGAGTTTTCTTTAGCTACTGCTGTAAGGTGTTGGGAAATGGACCCAGGGTCATACTTTTAACCTTTATTCCAAACACATAGCAATGTTGAGTAAAATTTTTAAAATTTGTAAAACACTTAGCTAGTTTTAAAAATAATGGTATTGGTGTGACAGAAATGCAACAGAACTGCAAACGAGGACTTTAATTTGTCAACTTCCCTCTTTTGATCTCTTTTCTTGCAGCAAATTCCAGATGTATCTCCAACAGGAAGATACACCACCCTGGTGCCATTGATCATTATTTTAACTATTGCAGGCATCAAAGAGATCGTAGAAGATTTTGTAAGTTTTTGCTTGCTGATAAGAAACAAATTGTATTGACCGTAACTTGTAACTGTTGTTTTGCTTTTTTTTTTTTATATATGTAAGACAGGAAATGGGTCTATTGCTTCTCTAGCTTCTCAAGGCTCACAATGGTATTTTGGGGGAGGGAATGTGTACACACAGTATCTTAAACACCTACACGCACAATGACACAGAAGTAGTTCAAGCCAAGTTTTCTAATGTTAGATCTCTGAACCCCCTTTGACTTGCATCACTGATGTTCCCCACACCCCCCTTTACAGCTAGCTGATTTGGATAGCAGAAGGACCGTATTGCTGTCTAGTACAGTAGCATTGTGCTGGCCGTGCCCGAGCTAATTTTCAAGAATCATCTCTCTCCTCATCCTTGTCTCACTGTATCTCCACGTTCATTGCTGCAGCCGTGTTCATACTCACTTTGTGCCCTTCTCTCCACTTTCTCTGAGCTCCCCCTCTGCCCCCTTTCTCTCCCTCCCCACCCCTGCATGCTTGCAGTCTCCCACCCATATGTGTGCATGTACACATACACACACACATACACACACATGTATGTACATTTTTCTGGGAATAGGTAAATGAGTAAATTTAACACAAATCAAAACAAAGGTACTTTGCCCCCCAAAAAGTCCTTAATCAATAAAACGAACTCAGTTTGTTGCTGGGTTTATCTTACTGAATAATTCTTTCAGTCTTACCTAAAACCAATGAAGAGTGGAAAGTTTTCACACTTCAAAGTGCTTGTTCACCGTTAGAACCAAAATATAACCATTTAAACCAAAGGAGATTCCATCTCCGTGCACTGCATCCACCTGCTCAGTTCCTGAGTGGTGCTGGGTCACAGGCCATGGACTGGGTTTTATGGCACAAGCGTGGCTGTGGGTTGGTTTCCTTGCCCCCTGTTTTTTCCTGATCTTATTGTTTGCTGTTTCAATTATTCATTTGGAACGTTTGAATCTAAGAGCTTTTTTCTTCCCTGTAACAGAAGCGACATAAGGCAGACAATGCAGTTAACAAAAAGAAAACGATAGGTAAGATACCAGGTGGAACCACTTTTTCCACTAGAAAACTTAAGACTAAGACCTGCATTTAAGGACTTTTAAATAAGTATTTAATAGTATTGACATAAATTGGGTGGAATGGTCTAAAAAATACTTTAAAGAAATAGCGAAATGACAAATTCAACAAAATGGGAGTCCTGGCAGTTAAGATTTGAACAGGATTTGTTTATTTTAGAATTTTTGAAAAGCTGGTCATTTTTGGCAGAGGACATACTTTATGTTCATTAACAGTTCAGTCTACAACCTTGGTTTATAATTGCTCCCTACTTATCTTTATCTACTTTTTACAGTATTGATTTCTAGAACATTAGGTTTGTTGTGTGTGTGTATGTGTTTGGAATAACAGCAGGGGTGGTGCTTCTCTTCTTCTGGGCTAAATATGAATAGATGCACTTACATGTATAGGTCTGTATTTATGTGTATGTATTAATGTGTGTATGGGCTATAGCTATGTAGATTGGGGCTCTATTTTGGGGACTGGTAGTGGCATACCTTTATGTCTAAGAATATGGCATGTTGGAAATTTAAAAGGAGCATTTTAGATTTTGGAAAACTGATTTTATTTTGATTATCACCACTATTAACTGATATATTGTTTTCTTTTTTTTTCAGTGTTAAGGAATGGTATGTGGCATACCATTATGTGGAAAGAGGTAAAAACAAATTTTAAAGATATGCCAGAAGGTATTGATTTGGAGAGTTGTAATTGATTGCTAGTATTGATTGCAGTATAAAGCTTGTGTTAAGACATAGGTCATCTCCATTTGATGTAAGTTTACATTGTACAATTTTCCCAAGAGGTTTACTCAGAACTGATGCCCGTTGGCTCTGTTACGTGTGTCTTCTAGAAGATGCTCTGTTCGGAGTTACGAAATTCATTGCCCTGGATGGATATTTGTGAAATCTCAAGGCATTTTCTAGTTTCTAAGTCCAATTCAAGAAATATTTTCTGTGGTTTTCTGTTCTCTTAACCTAAATTTAATTTTTTTTTTGAAAAATTTTAACTTTGGACACTCTCACTTCTAATATTTTTAATGGGAAGAGTTTTGAGTTTATGATTACCATTGAATACACATGGTGGGGTAGGGGTAGGAAACCATCCCTTCTGATTCCGTGGTTGGGGTGACTGAGCATGACCAGTGGCTGCTGCTTTTAACCCTTTAGCAAGAAGGGTTTACGTCCACATCTCTGGAGGTATATGAGGACTAGGGTCTTTGCAATGCTGTTGGTTTTTTGGATGTTCACGTTGATGAATAGAAATTTATAGGAAATATGCTGTGCATGGGTATCGTGAATCTGATAAAATTAGCTTTTTAAGTGAGTTTCTGTTTTAGGTGGACCTTCCTAACAGTCATGAGATGTTTTTTGGGAGGTGATTCTTATTCCTCCAGGCTTCAAAGTTGACTAACATGATTTCAAAAGAAAACTACTGTTAAGAAGGGGAACTTAACAATAGTTTCTCTGGCTAAGTGTTTAATAAACAATGTTTTAAATGTTCTTTAGATCTTTAATTAGCAGAATGCCTGTGATATGGTACCTCCAGCCTTTATTTTAGTTTTTGTTTTATTTTTGCTTTGCTGTAGGAGAACTATAAGCCCTTTGCAAGTGTTTTGTGATAACACCTTAATTGTTGTAGCAATCCAGAAGTCCTGTAGTGCAACTATTAACCGACCTCACTCTCATTTGGAAGTGTGGCGTTTCTTGGTCAAGTAGTTAGAAATTCTTGACTTCACAGAAGGTAGAAAGGCTCCTGATGCTATAGGAATTCAAGGATTCCTGCTGTACTTAGGAATGGCCTCTTTCTTCAAGGCCCCTATTGCCATCCCCGTCCCCAAAAAGGTACTAATACTGGCTGGAGTGGAGAATGATTTGGACTTGAGATGTTGACACTACTTAAAACAGCAGGAAGTGGAGCGATTATTTCTGAATTCTGGGTCCAGGAGTTGATGGCCTCACAGACTCCAAAAACTCGTTACTGTTTCCCACCCATATTTGGAGGGAAAAAAACCAGCTCACACCAAACACTTATTACATGCTTTGCCACATGTATTTTTATTTCAATGATTTGTTTGTTTATTTAAATGGGGCTCTCATACCAGCTACTGTTAAGACACTGGGGATACAGTTAAGAATGAAGTACGGCCCCTGCCCATAAGCAGTGTCAGCAGGCTCCCCGGTCACCCGGACAGCTGGTACAGCAGTGCTAGGCGCCACTCTCAGGCTTTCTGATTCGGTCGTTCCAGGCTGGGGCTCTAGCATTTGCTTAACAGCTTCTCAGGTGAGGCTGCTGCTGTTCCGGGGAGCACACGCCAGCACGCTGGTGTGGTGGTGAGAGCAGCTGAACAGGATGCGGAGCGGGTGCCGGGCGCTGTGTAAGGCATGCTGCAGGTGCTTTGGGGACATCTGCGAGGGACAGCTAGTCTAGTCTCCCGGTTCAGGTCAGGGAAGGCTTCCCTCATGAGATGCTGGGGTGCTCCCTGGAAGCATGAGTAGGAGGGGACCAGCGTAAGAGCGAAATGCCATCCAAGGCAGAGGTAAGTGGGTGAAACTCTAGGTTTGGGCAAGCCAGGCATGGCTGCAGAGCTGCTCAGCACGAGGGTGAGCCCGTGGGAGAGGGCAGGGTGCCAATGCCAGAGACATCGGGCGCAGTGGGCCTGGCCCCCTGGGCTTCCCCAAGCGGTGGGTGCCTCAGCTGAAATGCTGCAGCTCAAGTGACCCACCCCCGGGCTCTAGCTGAATAGTCGGTGATCACTGAGAGGCAGGTCTTGGGTGGATCGCGACAGCTTCGGTGACTTGGAGAGGAACTTTGAGCTTCTTCTTTAAAGTTAAGGGTCTTGCGGGTTCTGGGATCTAGAGGGGGTGCTTTCCAATCTTGAGAATTCTCACTCTGGAGAGTTTCACACACTCAAGGGACAGCCAGGCACAGGACCACCGAAAAGAAAACCAACTTCAAACGAAATTCCAAGAAAAAAGTACGTCATGTACATGAAACTTCTTAGTACTTTGATATTGGGATATAAATATACATGTTTCTTTATTTAAATAATAAAGATGGAAGAAAGCCATCATTTACCTTGTCCTCCCACTTTGAATTAAAAAAGAAGTCCACTGCCTTTTTTCTTTTGAAAACTTGACTAATTTTCCTTTCTAGTTTTTTTTAACTAATTGCTGTTTCTGAATTTTGCCTATGTAATTAAACTATTCACATAAAATATTTTTATATTTAAAAAACATTTTCAATTTTCAGATGTATTCTTTGCTTTTGTAATGATGGTTATTAAAATAGCTCTATAGCATCTATTCTTTGTTCTTTCTTGTGGAATATTCTTTAATTATATGCCTTCTTTTTGCCCTTTAATTGGTTACTAACTTCAGATGTACATTGATTCTGGAATTTTAATTTTTACCACCTTCTGTACATTGAGCCAGATTTCCTAGACTTTCCCACACACATGGACAAGCAATTCAAAGCACTAGCAAGACTCCTTTTAAATCCCCTTTTTTCCAAATACAAAATTAAATATAAGCACCTGCCAATGCCATTCTCCTATCTTATAAGATCCAGTCATTTTCTGCAACTATTACATCATTTGAAAGTCTTGATTTCCAATAAATATTAACATGAGTTAGAATAAGGAACAGAAAACAGGGCTCATTTTGAGTTCTGAAGTTATTAGTGCATTAGGAATGGCCTTTCTTCCTGTGCCGCCCAAGGTTCTGCCATCCTTGGTCTTCACACTCGCAGTGCCTGCTCGGTTCCATGCACACTGGGGGAGACTAGCACTTGGCACATGCCAGTTGCATGCCAGGTGCTTGCATATAATTCCTCAGTCTGCATTGACCCTGCAGAGTAAGTGGGGTGTTACGCATTTCATAAGTGAGGACACGGGAGCTCAGAGAGGTGAAGGGCTGGCCAGGATCCCAGAGCTAGTGTGTCTGTGGAGCTTGGATTTGAGCTGAGGCCTGCCTCACTTAAAAGCCCATCGTCCCAGCCAGGTGCTTCTGTGATGTTATAAAGGATGTATAGACCCCTGGCCCTGATGCTCATGTTCTGAAGACTGGGACCTGTTTCCTTGGTTTGGGGTCTGCTTCCTAGTGGATTTTGTTTCCCAAGCTGGTCTCCAACTTTGGCCCTGACCCTTTTCCTGGCAATTTCATGGGACTGTATGAATCTTCTCTGTTTTATGTGGTGTATTTCTGGGGGACCTTTAGGATATACTGTTCATGGATGAATGTAGTACTAGTGCCTTTGAATCAGCTCGCTGGCCGGATTGCTCTGTTTTGAATCTTGGTACCAGCACTCACTGGCTATGTGACCATGATCATTATTTGTCTTTGAGCCTTAGTTTCCCCATTTATAAAACGGAGAAAATTTCCCTGTGTTAAGTCAGCTGCTCCTCACAAGCACCCATCAAATGTGTGTTGTTGACCTCATTATATAGATGAGGCAACTGAGGTGCACAGAATTTATGAAACTTGCTCAAGTTTGCGTACTGCTAGTGAGGACAGCGGGGCGGATTTGAGCCCAGGCTGCCGGCCAGCCCCGGAGCCGCGCACTTCACCTCCCTCTCCTACTGCGTGAGGCTGTGGAATTGCCCCAGAGTTCAAGCTCTGGGGCTTGATGAATACTTGTCAGAAAATGAGAGCTGGATCATTGTTCTGACACATCTCCTTTCTCCCTCCATTTTTTTTTCTTTTTCATTCAGCATCATTGCAAGAAGGCAATGTTACCACTGTGTTGAAAGCTTTTCCTTTTGTTCTTGTCAAGGAAAATAATCGGGGTTCCTCTGGCTTAACGTTTGCAGCATAGCTATATAGTAATTTGTCTTCACATACGCACCCACCTTTATCAAAGTTTGTGCTTTCTTTTCTTTCCCGCTTGTCCTTGCCCCTGTGTTCTAGGTGGCAGTGGGGGACATCGTGAAGATCGTCAATGGGCAGTATCTTCCTGCAGACATGGTCCTGCTATCCACCAGGTCAGGTGTGCCAGTGGGCACATGTTTTAGAATAAATGTCAAGAATGGTAAAAGCCTAAGTGGTGACAGGAGACATTGCCAGCTGCCCCTTCCTTTCCTCCCGAGAAGCCATCCTCTCTCTCCAGCCCGTTCTTCCATTATTTGTCTTTTGCTCTTTGCTGCCTTAATCCTAAGTTTCCCTTCTCCTGTTTATTCCTTTGTACCTTTTTGTGAACTGTCTTACATTTATTGGTTCAGTTCAGTCTCCTGGCTATTGTGGGCCACTCCTTGTTGCAGGCAGATGTAGGGGTTCGTGCTGCAGATGCACACTGCAGCCTGCCTGAGGCTCTAGAGCCAGTCTCCTGACGGGCCCGGCCGGCCATCTTTGCCACAGAACCTGGGGGCTCCCTCAGTAGCTGTTCAGAGCACCGTGACCACTTTCTGAGCATAGACAAGAACTGCAGGGGGTGTTTGCTCCTCACTCATCCACCTCTGGCCCCTTTCTGCCTACATATCATCGCCACGTCCTCTAGGTAGTTTTGTGCTAGAAAGGTGTCATCGTTAAAGGTGAAAACTGTGGACAGCACAGTCCTTGACTCTTCCTTGGCTTGATATATAAATGTATAATATATATCAAAGAAGGAAAGCCAAAATTAGGGTAAGAATAAACTTCTACTCTTGACTTCAAGATTATATGATATTAAGACTAAAACACTGCTGGAAATCATAGATGCTCACACTGTTTACATTTTCTTTGATTCCAGACAGTGTTTCTCTGACTGGAGATTTGATTACACATTAGATTTTAAGCCTCAGCATGAGTTTTCTTCTAAAGATAAAGTGTTTAAAATTAGGACTCCAGAGCAGGAAAAGCACCATATACAAGGGATGGGATTCATGGTTGTCCCTGTTGGTTGGTAGCAAACTCCTAGAAATAGTAAAATGCAGCTTACTTGATGGTCTGGGATGTGAGTTTTGGCCCTGACCCTCAGAACACCTGGCGTTAACATGAGATTGCTTGTGAGCTGACATCATGTTTTCAAGATGCTTCCTAGTGTTTGAGTCTGCGCTTGTGCAAGCAGCCTGCTGGTGATACCATCCATCCCTTTAATCTTCCCCAAAAAACTTTGACATCCTTCCTTTATATGTGAGAAAACAGAGAAACAGAGATTAAACAACTTCCAAGGCCAGAAAAGTTGCACCAGGATATTTTAACTCAGCCAGTGGGTTGCCACGTCCATTCTGTCAACCACTGACTGTGCCACCTAAAGCCAAAGATCAGAAGAAGTAGTAGAATATCTGCTATGGTTTTGTTTTATTCTTTGAGTTTTCTGTCCTTAAAATTAGGTGTTTTGATTACAAAGTTGCCTATTGACATAGTAAAAAGTGCAAGGAAGAGAAGGCTTGTCAAACTTATATCTCAGTTCCTGAACTCAACTGGCTGTAATTTTCTTCAGGAGATGTTCAGAAGCCCAGGCCAGCTCTTTTGCTCAGGAACGGGCTGAGTCTCAGATTTTGAATGTCACCAAACCCAGTGGTCATGTCTTGGCTGGGGCACCACACATTTCCCATAGCCCACCCCCCGCTTCTCATGCATCTCAGGTATTTCTGCCTGCATGAGGCCAGGCAGCCACGGGGCGGGGGCCATAAGGATGGATCTTTGGGCAGACAGCTTGGTGTTGAGCCCCAGAGATGAGTGTTTGTGTTTCCAGTCAGTTACTGCTACTGAAGTGGTTGTTTATAACATCACTTAGAAGGGCCAGTCAGCAGACACAATTTTCATAGCAGAGACTTTATAAATTGTGGATAATTTGTGTAGAGGACCTTACTAAACTTGGCCTTTTTCCCCTCTCTCTCTCTAGTGAACCCCAGGCAATGTGTTATGTTGAAACAGCTAATCTAGATGGGGAGACGAACCTTAAAATACGCCAGGTAAAGCCGTCTTTCATGACTGGTGTTGTTACAGAGCCCACCTTGCAAATCTGGGCCCTCTGTGTACCAGTGAGTAGTTTTCTGCAGGAAAAAAATCTGCTACTAATGGTTATACCTTAACCCTTGTGGAGTCTATAGGAAGAATGTGCCTTTATTATGAAGGGGACTCCAGAGGGACAGCAGAGCTAGAAAAAGTGGGCTTCATCCAAGGCTGGGTCATGAAGGACGTCACGCCTTAGTTGCCCTCTTGCTGAGCCCCGTGTCGGTGCAGGCGGGAGGGTGCTCCTCGGCGAGGGGCAGCTCTGTGGCCAGGAGGGAAGCACCCACAGTGGGTGATGCAGGAGGGAAGCACCCACAGTGGGTGATGCAGCAGGTAAGCTCCGGATGCCTTACTTTGCACTATTGTTTTATTGAGATTCTAATTCTAGGAAGCAGTTATTAGATACAAAATTTCTATATCTTAAGTAAAGCTCTTCTTACCAAATACTTTAATTCTAGAATGAAAAAGAGTCTTTAATAAACATTTGACAAGCATTTGACACTTAAACTCTCTGCTGCATAAAGTTAATTTGATAACTCCATTTGCATATATTTCTTTGGTACATTAGATATCTGATTTAGACACTTTTTTCTAAACAAGAGTTACTGAATGCTGAATTTAAAAGCTACTTTATTGTGTTTTTATGATTAGTGTGGGAATACAGTTACTAGCCTATGCTCTCTGTAAGGTGCTGGAGTGCGTTGTTACTTAAAACATGGATATTTCCAGCACAGTGGCAGAATATTAACTTTCTGCTGTTTTGAGTTCTTTTGAAACTTTTACATTGTTATAGTGGCAAGAGCTGCCTGTCAAAAGTCTATATTGAGGGATGGTAGTTTGATTTGTTAGCCTCTCCAAATGATTTCATTTTAGATTTTTCCTTATTTCCTTTAGATTAACAGTGGGGATGCCGAATGTTATAATATAAAAGATTGTATTCAGTATCTCCTTCTGGTTTACCATTTTAGAGTCTGAGTCACACTGCTGACATGCAGACCCGGGAAGTGTTGATGAAGTTATCCGGCACGATAGAATGTGAGGGGCCCAACCGCCACCTCTACGACTTCACTGGGAACTTGCACTTAGATGGGAAAAGGTATCACTCTCGTTTTTCTGAGTGTGTGTGTGTGTTTTTTTCTTTTTAGTGGGACTAAGAATTACTGGAGTTTTGGAAAATAATCAGTGTGCTCTCTGGTTTCATAGTATTTTAAAACAGTGGGATTTCTTGATATTTAGCTTAGGCATGAGAGACAGCTTCTGTTCAAACACTATTTCAATCCATTTAAACCTTCCCTTAAATTTAAGGAAAGAACTAATTTTTGCCACAAAAAACAGGGGGTGTGAAATGAGGTTCGCAGTGCTGCCTCTTTCTGTGTATTATCTGCTAGGGAGGAGAGCTGGTTTCAGCTGGATAAAACTGTCCAGAAAAGCAGAAGTGAGGTGTCTGAGGTATCTAAGAGCAAATATATTTACTAGAGAAATCTCTCTCTCTCTCTCTCTCTCTCTCTCTCTCTCTCTCTCTCTCTCTCTCTCTTTGGCTAACATTCTTCTAAGTAGCATTTGTTTTTAGGAAGTTGAATGGAAAGAACAACAATTACTCTTCCTTGAGAATATTCGCAGCCCTGTTGTCTCTATGGTGTCAGTATTTTTCCTCTTGGCATTTGTTTTAGTGTTGCAGAGTCACTTTTTGTCATTATGTTGGGGTGCAGCTTCTATCTTCTCCCATCTTTAATCTGTATGCTTTTTAGCAAGGTCTCCTGCCTTCCTGTTTTGCACAGACCCTAAGGGAAGGACCCAATCATGGGAATCAACCCCAAATACCTCTGACAACGCAGTGTGCCTGCTGTTTAGATTAATTTCATTCAGTGTCGAGCCATTCTGTAGACTTCCCGATTTCTAAATCACACAGTGTTTTATTTCATCATGAAGGCATCCTTGACAAATTTGATATCACCGCTTTTTTTTTTTTTCTTATAGTAGTCTACAAAATAAACTGGGTTTTCTAAATGAACATGCTTCTGGGTATTGTAGGAATTTCCTTTTGGGGCGGTGAATGTCGCTGGCAGGGTCATAAGAGACACAATTCCCTCTAACATTGTATAGGAAAAACAATTATTTTTTATGTAGTGCTGAATGGATAAGAAACCATTTTTAGGTCTTTTTTGTTTTTTTGGGTTTTTTTTGGTAGATTAAGTCAGTGGTAACCATTATTGCCCCGTTTCTCAGTGAAATAATTCAGATTTGACTAAAGAAACATTTGATTGTGGGTTGATTTTTAAGGGGAAAACTCATGCTCATTTGTCAGACTATTATTAAATATAAATGTTGTTTCTTATTTTTAGCCCTGTTTCCCTTGGGCCCGACCAGATCTTATTAAGAGGTACACAGCTTAGAAATACTCAGTGGGTCTTTGGCATAGTTGTTTATACTGGACACGACACCAAACTCATGCAGGTAAAACATTTCTTTGCTGAAAAACAATGCTGATTTTAGTCTTTTTTTTTTTCTTCTTTCTTTCTGTTTTATGGAGTAGAGAGTGGAAATGAAGATGTTGCATTTAGGTAGGTCAGGTTTGTCTATGAACTTAAATTTGGAAAGAAAGTGCCTTTATTTTGATTCTTTAGATAGTTTCTCCTGAATTTCTATTATTGTATCAGATGTTTGTTACCTGTTGCTTGAAATATCACTGGTCTTTGTTTTCTGGGTTAAGGAGACAATAAATTCTAACTTATCTTTTGGACTTAAATGGGGATTTTTTAATGATTTTTTTATTTCTCCTCCCCACCCCATTAATTAAGGTTTTACAGTAAGTTGTCTTGTTTAACTGAATTCTAGATAATTTAGAATCAGCTATTTTTGAGCTAATGTTTATTCTTCACATGCCAAAAAAATACTAAAGTAAAATTATTTTGCTTTTTCTCCCTGTTAATGTTTTAAAACTTATCATTTGTGAATTTATAGCCTATATATATATATATATAGCCTATATATATATATAGGGTAATCGGGAATCACAAAGCAGAGGGGTCTGTGTGACACGCGTCATTACAGAGGGCTGTGGGCACATGTAGATGGCCCAACGATCCCAGGCTTAGCGTGTCTCATTGACTAGATACTAAGCACCACGTATTAGATAGGGAGTTGGGGAAGGAAGCTGCTGCACAGGTGTACTGTTTGAGGTGCAATGATGTAGGAGACAGAGTTAAGTATTTGTCAGGACAGCTGAAGTAACAGACCCCAGTGTCCCTCCCAGCTGAGGGTGGCAGTGGAGCTTGGCGGGAGGATTCGCAGGACTGAGACTCACTGACACTGAGGAGTGTCAAGTCGCTGAGTCACAGGCTGGCCAGTGTGTCGGGTGCTTGACTTTGTGGCTCAGGAGTCAGGGGCCTGTGGCATGGGGAGATCTGAGGGCGAGCCTTGGGGGCAGGAGACAGGAGTCTATTGGAGGCCATTTGCTGTTGGGAACTAAAGGACTGACAGGCCATGGCATTCGATGGGTCGGTGCTGTGCTTTTGAAGACAGAATCCTGCCAAAGCTGGGTAGAGGCAGATGCTAGAAGCCCATCGCGCAAAGCTGCAGAGAGAGATGGCGGGTGACTGCGAGGCTGTTGGCTTTGCTAAGGAAAGAGCCAGAAGGTGGTGTAGCGCGGATTTTGTAGGTGGGCTTTTAAACATTGCATTAGAGGAATGGTGTGTGAGAAGCATCACTGGGCCCCATTCAGTGATGCTCTGACTTGGACAGGGACACAAGTCTTTCCTGGGGCACCCTCTGCTTGAGAGGGGGAAGTGCCCTCAGCTGGGTAAAGCGGGAGCAGGAGACAAGCTCCTGAAGGAGGGTGAGGATCTGGGGAGGGTTTGGTCCTGGAAGGTAGGGCCTGAGGCATGGCGGGATGGTCATGGAGGAGTGTAGGGGGGACAGGGTGGGGTGGAGTGGGGTGGGGGGATCCACGGCAGCTGGACAAATGAACGGGTGACCCCTGAGACACAGTTCTGGGATGGGTCAAGATTATTCAGTGTGTCTGAGATGGACCTGAACCGTCCTTCCTCCTAGGTCCTCACCCATTCACCCCCACTGGTTAGAAAGTTCAGCGTTTGTTGATTCTGAACAGCCTGTGTACAAAAACTTGATCCTGATGAATAGCTTAGTGCTCCGCCACCTAGGAAGTGTCCTGACTTCCCAAGTCTAGTTCTGGCAGCCACTGCCTGGCACTTTGGGAGCCCCACCGACTGCAGGTCTCGTCTGCTCTCTATGATGATGTGACCAAGAGATCCCAAGGAGTTAGCTCAGATTCGGGCAGGGCCCCAAGACTAGTCGGTAGATGGTGCATATTACAAATGTAACTGCTCTGCAAGATTCCTTGTACACTGTTGTTTTCTCAGGGCATAGTACTGGTTTTCTAGATCATGCATTATAATACAGCTTTGTAGCGAAGGCTTAAGGGATAATTAAAATTACACGTAAAATCGATCCCATCATCTCTTCAGTGAACGCAGGACGCACTGAGTTGCCTCATGAAGTTGCCTTGCATCCCGTGAGTGTGACAGGCACTTCTCCTTGCATCTAGATTCAATAAACCTCTTTGCACGGCCTGTTCCATGTTGCCTGTTCGAGTCCTGAATGCTGGAAAGCCCCAGAAACATCTGGGCTGGACTTGCTGTGCCTTTAGGGCTGAAACAACAAGTTAAAATAATGAGCTTTCAAAGGGAATACAAAGCACTTAGCCAGAAGCCATCCTGTTTGTGAAATTACATTTTCCGTCTGTACTTGTGCTACCTGACCACAGAGAGGAAACATGGTTGCTTTAGGGCTCTTCTACTTGTGTGATTTTTGTTTTTTAAACTCTCACCAGTGCCTTTTACGCCTCACAGTGCCCTTGTTTCATGTGTAGTGTAGTTACACATAGTAGTAGTTCAGTGTGTGCTCGTGGTTGATTCAACATGAGAGAGAATTCAGTGAAAAGGAGGAAAAAGTATATAAAGGAAAATACTGCTGTGCTGTTTAGATACTTAGAGGGCTTAACTTTTCCAAACTGCTAGTATAACAGTTGGTCAGCTCCCCAGCCCCACAGAAAACCATGGCCACGAGAGCGGTATTTCTGGCTTTGGTGACAGGATTCAGACAGCAGCCTCAGCCATGCTGTGCTATGAGCTTCTCTGTGGAACCTAGGAACGGATTGCCTCCCATTTTAGTCTTGATTTTATGTTCACCTTGGGACTTTATTCACAGTCTTATATTTGGAGACATTTTCTTACTAGGTCTTTTCACGATCAGATAAATGGAGACTAGTGAAAGAGAATACTGACCTAAGTTTGGCACAAGGCACTGTTTTTGTGGCCAGTTAGTGCCTTACAAGTTTTTGGACACCTTATCTTTATAAATCAGTGTTGCCTGTGAAGAGAGAAGGCTCATGACTCCCGGAAGGTGCCTGTAGACTGAAGCCCTGATATGCGTCTTTCCCTGTTTCCTGGCTTCTGATTGAATCACGGCTCTGCTCACCTCCAGGAATGGATTATTTCCACCTGGCTGTATTACGGTATTAGTTTCCTATTACTGCCATTAATAATTTATACAGACTTCGTGGCTTAAAACAGCATGAAGCTGTTATGATATAATTCTATAGGTCAGAAGTTTGATATGGGTCTTACCTATATGATGATGTCAGTGGGGCAGCATTCCTTTCCAGAACAATCTGGGAGGTTCTCGAGGAGAATCTGTTCCTTGCCTTTCCCAACCTTCAGGAGGCTGCCTAAATTCCTTGGCTTATGACCCCTTTTCCCTTATCTTCAAAGCCAGCGATGTGGCATCTCTTTGACATTCTATTGTTGTCACATCTCCCTGACTATAAGCAGAAAAGGCTCTCTCCTTTTTGTGGTTTTAAGGACCACCTGATTAAATTTGGCCCTTGTATAAACTAAGGCAGTCTCCCTAAGGCAGGGTCCTTAATCTAATCACATCTGCAAAGCCCCTTTTACCACTTCAACTAGCATATTCATGGGGTTCGGATATTAAGGCATGAACATTATTGGGGACTGTTCCTCTGCCCCCACAACTACCTTCAGAAAATTTTAATAAGATGACTTCAGGTGCTTAAGTGTCTAGTGCAACCAGTACTGTTGTTTTCCACCACCGAGGTGACCACCTGATGCTTAGTGGTCCTTAAATCTGGCTTTAATGGATATTTCTGAACTCACTTTCCAAGGTTGGCCTCTGTTCTACCTGGGCTGGTGTTTACCCCCAACCTCCAGCCCTGCCCCCGAACAGTTTATAGATGGTTAGGTGCCTTTCTACCCTTGTTTTACTTTCCTGTCTACATTCTGTTTTGGCCCGGGATTCCATTCAGATTTCTCCAGACCCACTAGAGCTTTCCTGATTTTTCCTGCTGGTTTTCCCTCCATAGTTTTCCACCTGAACTCTTTGTCCATCCACTTATTTTGATGTCTATTGATGTTCTGTTTTGCATTATTGATGTGTCTATGTTTGTGTATGTCTTCTTTTTCTCAATTAAATTTTGAGATGCCAGAGGGCAAATAATGTACTTCAGAAATACCTATTTATTCATTAGTTCTAGACCCATGTATTACGTTGAAGATTGTGTCTAGATTTTTATAGTGTAGAATCTTTAAGTTTCCCTTGAATTAGCAACGTCCTGATTTCTTCTAAACTGAACTTAAATGATTTAGAGCTTGTTGTGTTGGGAGATGGTGGAAGTAGATAATTTTATGCCAAAATGTGATCATAAGTAGTACAGAGTGAATCATATAGAGTTGAAATGTATATCTTACATTTCCTTAAAATGGTAGTGTGTGTCTTCTGTCTTCTATATTAAAAACTACGGGTTGATTCAGGAGTGTGGTGTACATTTTAATTTCATTGGTTATTTGGCAGAAAAATACAGTCTTTCTTTCTCCCCAGTCCTTTCCCCCAGTTTGCTCTGTGACTCTTACTGATTTTAAATGCTCTTCTGCAGAATTCCACAAAAGCACCTCTCAAGAGATCAAATGTTGAAAAAGTGACGAATGTACAAATCCTGGTGTTATTTGGCCTCCTGTTAGTCATGGCCTTGGTGAGCTCCGTGGGGGCCCTGTACTGGAACAGATCTCAGGGTGGAAAGAACTGGTACATCACGAAGATGGGTAAGTGTTGGCATGGGTTGTATATGGAAGTCAGGCAACACCCCTTTTTGAAAGCCTGTCCCATGTGTGGTTTCTGTGTGTGGCCATGTATCATCCTTGTCTTCTCTTCTGTTACTCTGTATAATGCCAGCCTTGCAAGGAGACCTGAAAGACTAGGGGCCATGTGCTGATGTGACGGTGGACACATTTGGGGATTATTTATAGTCATATGATTATTTTTATTTTATTTTTTTTTAGGAGAGCAAGGTGTACAGGCTTTTATTTAGAGATGAAGTGAAAGGACAGAGCTCCTGGCTCACGCCAGGACGGGACAAGAGAGTCCCCATATGATTATTTTTTAACGGTATTTTTTGAGTTTTTTTTTTAGTGGTTATTTTAGGGATTACAATGGAGATCTTAATTTATCAGCATTTACTTCAGATTAATACTAACTTAATTTCTGTAAAATACAGAAGTTTTACTCTAGTATAAATCCATTTCCTTCCCTGCCTTGTGCTATTATCATCGTATATAATACATCTATGTTATCAGCCCAGTAAGTGTTATATTTATTGCTTTCTATAATCTTATGCCTCTTAAAGAGGCAAAACAAACAGGAAATATATTTATAGGGTTGTTTTACATTAACCTACTTATTTATCATTTGTAGCACTCTTCATTTCTTCTTGTAGATTTGAGTTGCCAGCTTATGTCATTTATTCATTTGATGTAGCTTCATTCTCCCCTCGTTTGTGCTGTCATATATATTATGACATCTGTATCTAAGTCAAATAATGCAATTTCATAATGCTTTTTGTCATTGATTTTTGTGTTTAATTCAAAAGAAAGGATAAGAAACATGTAATTCTGTTGTCTGGTATAGGTACTATATAATGACCTTTACTGCTGCCCTTTGTTTATGAGGATTTAACTACTGTCTGGTGTCACTTCCTTTCTTTTGGAAAATTTCCTTTAGTATTTCTTATAAGGCAGATTGGATAGCAACAAATTATAGTTTTTCTCTTGGAATGTCGTAATTTCTCCTTTGTTTTTGAAGGGTAGTTTTGCTGATACAGAAAGAATTCTTGTAGAATTCTTGCTTGACATTCTTTGCCTTTGAATATGCCACTCTACTGCCTTCTGACCTCCACTGTACTGGTGAAAAGTCAGTTATTAATCTTACCAATGTCTCCCTTGTATGTGAATCATTTTTCTATTATTGCTTTCAAAATTATCTTTTGTTTTCAGTAGTTCTGAGTTTGTTGAGTTTTTTGCATGTGTATGCTAATATTTTTTCATCGAATTTGGAAAGTTTTCAGCTATTATTTATTCAAATAGTGTTTCTGCCACATTCTCACTCCCCTGTCTTTCTGCTACTCCCATTATCTGTATGTTGGTTCACTTGATGGGTTTGAACGGGTCTTTAAGGCTCTGTTAATTTTTCTTTGTTCCTTTTTCTTTCTGTTCTTCCCATTAGATAATCTCTATTGATCTATATTCAAGTTTATTCTCTTCTACCAGCTTAATACTATTCAGCTCCACTAGTGAGTTTTTTCATTTCAATTATTGTACTTTTTAGTTCCAGAATTTCCATTTGATTATTTTTAAACTTCTCTCTCTTTCTCAATATTTTCCAATTGATCAGCCATTGCTATCATACTTCTAATTCTTTAAACAGTTGCCTTTAATTCTTTGAATGTATTTATAATAGCTGCTTTGAAGTGTCTGTTTGGTCCATCATCTGGGCCCCCCTCAGTGGCAGTTTCTATTGCTCTTTATTTTCTGTCTCTGTATGTTTCATGTATTTTTATTGTTGTTGTTAAAAACTTGGCATTTTAGAAAATATATTACAGCAATTCTGGATTCTGATTTCCGCCCCCTCCTTGGGCTCATTGTTGCTGTTTTTGTTTATTTCCTTAGTGACTTGCCTGGACTAATTCTGTGAAGTCTGTTTTCTTCTGCAGTGTACAGCCTCTGATGTTACTGCTCAGTTTTATTTCCATGTTTTTACTAACTCTTTTAAAATGTACAGTTTCAGGTATACAGTGGTTTTTAATATATTCACAGATTTCTGCAACGCTCACCCCTACCTAAGGTTAGAACATTTTCGTCACTGCAGAAAGAAACTGTCCTCATTAGCAGTCACTCCTCTCCTTGTTTTTACTTTTAAGCCTGGATTCCTAGGGGTCAGCAGAGCTTGGAGGGCTGCCAATGATCAGTGAGCGGTTATGCTTAAACCCCTTGAGACAGTTAGGTTTTGCTTAAGTCCCTTTGTTGTTTGATGTGCGTGTGACTTGGGAAAGCCTGCAGTGTTTGGGGAATTTAAAGCCTGGCCCACATTCCATCAGGGACTAGTAGCTCAAAAGTACCCCCTCTGGCCTCTGTAGACAGGTGCAGCCTTGCACATGGACACGACCTTCTGGACCACCAGGGTTGAATGTGATTTTAGCAAGGTGTCTTTGGCCATCTCTTCCCAGCATCTTCCTGCTTAATTTATGGCTGGTCTCCTGCTTTGTTTGCTCCTACTAGTATTGCAAGATATTATCTTCCCTGATTGTTACCCTCCAGGTTCTCTATTGTTCTTGACAGAGCGCTTGGCACGCTGTCTTCCTATACTGCTCCAAATTGATGTCAGCTCCCTCAGGTAGCTCCTGCCCTGGCCACCTGCCTCACTCTGGAGCAGCAGACTAGCCCGCTCTGGGGTAGAATTTCTGCAACATGGAGGTGGGGTGGGAGAAGATGAGAGCTGCCCGTCCCAACCACCCATCCGCAATAGGACTTAAGCAACATGGTTCTTTGAGCATAGAAGGGAAAAAGCCTCTGGTCTAAATGCCAAAGGCTACCATGTAGTGGGACTGAATTGATTTTCTGGAATGCATGCTATTGAAATCTTTGTGTGCTCAATGATTATTCTCAAGCACTTTGAAGGCTTGTTTTTGACAGTTTTGTCCAGTTTTACTGTTTCCTTTTCTGATGGATTTGCCAGTCTCCTTACAGTGCAATTCTAGAAAACAGAATTTATGACAAAAAAATTTTGAATAATCAATTTGAACTTTAAAACTTTGGGGTCCTCTGGTTTTTGTTATTGCGACTTTTCAGTATATTTTAGTTAATCTAATTGAAGCATTTATTTTCCTTTTTGAATGATGTAGAAAACTCAAACACTTTTAGTTGCCTGGGACAACTCCTGTTGTTACTTTATGAATATGGGCTATGTGACTGTGATTTCACCTGTAGGTGGGATCAAAATCCCTTGGTATTGGCTCTTAGAATTTGTATTTGAATGATGTTATGTGTCCAGATCCAAATGTGAACACTGACTGATACTTTGTGTACATGTATGGATACTTTTAAAATGTCATGGTCTGGGTAATTTAACAGTATGGACACTATCTTGGTATACAGGCTTTGTGGGAACTGGCATTTAAATTGCTCGAATAATGTCAGACTCCAGTACAAGCTGCACGATTTATGCTGGAAAAATTGTCTTTTTGTCTGATCCGAACAGCTTTCCGTCATGTTATCCTTATGGTAAAGTCAGAGTACCCCTGGGGAAAGCCATCAGACTTCACATTAGCCTTGTCATTGTTGAAAATTTGACTTCAGTTCCTTCTGGATTCTGTCCGTGCTCATCGGCTTTGTTTGGCTGAACTGGTTTGCGTAGGGGTGGTGACTCTTCTTTTTTTGGTACTTCTTTATTTCCTGGCTTTGGACTAGAACATTCTAGGGTTTTTTTCTGCCTTAGGTTTGGGTCTTCCCTGAATTTCCCTACACTTACTCATACTGGATATAATGATATGAAGCTATGTTTGTCCTATATTTAAAATTTGAAATTTTAACTTTCTTAATACGTAATTCTAGTTGTTGACAGGTAGATATTTTTTTCTAAACAAATGTTATACCTCAGGGACATTTGTTAACTGTTGGTACTGAGATACCATGATTAGCGACC
The DNA here is from genome assembly GCF_040802235.1 of Manis javanica. Taxonomy (NCBI): domain Eukaryota; kingdom Metazoa; phylum Chordata; class Mammalia; order Pholidota; family Manidae; genus Manis; species Manis javanica. The sequence continues at coordinate 11,994,487 of NC_133156.1, forward strand.
TACTGAATTCAGTAGAACAAAGTAGCAAAAGGAAACATGTCAGGAAGAAAAGCGATCATCAGGAGAAAAGGAAGCCTTATAGGTGAGAAGAAAATGAAGGAATGGTGGAAAGAAAAAAACTGCTGACCACTGGTACCTACTCACCTGTATCTTCTGCCAGGACTATATCTTCCTATTCAAAACTCTAAATCTGAATCAAATTACCATCATTCTTTTAGGGGGTGGTTGTTTATTTTCCTCCATTCTTGTTCCTGCTGCAACAAAGAATTGAAGGGCAGAGGTGCACTACTGAGGCAGAGTCATGGTTTTATTTAAAGTTACGGACTTAAAGAGAGAGAAAGTGTGGATGTCGTCAGAGAGGAGGCCCCCTGAAAGGTTGAAAAGTTTTATTTAAAGAGAGAGAAAGTGTGGGTGTCCTCTGAGAGGAGGTGCCCTGAAAGACTGGGGGTTCCCCCTTTTAAGGCTTTTACAGGAATGTGACAAAGGACTAGGGGGTGTAAACTTATCAAGTGGTCTCAAGATGTTGATCTTTGGTAACAGACATTAAGTCTCTTCTCTTCTATTATCAGTCCTTTAAGTAATTCTGCAAAATTAACAAGAAATTTACTGATCTGGTTCCTGCCCAGGATAGCAGCTTCCCTCTGGGAACGTATTAATCAAGACCACCTGCCCTGCCCCCAAGGTGGGCTGAGTTATTGTCTGTTTGCTAAAGAGTAAGTTAGGAATCTTACTTCCTAACTTCCTGGCTTTTGAAATGGAATCTTAGCTTTAAGATGGAATTTTACTTGTTCTTACTATGCTGTTTATCTCTGGGTTTTTTTCATCATAGGCAGGAAAAGTTACCCATGATGTTTGTCTCCTGCCCAGGTTGCAAATTACTTGATTAGGGGCTGGAGGAGTCAAAAACAGCGTAAAGGTTAAGTTAAAGAATAAACTGGGCCTTTGAGCAGGTCTGTGAATGCATGGGCTGTGCTGGGATACTTTTCTTTATCTGGGGAATATCTGGACATTCCAAGTTATTTCTGGCCTTTGGAGCTTCACCTGATTAATTTATGAATATTAACTCTGTGAGTCTTTTCTGACTTTCTAGTTTAATCTGGTTAACTCGTTGAGTCCCTTTTAGTAGGCTTACTGGCCTTATTCTCTCTCCACCCCTCTCATATCTATTTTTCTGCTTAACACTTTGACGTAATTTTCTGGGGGAAAACTCACTAACTGTGGTTTGAAGTCATTGCACATTCCCAATCTCCACGCCTCACCTTCCGCTATCATTATTATAATTCTACTCCCCATCAAAGGCATCTTTAACACTAGTCAAACCCTTAGTCTGCTGCAATCCTCTCCAACCTCTTGCCAAGGTAATAAGATCTTACTTCGTTGGCTTTCACCCAGGGTGTCATGGTCGTCAGGTAAAGAACTTCCTCCTTTTGATACTCACAGACCTTGTCCCTCTCCCCCTCCTGCGGCCCCTTCTCCAGTCCACTGACCCTGCCTCTGCTTTGGATTCTGCCTCTGAGGGGTTTTGTGTCATCAGACATTCTTTCTAATAAATAGGGTCAAGTCTTGCCCACCTCCCTCTCTTCGCTTGCTACTGGTTCATACTTTTTTCCCCTTACTAATTCTTTGGAGTTTCCCAAATACACTCATACCTTAGTGAGGTTTTAGACATTCCTTACAGCCACTTCAAATGCCTTTCCTCTCTTTTCGCATCCTTTTGGTTAGCTGTCTTCTCTGCTCCAAAACTTAACTAAAGCTTCTCCTCTTCTGTTTGGCCTTCAGTGACCATGGGCTTCCCATGGAAACATCTCCTGTCCTGGTTTCTTCAATGCACTATGAACTCCTCTTTAGTAGATGTGCCCTGCTGCATGGCACGATGAGGGGCACGCTTATTTCTGCTTGTTCCCCTTGCCCACACCTCTTAGTAGAAGCCAGCTCTTTATTGGAAGGGACGGTATCACAACAGTCTTTGTATTACAGTTTGCACAACATAGTAGGTTTTACAATGATTTTAGTTTGAATCTCTACATTTATACATAAGCCAGCCGACTTTTTTTTTTTTGGGGGGTGCACATCTTTTAGAAAAATTTCAAAGTAAGAAAAAAAGTAAACGAAAACTGAATGGAGATCCACTAAAGCTATACAGATATTCTGGGTTTCTTCCACAGAGACCAGCTCGGATAATTTTGGATATAACTTGCTGACGTTCATCATCTTGTACAACAATCTTATCCCCATCAGTCTGCTGGTGACTCTTGAGGTCGTGAAATACACTCAAGCCCTTTTTATAAACTGGGTGAGTATTCCAGGAGTTTAAAAGTCAGACCGCCGGAGAGGTGTCCACCACTATTTTCTAATACTCTCTCCAAGCTCTCGTCATTTGACCGAGCTCCCAGGGGAGGAAGAATATAGCTAATTTACAATTCAGTCTGGGAGTGAAAGCAGCCAGAGACCTGGCAAGGGTGTCCCTGAGCTAGTGATGACACTGACCAGTCACTTAACATCCCATGTTCCTGGTCTGTGAAATGAGGAAGATGGTAGAACCTGTGCAAGTAGTTCTAGTGAAGACCGAGTGAGACAGTAGAGACAGAATGCCTAGAAGGCGTGTGGCTTCTGGTGAGTGGGGCCGAAGTGGCTGTAGCTGCTGTTCATGCTTTCAGAGTCTAATTAGTGTTGAAAGAAAGCTCTCTTAGCCATGCCTACTTCGGTGTTCATAATGTATCAGAATTCGTGGTGATGGTATTTTGGATTCTATTGTAAGAGTGGAAATGAAATTTGAAGGAAGTGCCATGTGTCCATGAAGCAGCCCATGTTGTCTACCGTCACTTTCATTACATTTTTATTTGATTCTCACAGCAATCCTGTAAACAAGGTATTAGATCAGAAGTATGAGTTAGTCTAGGTCATGAAATGGGCATCTTGAAACCACGTCTTGTGTTCATGAATACCATGCTTTCTCCTTGTATCACATTGTTTTTCTATACTAAGAGCTGCTGTTTTCACCCCCAAATTAAAAATTAGCATTTATACTGAGTTACTAGTTTTTAGATTCTTTTTTGTGTTAACCTAAATGAAGGATTAATGGTATATATTTTCTGAGTTACCTGCTCCATTCTCTCTCTCAGGACACAGATATGTATTACCTAGGAAATGACACTCCTGCAATGGCCAGGACCTCAAACCTTAATGAAGAGCTTGGACAGGTGAGCCTCTTTGCAAGCTTTGGGGACGGAGACCTGAGCACGGTGGGGTGATGAGTATCAGAGGAACGATGGAGATATTTTGGAAAAGTGGCTCTCAATTAATGTGGTTTTGATGTCTGAAGAGGTATATAGTATTTGAAAGAATTATTAAATAGAAACATTGATAGGTTTTGACTTGCTTTTTGATGCATGGGTATATTTTTATCACCTGGAAGATACCAGCAAAAAAAATTAATACAAAAAAACTCCCATAGTACAACATTTATTTTGGACTCTTTAAATTGTTTGTTAGGAGCAAATGATAGGGAAAACAGTGGTTAAGATGCTCAGATATTGGGTAACCCTACAAAACTTGGGGGAATAACTGGAAGGACATACATCCACCAAATCTCTCACACATTCCAGATTCTGTCTTGGGAATATTCTAGGGAACCAGTTTCTTTTCTGTTACCCCCAAACTCCTAATGCCTTTACTGAGTTGTGTTTTGTATTATGTCTTCAATTTATATTGAAATTATTGCAGGGAATAACCTCTTTAGAATGCACCACAATTAAAGATCATGATTTAAACCTCCCAACAGCCTGTGGGGGAGGTGCTATATATATAAAAAATTTATATATATATATATATATATATATATACACATTTATATACATATCAGAATAAATTCATCTCCTCTTCGAGCACTTTTCCAATTTTCCAGGTGAAGTTAATTTATCACTCTCCTGTGTTCCCGTAATAGTCTTTGCAAACATAAACACAGTGAAATAAGGGACATGATAGTGATGCAGTGTATCTGTTTCCCTCTTGAGACTTTTGAGCCCTTTCAAGGGTGTAAACATGCCTGAGACGAGGTCTTTGGTCGCCTTGCTCAGCTTAGCACGGTGCTCAGTGTATCCTTGCTCTCAGTGCCATTGAACTGGCCCCTGACAATTGAAGCCTTCAAAGTGCTGGAGAAGCTCCCAGGATGGAAGAATTCATCCTAGTTGGGAGGATAGGGAAAGTTTGCATGGGGAAGCAGTTTTGAGTGGAACTTAAAAGATAAGTTAAAACTAAGGCAGAGTGATAGCAAATCTTGATAATTCCGTATAAAATTATCATTTTTAACATTTTTATATAATGTTTTACTTTTTAAAAAGAGGCAGAAAGAACACCGCTTATTAGAATGCTGATTCTACTGAATTTTTAAATATCTGTAGACCTACTGCATTTTAAACTTGCATAAAAACTTATTACTTCTAGTTAAATCATTAATTACCTATAGTGTGCTAACTTTGTATTTCTATGTAATTTTTGACTTCTTAAGGAGTGCTAAGAATCTTTCTTAACCTGAAGCCCTTTGATTGCTTTAAAATAATTTGAAGTGTATTTGTTTATATTGTATCATTAAGAAAAAGTACAGAGTAAACAATTCATCTTTTAAGACCCTCGTCTATAAAACAGTAAAATGTGCTTCCCCTTTGGGGTCCCTGGAGTACCTTAGCATCCGGTAGCAATCATAGCCTGTCTTTAGAAAATCACTGAGAAACTGGAATTTTTACTGGAGTTCTGTAAATCACACCCCAGCCACCAATCCATGACATCATTTCCCAGGATGTTAAACATTGCATTAGTGTTAGGTATCTTCTGGATAAACCCTTTATTTCACAGATGTGGAAATCAAGGCCAAGAGTGATGAGGTGACATTACCAGAGTCTACATGATTAGTTAGTATCCACAGCCTGAACTGGACCATTTCTCTTCTTGTGGTCGTGAGCTCTCAGTCCTTCCCATCACGTGATCTGCCTGAGAGCAAAATTCACGTAGCATGTTTGCATTCCAAGCTCATCGTTTTTGCATTAGTTAATCATGTCAAAATGGTTGGCTTGTTGATCTCTTCCAGAAATTTCTTTTCACCTTTGTATACTGAGAGCTTGGTGTGTTAAATCCACAGGACTGCATATGTTGGGAAATTGCATCATCTGTAGCAGCTCCACGCTGCTGTCATCAGTCGTCATTGCCATCCTGATTGAGAAGCTTCGTGTTTGTACTGTGGTGTTTCAGGATGTGCCTTCTAAATCCAACTAGGGAATAGAATCTTAAAAAGAAACATTTTGAGGGTTGCCAAAGTCTGAGCTTATTGTCGTGACATCCTGGGCACTAGAACAGGATACTGTGTGAGATCATGGGAGTCTCTTGAAAAACGATGTATGTCTTTGAGATGCCTTGTGGCAGGACTTATTGCTTATGCTTATAGATCTAACATGGCTCCTGGGCTGCTACTGAAGATTCCTTCGCACATTTCCACACAATTGGACTCTAAAATTGGTTGTTAAAAAAGTTTTAAATGTCGCAAGCAATAAAATATGTTAATTTTATAAAAATCATAATTATGTTACATATAGTGTACATGTAAAATATTTTTTACTTGCTTTAAGGAAATTAATACAGATTTTGAAAAATATAGAAAGAAATAGTTCACTTATTGGTCTTTGCTTCTTATTACAGTCTTGATACATGTTTCTTTTATTCTTTGATTTAGGTAAAATACCTGTTTTCTGACAAAACTGGAACTCTTACATGCAATATCATGAACTTCAAGAAATGCAGCATTGCTGGGGTGACCTATGGGTAAGTATGTGTCACTTTTTGAAAATTTGGTTTGTATTCTCCCAATACTATATCTTTATTTTTGGCTGCTTAGTCAAAAAACTTGAATTTCTAATATTTTGGAAGAATATTAGTCAAGGATTTATATATGTAATTGCTGTCGAATATATTTAAAACCTAATGGATCCCAACTTTGAACAATTAAAACATAATTTATTTCTGCAAATATTAACCTACCAAGGAATGCCAAGGAATCAATATATTTCTAATCTAGTAATTATAAATTTCTTACTTGTATTTTGATCTGAATGCCTGCCTTTTTATAATTGAAGTATAATTGATATGTAATATTATATTAGTTTCAGGTATGCAACATAATGATTTGATGATTGTATATATTGCAAAATTATCACCATAATAAGTCTAATTGTCATTTGTGACCACACATAGTTACAAAATATTTTTCTTGTGATAAAACATTCAAGGTTTAGTGTTTTAGCAGCTTTCAAATATGCAATGTGGTATTATTAACTGTAATCGCCATGCTGTAAGTTGCATCCCCATAACTTATTTATACCTTTTGACCCTCTTCATCCATTTTAGCCACCTCCCACCTCTGGCAACCACCAATCTGTTCTCTGTATCTTTGAGCTTGGTTTTCTTTGTTTTGTTTAGATTCCACATATAAATGAGATTATACAACATTTGTCTTTTTCTGTCTGAGTTATTTCACTAACATAATACCTTCAAGGTCTGTCCATACTGGCACAGATGACAAGATCTCATTCTTTTTGATGGCTGAATAATATTGCATTTTTTATATATACCACATTTTCTTTATCCATTCATCCATCGATGGCCACTTAACTTTCTTCCATATCTTCGAGTATTGTAAATAATGCTGCAGTGAACAAGGGGGTGCATATAACTTTGGATTTAGTGTTTTTGTTTTCTTCAGATAAATACCCAGAAGTAGATTCACTGGGTCATGTAGTACTTCTGTTTTTAATTCTTTTGAGGAACCTCCATACTGTTTTCCATAGTGGTTGTACCAGTTTCCATTTTCACTAACAGTGCAGGAGGATTCCCTTTTCCTCACATCCTCACCAACATTATGATTTCTTGTCTTTTTGATAAAAGCCATTCTAACAGGTGTGAGGTGACACCTCATTGTGATTTTGGTTTCCATTTCCCTGATGATTAGTGAAGTTGAACACATTTTCATGTACCTGTTGGCCATCTGTATGTCTTCTTTGGAAAAATATTCAGATTTGAACCATTTTAAAATCATATTATTTGTGTTTTTGTTATTGAGTTGTATGAGTTCTTTATATGTTTTGGATATTAACCCCTTATTAGATACATGATTTGTAAATATTTTTCTCCCATTAAATAGGTTGCAATTTCATTTAGTTGATGATTTCCTTTGCCACGCAGAAGCTTTTTAGTTTGACATAGTCCTCCTTATTTATTTTTGCTTTTGTTAGATCCAGAATTTTTGCTGTCAGATCCAAAATATCATCACCAAGATCAATGTCAAGGAGCTTACCACCTATGTTTTCTTCTAGGAGTTTTATGGTTTCAGGTCTTATGTTCAAATCTTCAATCCATTTTGAGTTAATTTTTATGTGTAGTGTGAGAGTGGTCCAGTTTCATTCTTTTGCATGTGGTTGTCCAGTTTTTCCAACACCACTTATTGAAGAGACTGTCCTTTCTCTATTGTGTATTCTTGGGTCTTTGGTTGTAAATGAATTGACCATATATGCATGGTTTATTTCTGGGCTCTCTATTCCATTCTGTTGATCTGTGTATCTGTTTTTAATACCAATACTGTTTTGAGTACTGTAGTTTTATAATGTAGTTTGAAATCAGAGAGCATGATGCCTCTAGCTTTGTTCTGTCTCAAGGCTGTTTTGGCAATTTGAGTCTTTTGTGGTTTCAACAAATTAAGATTGTTCTATTTCTGTGAAACATACCATTGGAATTTTGATAGGGATTACATTGAATCTATAGATTGCTTTGGGTAGTAGAGACATTCTATCCAAATCCATAGTTTTCCCAATCCATAGGCACAGAATATCTTTCCATTTGTTTGTGTCATCTTCAGTGACTTATAATTTTCAGTGTGCAGGTCTTTCACATCCTTGGTTGAGTTTATTCCTAGGTATTTATTCTATTGTTGTAATTTTAAATGGGATTGTTTTCTTAATATCTCTTTCTGATAGCTTGTTATTGGTGTATAGAAATGCAACACATTTTTGCATATTGATTTTGTATCCTACAACTTTACTGAATTTGTTTATTCTAATAGTTTTCTTGGTGTAGTCCTTAGAAAGGTTTACTATGTATAATATCATGTCATCTGGAAACAGTGACAGTTTTACTTCTTTCTGATTTGAATATCTTTTATTTCTATTTCTTCTTCTTGTCTGATTGTTAGGACTTATAGTACTAGAACAAAACTGATGAGAGTGGGCATCTTTGTCTTATTCCTGATCTTAGAGGAAAAGCTTTCAGCTTTTCACCATTGAGTATAATGTTAGCTGTGGATTTGACATACATGGCCTTCATTATATTAAAGTATGTTCCCTCTCTACCCACTTTGTTGAGGGTTTTTATCATAAGTGGATGTTGAATTTTGTTAGATGCTTTTCTGCATCTATTGAGATGATCATATAATCTTTGTCTTTCATTTTCTTAATGTGGTGCATCACACTGATTAATTTGAGTATGTCAGACCATCCTTGCATCCCTGGAATAAGTCTCACTTGATCATGGTGTATGATCCTTTTAATATATTATTGAATTTAATTTGCTATTTTGTTGAGGATTTCTGCATCTATGCTCATCAGGGATATTGGCCTGTAATTTCCTTATAGTGTCCTTATCAGGCTTTGATATTGGTGTAACTCTGGCCTGGCAAAATGAGTTTGGAAGTACTCCCTCCTTTTCTATTTTTTGGAAGACTTTGAGAAAGATTGTTATTAACTCTTCTGTGAATGATGGTGGAATTCATCCAGTGAAGGCTGTCTGGTTCTGGATGTTTGTTTAGTGGCAGTTTTTAGATTACTGAGTCAATCCTCTTAACTAGTAATTGGTCTGTTCAGATTTTCTATTTCTTTATGATTCAGTCTTAGGAGGTTGCACGTTTCTAGAAATTTATCCATTTTTTTAAGGTTGTCCACTTTGTTGGCGTATAATTTTTCATAGTAGTCTCTTATGATCTTTTGTATTTTGATGCTATCAGTTTTTTTGTCTGATTTTATTTGACTCTTCTTTCTCCTTTTCTTGGTGAACTGAGGTAAAGGTTTATCAATTTTGCTTATCTTTTCAAAGAATCAGCTCTTGGTTCATTGATCTTTTCTGTTGTCTTTTTAGTCCCTATTTTATTTATTTCCATTCTTATCTTTGTTGTTTCTTTCCTCCTACTAACTTTGTCCTTGATTTATTCTTCTTTTTCTAAGTCCTTCAGGTGTGAAGTTAGGTTGTAGGAGATTCTTCATGTTTCTTGATACAGGTTGCTATTGCTGTATTGCTACCAACTTTTCTCTTAGAACTGCTTTTGCTGCATAAGTTTTGGTATGTTGTATTTCCATTTTCTTTTGTCTCAACATGTTTTTTAATTTCTCCTTTGACTTCTTTTTGCTCCATTGCTTGTTCAGTAGCATGTTGTTTAATCTCCATGTATTTGTGAATTTGTCAGTTTTCTTCTTGTAATTGATTTCTAGTTTCACAGTGTTGTGGTTGGAAACTTTCTCAAATTTATTAAGATTTGTTTTGCGACCTAATACATGATCTGTCCTGTAGAATGCTCCATGTGTGAATACTTGTCCTCTGATCACAGTATGGTGACCACTGTATTTCCTTCTCTCTGGCAGCCATTTTCCAGAACTGACAAGGGAGCCATCGTCAGATGATTTCTGGTAAGCAGATTCTAGGTCTTCTTGACACTTTAGTGCAAAAGGCTTTGGAATGATTTTGTATTGGAATTTCTTTCCTGAATATTTTGTAAATAAAGTTGCATATATGTGACTTCAAGAGAGAACCAGAACAAAATTTAAATGTGAATATGGGATTTTAAAAGTCCGATGATTGTACAAGGCTTCAAAAACATAACCAGTCCTCGGTCCAGTACTTCTCCCTCACTTCTCTGAGCATATTGTTCTCCAATGTTATAGCATACATGTTGTAGCATGCATCAGAATTTCATCCTTTTTAAAGGCTGAATAATATTCCATTGAGTGTACATACCGTATTTTATCTATTCACCTGCTGAAGAGGAGATGAATTATTTGGTTTATTTCCACCTTTTCACTATTGTGAATAATGCTGCTATGAACTGACAATGATATATGAATATGGGTTGATATATAACTTTCTAAGTCTCTGCTTTCAGTTCTTTTGGGCATATATCTAATAAAAGTGGGATTGCTGCGTTATGTGTTAAATCTATGTCTAAATTTTTGAGGAACCACCAAATTGTTATTCCTCGCAGTTGTACCACTTCACATTCCCATGGGTCATGCACAATTTTTTCACATCCTCTTAACACTTGTTAATTTATGTCTTTTTAAAATGTAATAGACATTGGGATTCATTGTGGCTTTGGTTTGCATTTCTTTTAGAACTAGTGATGTTGTCGGCTTATGTTTTAAGATTTGTCCACTAACAAAGGTGATTGTTATGGCCATGTGTTTAGGGGAGACAAATGTAGTTAATTATTGACTGGCTTTCTGTGGGACACTCAACCAGGACCTACATTTTATTATAGGACCCCTCCATGTCAGTGTCTGTGGGTCTTTCTTGGAGCTGATGAGTCTTTTGTCACGAAAAGAACCACTTTCCTGCCAAGTTCTATATATCTATTTGCAGCCCCTATGAGAGGCAGAGGATTGGTGATCATACCTGTCAGTGTATAAACCATTTCACTTAGAACTCCTGCCTTGGGTGGAAGCCCTACCCTAGCTGATTGTGTGCCCAGTGTCCCTGGGTCCACGGCTACTGTGCAGGGTGAATCTTCCATTTCTTTCTGGGTGCAGAGTGTTCAGGTGCCTGTTACAGGGGATGAGGGAGGGATCTTGTAGGTATTCTCTTTCTCAGATGGATTCGGCACTGTCCTGTTTTCTTTCTTCCCTTTATCTCACAGGTACCTCTTGCACCATTTTCTCAGCCTTCCCAAGGTTTTGCTTGGGGTATCAGCTTGCATTTTAGCTATTTACTGTTCTAGGCTTTTGGTTTCTGTTTTCTCTGCTGTGCTGAACTCTGATGTCCATTCACAGTGCAGATTGACATCGATGCTGCTGTTGTCTTTTCTTCCATTGTCTTTGTCCTGAGGGAAGGGTTTCAGGAAGAAATGGAGATAGTGAATACACTTGACCCTTCACATTTTCTTAAACATGATAACACACAGCCGTTGTATCAAATTTCCTGTCTCACAATTATTTGCCTCCTTCTCTCTCCCACATATGAGCTCTGGCTGTAAATGATGGAATAGATGGAATACAATAATTCCTCTTATTTTACCTGCTTTGAGCCAGCAGTCGTGGGAATTTTCTGTGGTAAAAGTGATGCAGAGATCAATGAGATGACACAGTCATGGTGTCTGTTTCTTCTTGTAATCATATCATTGTTTATAATAATCTACATACTTTTTTTACTTAAAGTTGAAGATTTCCTGTCTTGCATTTTGAAATAATATATAGTATTCCAAATCTTTAAAAGTTTAATATAAATCTGTAGGCTTTTTAGGTGTGATTCTTCTTGAAGACTGATTTGTACTGGGCTTGAATTAACCTAAAAGAACTTTTGAACTAAATAAATATTTTGTGTTCTTACAGCCGGATGCCTCCTCCTCCTAGTGATTCATGCGACTTCGATGATCCTAGACTCTTGAGGAACATCGAGGACCACCATGTAAGGCCACCAGCTTGCTTTTAGGACATCAAATAGCTTGTGGTGCGCTTTTATTTACATATATGTAGGGTCTTCAAAGTCGCAGTTTTGGAACGTAGGTTTCACTTTCATGGTGTTAGTACTTCAGGGAAGTGATCGTACGTGAGTGCTTCGTGGTTAGCACTACCACAGTAAAGTAATATAAGGCTGGATTAAATATGTGGTGAAGTTACAAAGTAGCACGTTAAGGTAAGATGAGTCTTACAGAATTCTCTGACATTTCACATTTCTGTTGCTTTTTAAGATTTCTGTAGTACTAGTTTTTCAGTTCTGAATCTCAGAGGTCATGCTTTTTGAAAAGTAATTGCAGCAGGATCCTTTGATTAGGGTAATTTAAGAAACAAAAGTAAGATATGGTAATGTAGCATTTATAGCACCCTACTGCGTCTTCGACATGTATTTTGTTGAGCCATTGAGTTGCCCCAGAGAGGTCATTGGAAATTGTGTAGAGAGATTGACTTGGCCAAGAGTTACCCAAAAAACAAATGTAGAAATTAGACTCAGAACCTAAATCTGTTCATTTCTTAACTATACATCACTGTATCTCAACTATGTTATCAGGATTAACTGTAGGATTGCATAAACTCATTTTCGTTTTAAAGGCTACTCTGAAAAACAGCAACTTTAAAAAGTATTCAGTGATCAAAGTGTTTTACAACCAGTTTAGTCAGTATAAATTAGATCTAATATGATTACTTTTTTTCTGAGGAAAAAAAAATTTAAGTTTTAAAGTTAGACAAACAGGAGCAAAATAAAAACTTTATCTTTCCAAAATTTTGTTAAGAGATGTATTTAAAATGTTCTCTGAATTTTCATCAAGGAAATTTCCTTTTCTCTATTGCAGTTAGTGCTTATTTGTAAATTAAAACTTTCCCAGCAGTAGCTCTTGGTTGGGAGTGTGCACGGTACCCATGTCCACAGCTGGGGTGCAGACATTTGCTTCAGCCCCAGGGATGCTGATAAGGTCCCAGACCATGCAGAGGATGCTTCTGGGGTCCGTGCTTTGAGTCACAGCCACAGACATGGATGTGGTCCTTTCTTGGATTTTGATCTTATTGGTAGATGCAACTACGAGGCTAGAGGTTCTTGCAGCAGAAAAGTAGCATGAGAAGAAGCTTCTCTGGAGGAGGAGCGCTTGAATCAGGGATTTCAAAGAAACAAGTGCATTCAGGATTTGCTTTCTGAAAGAGGACTCGTGTGCTTGAAGAGTATTTAGATGGAGGGTAATAATGAAGGTGGTTGCCTAAAGGTGTCTGTTTAAGTTGGGATGGAGTAAGTTTAAGAGTGGGAAGGAGAAGGTGGAAGGGTAACATAGAGGCTTAGGAAGGAAGGGAGATGAGCATAGGGTACTGAGCACCATGGCGTTCTCTGTAGGCTTAAGGAGAGCAGCAGACTACTGGATCCCTGCTCAAGTAAGAGACTCATTTATTTATGCATTCACTTAGCAAACAGTTTCAGGGCTTAAACTGGTGCTTTTCTAGGTACTAGGGGATGAAGTGAATAAAAAAGCGCTCAGGGGGTTTCTATTCACTGGAGAAGTAGGCACGTGCAGTCATTCTCTGTACACTTCTGCGTTATAGGGGAAGGCATGACACTGCTCCCTGAGAAAGTGATTATGCCTGTGCAGATCAGAGGGGTCTGAGCTCTTCAGTGGGCGTGATGGCTAACATTGCTGTTGAAATGTGGGCACCCACACTGAATGGTATTTTCACTGATCTAAATGTGGGCTGGCATGGAAACCCAGTGGCCAGGTAAAAAACTCATTTGGAGTAAGAGATCCTTACAGGACCCCCTCCACCTGCTGCTGGAATCCCAATTTTTGAAACCCTGAAAGACCGAGTTCAGTTTAATTTATATGCACAAACATTGTTCTTTCCAAAGCTGAACTCACATTTGTGTGTGTTGGGTTTTTAAGGTTTTTTGACCTTTGATCACATGCTCTTCTTGAGCCTGACTTCTTTTGACACTCGAGTGGAGACCTGAGTATAGATAAAGGATCTTTTAAAGGGCATTTCCCTAAAATGGCATGCATTTTAGGAAGAAACCCACTCTTGTAGAAGTTAGAGAACTTTTTCCTTCCTTCTCAACTTCTACCCTCCTGAGGCAAATTTCCTTTTTTTCCAGTGGGAAGGCCAGCAGGATTCGGGTTAGATGCAGCTCTTACCAAGTGCCAGCCCTGACTTAGGGAGATTATCATAAGTATCAATGAAAACCTGGGCACTTTTATGGATTTTTGATAACCTGGATACTCACAGTTCATTAAATGCATAATGAGGCCATGGGTTAGGGAGTTAATTGTTTATTTCTTTAGTAAAAGTCTGCTTGTCTGTGTTTAACATTTTTAAAAAATTTCCTGGATCCTTGAAGCCTTCTGAGGTAGTCTTCATCTTGGGTACTGTGTTAATTAAGCCCTTTGACGTTTACTGTCTAGCTGCACTATAAATAATGAAGGCTGTAGTCTCCAGTATTCTTCCTTGGGAAGATATGGGCTTGGATTAAATATACCCAGTGGATCTTTTTAAACTTAAATATAGACCCTGTTAGATTACTTGACTGTTTTGTGAAAATATGGTTGAGAAGAGGGAAGGAGCGTTTTAGGATTTTAGCCTTTGGATATCCCACCTTCATATTTAAATTGTCTTGGGGACCATTGACTAAAATTAAAGCATCTGAACCAAGAAAACCCTTACCTTCCTCCCCAGGGAGCACTTCCATCTGCTCCAGAACTTTCATTTTTCTTGGGTCATCATTTCTGATTTCCTGGTCCTTTAGGACTGTGTTTTAAGCTTTGTGTAGGCTGGAAGCGAAGATGGAATTTGCCTCTTAGAGAATCAACCTGTGGAATTTCAAGGAACAGCTCATGTGGTCCCTTGTTTGCATTGCTAACCAGTTGCTTCCTATTCGTGGGATGATGTCCCAGACATTAGCCGAGGAAGAACACACAGCTTCCTCTTGAATCTTTATGCCGAGGACTTCTCAGTTCCAGTCTTCAGGAAGGAGTGATTTGTATATGTATATTACATAGATACTTCCCAGCTGCAGTTTGGTATGCACGGCAATTTTTGACATAGTTTTTTTTTACATTCATCAGATCAATTGAAAATACTCATTTCTAGATATATAAATCATTTTGTGAAGATTAAAATGTGTTAACTGATGGGGAAACATTGTATGGTTCTATTTGTTTGAGGTACCTAAAATAGGCAAATTCATAGAGACAGAGCAGACTTGAAGGGACTAGGGACTAGGGGAGGGGGAATGGGGAGTCATTTTTTTGGTGGGTACAGAGTTTGTTGGGAAGATGAAAAAGTCTTGAGTATAGAGAGTGGCGATAGGTACACAGTGTTGTGAACGTATTTAATGCCACTGAATTGCACTTATAGATGGTTAAAGTGATAAATATTATATGTGTATTTTTCCACAATAAAACTTTAAATTCTAAAAAGATATGCATACATATACACACATGTATCCATACTTTCTCCAACAAACAATCAGTTCTTTGAAGTTATAAAAGGTTTTTCTTCTTGGAAGTTATAGAAAAAAGTCTATTTTCAAACATGGAGTCTTGTCTAAAATATATTACAGACATCCATAGACTGCAAATTAAGTTTGTGTACTTTCCTTAATTTTTTTACAGAATGTCAGGTTACGTAGAGAACCAAAGGTAGTTAATTTTATCTTGGAGATTTTTTTTTTCATCTTTAAGAAATTTGGCCTCCTGCTCAAGGTGGAACCTTAATTTGAGTGTGTGTGTAAAACTCTTCTTTACAACTCACAGAAAATATTTCACTATTAAGATTTAGTTCCTATAACGTCAAAGATTCTTTTTCATATTGTTTCATTGTGAGAAGAGGTGATCTGCTGGACTTGATAGTTCTCAGAAGCAGGAGAAGGTGATCTTTTTTCATTTACCACTTTTTATATACATGTTTGCTTTATTGTATTATCTGTGGAATTGGCTGGTCGTTGATGAATACTGTTATACACTGAAGAGAGAAAGCGATAAGCTCAGGTCAATTTCTTACCCATTTAAGACATCATACGAAAACCAGAGGCCTCCTTGGCAGCTGTCGAAGATCCCTCACCTCTTACAGCCACAGCCAGTACTGCTGCAGACCAGACCCGAGATCTCATTTAACACTGGCAGAACTGGCAGCCTTACAACATTGTCTGCACCAAAGTCTACTAGGAAGGAGACCTGGGACTAGGGGTGGGGTCTTCTGAATAGATGCACCTGAGAATCAGAGACCCCCAGGTTCCTCTGAAACTCCTGGGCCTGCAGCAGTGGTCTGCGCCCTTTGTGGAAGATGGAAGCTTCCCGAGCTCCCCGTGACAGATCTCCAGTAAGGCAGACGCCATGCCGAGAATTGCTGGTCTCCCTCAGGGTCTGTCCCGCCCCCAATCTTAGCCACTAGAGGGAGCGTTTGCTCAAACAGGGACTCTGGCTATTGGCAAGTAATGCCTTCGATGGAGAGACAGTTCCCTAGCCTCATTGTAGATAAATTAGAGACTAAAGAAAGGGTTTTAAAAAATTTTCCACCAAATCCCTTTTTGTTCCTTGCTCCAAAGATAAATACTGTTCCTGTTTTGGTTTATTCCTTTCTGTACCCTATAGGTACATGTGAACCCTGACCTTATATTTTGGGACCCTACTGTATGTACTTTTTTATCCTGCCTTTTCAAGAAATTGCTGTACTATTATAAGTGTATTCCGCAACTACTTTTGGGAAAAGGGATGGAGAACATCACTTTTAAATCAGGAAAATATTCCATCATAATGACGTGAGGCTGCTGTGGCTGACTGTGCAGCTGGCCGTTCAGTGGGGGGCAGTTAGGTGGCCGGGGACTCGCCTCCAGGACCAGGCATGAGCTCAGGGCTGGGCGCCTGATGCAGTTTTGGCCACTGAGATACGAGGAGAGGCTTGCAGGGCCGAAGGCAATCTTGAATTGAAGCCTGATTCTCAAATCAAAGGGCTTTTGGGTAAAATTTCTTAACCACATTTGCAGCGTAGGCCTTGGAGGATTTGCAAATTCTCTAATTTATTTGATTTCACTGCACAACACCTAAATGTGCGTTATGTTTTCCTGCAGTCTGTAAGAAGTAGCCAGGCGGGCAGTTGTGATTCGCTTCCACACAGTTGCTCTTACATCACATTAATAGGTGAGGAGAGAAACTAAAAGTGTTTTAAATTGTTAAAGTGTTAGTCACCATCCACTTGTGGCTACACACAATAGAAAAAGAAAACTCCACAATAAATAGCAAACACAAAGTTGCTTCCTGAATGTGAAAATACAAATCTATCCCAAATTTATAGCCAGCTGCGTCTTTAAAAGTGAAACACTAAAGACGTTGGCATTACAATAACCTTAGGACGGGGAAGCCTGGTGTCAACCCAGTCTCTGAACATCCTGCTTAAAGGGCTGGCCCATGAGAATGAAACAAATTTGTCTGTTGGAAAGGAAGAGGGGGACTTTGTCGTTTGTAGAAAACCCAAGAGTCAGCTCTAACTCAGAGAGCTAGTAAGAGGGCAGTTCCTGGATTTAATTTAACTGGGTATTAAATTCATTTATAAAATTCTGTTTCACCTACATCTATCTCCATAAACTCTTGAAAAATATAATAGATATAAAATCCCAATCATAATACAAAAAAACAATATATAAAATGCTCAGTATAGTATCTCACATATATGAGGCATGCAGATATTTTCTAAATGAATAAAAATTAATAGGAAATATGCCAGGACCTATGTTCAGAAGTTTTGGAAGCCCTTGATAAATGGGAAGACATACTCTTTTCTTAGATGGGTAGGTAGTACTTAAGATGTCATTTCTTTACTCATTATAAATATAGTCCAATCCCAATGAAAATTAAAAGGATTTTGTGTGTGTGTGTGTGTAGCTGGGAAGATGGGAGAAATTTAGTAAATATACATCCAGGACAATACTGTTTGTTTGTTTGTTTTTTAAAGGTAATAGGCCAGCAGTGCACTGCTTTACAGGTTTTAAGAGATTATAAAGTTAAGAACAGGCCTGGTGTAGCCTAAGTGCCAGCATAGTTGAATAGAAAGACTGGGAGGCACAAGTTTGGCGTCAGTTCTCACTACTTTTATCCAACACAGATGTGAGCGCCCTGTGTCTGCTGGGCCTGGGGACGTGTAAGTGAGGGTGGCAGCCAACCTGCTCGCCCTTCCGGAGCTCACCCAAGGGCGGAAGCATGTGAGCCGCAGGCATAGTTGAAGTATTGGAATGAGTGGGGCGGGGCACGGGCCTCCTCTGTTCTCTCACCTGACGGGGAGATTGATGTTCCAAATCGGGGACAAAGGCTTCTCAGAGGAAGTGACTGTTGAGCTGAAGCCCTGAGGATGACTGAATAGAACTGGCGCAAAGCAGGGAGAGGGCAGCATAGGAAGAGAAGGCGAACTTTGTTTGAAGAAGTGACCCACCAGATTGGCGGCTGGGCACCCCGGGGGTAAGTGGCTGGAGGTAGGGTGGGTGGTGAGCAGGTGCCTGGTCACGGAGCCTGGGGTCCGCACTGTAGACTTGACCTTTGCTCTAAAGGCAGCGGGAAGCCGCGGCAGGTTTTAAGCAGGGGGTGCCGTGACTCTACTCCGTGTATGTCAGCACGGTTGTGGCGGATGATTCACACGGTCTCCCGTTGTAGCCCACAGCTCCTTGCATACAGGAGTTCCTCACCCTCCTGGCTGTGTGCCACACCGTCGTCCCCGAGAAGGATGGAGACGACATCATCTACCAGGCCTCGTCCCCAGGTGAGGGCTCTGGGCTGCATGCACACTGCTGTCCCCTTCTTGGGAGACTTGGGTGTTTGCACTTGCGTGTGGGAGATGGGGGTGCAGCCCGGCCCACAGAGGCCCTGCTGGCCTCTGGCCGCATGCCTCATGCCTCACATGGTTTATGGGTTGCGGTTAGGAAGCTGGTGCTGGGCCCTCCTGACTCCGGTAACACTGATGGCAGGCGATGCCCGTCTTGTGTTTCCTAGCGCCAAGGGACAGCCAGCTGGCTTTATTCACACCCCCCCCCACCCCTGCGTGGATTATCCAGCTGCTGGTGAAGCTGTGTGGTCTTTACCTACTTCCTGGGGCTCCAGGGACCCCACAGTACTAGAACTGAAACATTGCTCAGAGAAGATGTTTGGTCAGAAAGTCATGGGAATATTACCCGTGGTCCTTAGTGGGAACACCACCCCAGCCAGAGCAGGAGGTGTGCAGCCCCGCCCGTCCCCGGGAATGAGCTGTCGGCCTGTCTTCCTGTTTAGCAGAGGTGTCCCCTTCGGGACCCCAGTGGCAAGGAGAGCGAGGGAGTGCCGTCTGCATCCCGAACCCTTTCTGCCCTGCACGCAAGGCTAGGCCTCTAACCAGTGTGGATTTTGTTCATTTGAACAGTGACACTTCCTGAACAGAATTCTGTGCTTACCTCAATTAGTCAGTCTCTACCTGCTCTATATTGGCAGATGAAGCTGCTTTGGTGAAAGGCGCCAGAAAGCTGGGCTTCGTCTTCACGGCCCGAACGCCCTACTCGGTCATCATAGAAGCTGTAAGTGATGTCCCTGGGTGCCTCTTGCTGTACATCACCTACTTTTTTGAAGACCCTATTTTTGAAATGCCACGTCTACTGTAAATATGGTAGCTAAATTTACATGTTTTTCTTTGAGAAACTAGACCTATTGAAAAATGGAGGCTGTTACGTGATCATAAAAGCCTGTCCACGTTCTTTTTACATTGCAATAATTTCTCCCTTAAAGATGCTTCCCGCAAGCCTTTCCCACGTTGATGTGAAATTATTTGTAGCAATGAACTTAGCAAGCCTGCTCTTCGTTCTGCAATAGTTGGGAAAATGACGTATGGCCTCTTGGTGAGGGCAGGCTCTCCGGCTCCGCCTCTGCTGCCGGGTGCCTGGTGGGGTGGCTCTTGTGCAGTGACGCCCCCGGCTGCTGGCCTCAGTCTCCCTGACTGGAGAGAAAGGAGTTGGCACTTAAGAGATATATGTGTTTTTTAACCTTTGTGAGTTTTTCCTTCCCTGAAGTTGAGGAGTTTACTTATTTTATGTTTTTTTCTGAGTTTCCCCTCTCAAGAAGTCTGAAGGAGAGATTTGGTGATAGGAAAACTTTAAATCAAGAGTAAGATCAAATAGGGTCCCTTGAAATGGGCAACAGGGAGACTGCTAGTTACGCCTTGCAGGGCACTGGTGTTAATGCTGACCAGTTAGAGGGGCTGCATTTTACTCCAGTCTGAGTGGATGAGGGCCTGGAGACAGGCATTGCCTCTTTTCTTCGGCCTTTCTCCACTTCTCAATTGGGGGAGATCTCCTGGATTCTTACAGTTTTTAGCTGTAGGCATCCTTCAAGCCCTAGAGCTCTTTAATGCATTTGGAATTTACTCTAATTTACATAATAACTTGCTGTGTTCCTCACATGGCAGTGGCCCATTTTTCTTTTACTTACATGCACACCGGTAAGATACCATACCGTATACAAATAGCCCACTGTTTGGAATTTTCAGTTTCTTTTCTTATGGAGTGCAGAGATCTCTCATATTTGTTTTTACTTACTTCAATAAACAGGGAATTTAGCAGAGGGAAGTGTGCAATTATTAGAAGTGGGACAAAGTAATGAATGAATCTAGGATTCCCTTCATAGGAGCTTTTCATAAATGAAGTCTTCTTCGCCTTCAGTCTGAGACTATTGCGCCCTTCACTGTAGTATTTCCAGCTGTACGGCTCTGCACTGCAGTGGTGGTGCTTGGGAAGGGTGTGGATGCAGCACAGGTGGCAGAGAAAGGAGAGAATGGTTGCTTTGCTCACAGTGCTGCATAAACACGGGGACTCTAGAGAGCCCGCTGAGCTGGTCATCGCTGTGTTAGATGCCGTTGTAGCGGAATGGCACCCCTTCATCATTTTATTTAACAATGAAGGCCATTTATTTCTGGGAGTAAAATAATAACCAGTATTTCCGATTAGTTAAGGTAGAAAAATATGAATAACTTAAAAAATCCCATTCAACCACGAATACTTGGGCAGCATGAAACCATGCATTCTCGCTTGGTTCCCTGCTGTTTACATGAAGGGGCCTGACCATCTTGAAAGCCGAGTGCGTGGGCTTCCCGTGGAGGTGGTTGGTAGAGCAGCGGGCAGGGAGCCGTCGGTCCAGCAGACAGCCTAGTGCCGAGGGCAGGGTGACAGTGAGCATGTTTCTGAGCAGGAGTCGGACAAAGTAGTTGGGACAGGCTGAGGAGAAAGAGACCTGGTGGTTTCAGAAAGAGGGACTGAAGACTGGTGGAGGCTGGCTTACGTGGGTCATTATGTGTATTTTAGGAGTTGAAGAGGAGGGGTGGGAGTTGTAGGTGGAACAAAATTCCATGTTCCATTTTCCGTGTTCTGTGTGTCAGTTACGCACATGGGAATTACAAACCTGGGGCACAGGTGCTATTGCCATTTGTAGGAAAGTCACACACTTAGTGTCAGAAGCTGGATTCAGACTCCTCCTATCTGTTGAACTACAAAGCCCGTATTCTTCCTGCTATGATGTATTGGGGAGCTAGAGAGAGCAGGTTTGATGAAAAATGTTGAAAATTATGCACCCATAATCCGGAATCTTCTGAAAACAAAATTGAGAGTATTGAAGTTCCATTTTTGAATAACCTGAAGAAAAAGGACCTTTGATTAATTGCCCTGAAGTATGATGCAGATTGATAATCTAAGATGCTTTGAATTCCAAGTTTTTTCCCTAAATGTGGGGCATAGATTTTGGGAGCAAAATCTAATCAGAACTGACACGAGGCTGTTTATGGCTTTATGAATCTCAGTGTGAATAGGGGTACATTTTGCTGTAGAAAATTGATGTATTATAGGGTGTTGCCCCAGGCTTCCCTGGGGACATCATGGTATATGGTGTATGAATATACTTCTAAAAAATATGTAAAATCCTGAGTTTAGAAGCATTACTGGCCCCAAAGCTTCAGATGGGCTTGTGTAGCTTGGGTCCTTTATGTGCCTTGGAAGTGGCTGTGTCAACGAGCTATTATGACGGCCTTGCTACCTGGAGAAAAATGAGAAGCTTCTACCACAAGGGGGAGCTCTGACCTCACCAGACTGACTTGTGGGAAAAAGGTCCATGTTGAAAAGGCGTTTGCAGGGGGTTCGAAGAGAAAAACGGGAAGGGCTAAGAGGGGTGTTAGGTTTGGGAAACAGCACCTAAGATACAAGCCTGTTTTTCTTGTTTCAGATGGGACAGGAGCAGACATTCGGAATCCTTAATGTCCTGGAATTTTCTAGGTATGTTTCTCTTTTGTGCACTTGAAATAAAATACGTATCTGTATATTTAGCAACTTCATCAGAGTGTTTGCATGATTGTATGGGATGATTAGATGTAGTACTTACTTATTATATAGGGAGTGTATCTCCACAGGCCCTCTTCTCTCTGGAATTTGTGACTTCCGTTTCAGAAAGTGGAGAAGGTCATTTCTCTGATTTTTTTTCCCCAAATGAAGTGTTATGCTTCCATATGCTCCTTTTTCTTTAAATTTCTAGAGGCTGATGCTCTTGTATCAGCAGCTACAGACACGTGTGCATGGTTTGGGGTATGTGAGGAGGACGTTATTCTGGTTGGTTTTGCCCAGGTCCCGCCGGCTCCATCTGAGCGCTCGCAGGGGACATCTGGGAACCTGACCGGCAAAGGCAGATAAGACCAGTGCATCCCACTGGGGCTTGGCCCGAGTAGGGTAGTTCTCCTGTACCTACTCGAACTCATTCTTCCCCAGTGTGGTTTACTTAAGACCTGAGAATATTTGTTGAATTGCTTCCCTAGATCATTCACAGTTTGTTATAAACCATGTTAATGTCTTATTTTTTTCTTCTTTTTAACATTGAACTGTCAAAACCAGAGAGAGTAAGTTTCTGTTGCTCTCAAAGGCATCTTTTCCTGTTATTAAGATTAGGCGGCTTTTCAACAACCTTTTTTAAATGATTCGTGACTCCTTTGCCCTCTTTGATTCATAAGGTATTCGAAAAAGATCAATGTTTTACCCTCTAGTAGGAAATGCTTTCCAGTTCTAGTCTTTAGTTTTGGGGCTGCAAACTTGATCTTTGGTGGGTCAGGGGTCCTTGGGGTTGGGTATTCAATGGGAAAGCGAGACGGTCGGTGGCAGTAGGAGTTGATGTAGGAACCAGGGGACAGTGTCCCTGTGTGTGTGGGCAGATTAACACCTCTCCAGACTCATTGTGCCTCACCTTTTGTTGATGTCCTGGAAACTGTGTGCTGTTGTGTGGCTGTGTTAACTGGGACCAGTAGTTACTGGAGGGACAAGGATGAGAAAAGGAAGTCAGATAGAAATACATGAATATGAATGGAGACATAAGGTTGTATTAATAAAACTTACGAGAGGATAAGAGGGAAGCGGAAGATGATTCGTAGTTATAGCTCTGGTTAAAGCTATGTCTTTTTAGTTGACTCACCTTTTTCCAGATGCCAGTTAATCCTGACAACACTCCCCTGCAGTAGTTGGTGGCAACCCTGCTTTACACTTTCAGAAGGTGAAATGCTGGGTTAGTAGCTTTGCTGAGCGCGCCCGGCTACTAGGTAGCTGGTTAGGTGGAGTGCTATGGTTAGGATGCAGAATTCACACCAGGCTGGAGAGGTACTGTCCCCTAGTCCTAGGAGCTTGCAGCCCATGGGAAACCACCTGCTGAAAGGCCAAAGAGATGGGGGTCTGGGGCCCCCTGCACGGGCTGTGTTTCGAGGGGGTGAGATGTAGTCTATGAAGACAGGGAACAGAGGTGTAGAGAAGGGGAACAATGAGTCTTCTGGTGTGTGTGCAGCCTGGTGGTGGATGGGAGGGTTAGTGGAAGCCAAGGCGAGATGCAGAGGTGGGTGGGTATCAGTAAGGAGAGGAATCTGAGGGTGGTGAGGAGCCGCTGAAGGCTCAGGGGAGTGAGCCAGGTCCTGGGGAGGGCGAATAAGGAAGTGTGCGTGTCGGCGTCGGGAGAGGACCAGGGAAGTGCTGCCTCCAGTGTGTTCTACCAACTTGTAATTCATTTCTGCTTTGGTTAAAAGAAGACGCAATGAAGAGCTTTATTCATGTTGAAACTTCCACTTTGCTACATACTAGGCAGGTTGCTTTTGAGTTAACAAAATAAAAACAAATACTTTTACAGAATATTGTCTGAAGTAAACTAGATGGACATAGTAGGTGCTCAACCTCTTGGTTTCTATCTCCTCTCCTATAAGTAGCTGTGCTAGTGAGTTGCCATGGTAGGGAAAGGAATGGGTTTTTGTCCATTATATATAAATAAAAAGAGTAGGAGCTATACAGTTAAAGTCTGATTTTGAGGAAAAGTGTAGGAAAAGTGGAGCTTGGCCACTCGGAGGACTGCCAGCCCAAGTTTTGATTTGTTTTGGTGTTTAATCACAGGGTCCCATAAAACAGACCAGTGACAACCTTTTTTCTTTTCTTCCTCTTTTTTTTACTCTTACAGTGACAGGAAAAGAATGTCTGTAATTGTTCGAACTCCTTCAGGACAACTTCGGCTCTATTGCAAGGGGGCTGTAAGTACCGGCCGAGTGTCTTTCCTGCCTGCGCTTCCCGGTGGCTGCTTTGTTAATCTGCTGCTTCTCCTGGCTGCCATCCACATCAGTCCCTAGGAATCTTCCCAAGGCTGGAAGGCTCTTTCAGGTTGGCCGTAAAGTTGGCTTGTAGTGAAAACCCATGGACGGTGATGGTGGTCCAAGCTAGCGTGGCGAAGATGGTCGTGAAAAGCTTGCATTTAGCCAATAGTTGGTTTCAAAACCAGCACCTTTCTGTGTCATGCAAAACCCTTGAAGTATGAATTCTGATTCCAGTTTCACTACCATTGTGTTATGACTTGAGAAGATAAAGTAATTTATATAGACCTATGATAATCTCTTCAGTACTCTGATTATCCATCCATCTGTCCGTCCGTCCATCTATCCTTCCATCCATCCATCCATCCGTCTGTCCGTCCATCTGTCTGTCTGAGTTCTATAGCAGCTATTCTCCATTGTTGGGGTTTGTTGTGTTGTCATCACAGAGCGCCATGTGGCAGGAATGAGGGTCATGGCCATCCGTGGCCTCGTCATTACTGCCCATTTTGCTTAGTTTCCTAGGCCAGGCGTTTTGTCCTGTCCCCACCCCTACTGATCCAGTCTGTGTTATCTCTTGCTTATGAGCCTTGCTTCCAAACCTATCCTGTTAAATTACCGTCTTACGTTTTGAGGGAAAAATTATTAAGCATTTTATAAGAGTGTGTCAAGAATTTGAAGCTACACTAGGGTCAAGGATTTATTGAAGATCTTACTACTCTTTACCAATAGTGGGAAGAAATGTGGTCCTGTTTGAGTCCACTGAGCTTTTAAAAACGGAGTAATGCATGTGAATTCTAAAGGCATTATAGCTGAACCCATTAAAGAATCATGTTTATATCAAGGATACTGAGATTATGTTCTTAGGTGGTATTTTTTTCACTTCCTATTTGTTTATTTGCCATTATGCCCTAAGTACCACAGCAAGTACAAAGGGGTCTGTGTGAGTGGTGGAGGAATGTGAAACATAGAACAGTATAAATATGAAAATGCCACAATGTTGCATTTTATTTTTATAGGTTTTCTCTTCAAATCTGCCTCCCATAAAGCCAAACTAGACATTTTAGTGTCCTAAAGCTGTGAAGCATATGCCATATTTGATGGATGCTCTGTGGCATCCAGTCCCCTAGCCCTGCTTGTCAATCAGCAGGGTGAAGAGCTGAGTCATACCACGTGGTTCTCAGCCGACCTGGGTTGTGCCCTCCCTGGTAGGAGCCCTTGCAGTGTCCGAAGCAAGAGTGTACTTGAGCCATTTTGATGTGCATTTTACTCTTTCCATGTCTGCATAAAGGTATTATAAAACTTTAGTATATAATATTTTCAGTTGGGGGTAAATATAGCCACCACTGGGCCCCTGATTATTCTTGAGACAACAGTGGTCCCCTTCAACAGGGTTTTGTTTGGCTACATCCATACCCGATTTGTTTTCTGAAACTCATGACTAAATTCAGCTAAGAACTATATTTCTATTTGCCCATCGGGTGTTCTCATGCACTTGACATGAACACCACTGAAACAAAGCTGTGTTTGGACTGTGCTGAAACATATGCTGGCTAGAAGGCTTACCTATGGGTTTACCAGTCACATTGTTTCCCTCTTTTATAGGATAATGTAATTTTTCAGAGACTTTCAAAAGATTCAAAATACATGGAGGAAACATTATGCCATCTCGAATATTTTGCCACAGAAGGTAAGTGAAATTTGCAAATGTTATTTTTAACCATTGAGGTTCATTTTCAAGGGTTTATGGCGGATGCTTGGGGTAAGCCGTCATGTTCTGAATCGATACGTCATTTATGTGCAGTGCGTGGCTTGCTCCACAGGAGTATACTTCTCTACCAGCAACCCCTGCCCTGCCCTCCACATTCTGTGCCCACAGCAGTAGCAGGATGCCCGGCAAAGTCCGTACTTAGTTACCTATATGTGGCCCTGCTGACTCTTAACCGGAAGTGCAGAGGAAAAAGGCTGGCCGCCTCACAATACGTCAGATCAATTTGTGGTTATCATTCCCTTTCTCAGAAAGCTCATGTTATTTCCCTGTCCCTCTTGTATCTTTATGGCGCTGGCTTATCCGTGACATAAGGGAATAATAATTTATGAACTCAGAGAGAACAGGAAAGGAGTTCTTTCAGAAGCCTTCAAGAACACTGAGGCCAGGTCTTCCTGCAAGAGAACATGGCGAGAGCTGAAGCCTTGCTTAAGTGCTGGCTGCTGCTCTCGCCTATAGCTACACACCTGAGTGTGTGGTGCACGCACACACACACACACACACACACACACACACCCCCTAGTGTGTCTGCGTGAAAGCTGGCTGCTGCTCTCTCACCTATAGCTACACACCTGAGTGTGTGGTACACACACACACACACACACACACACACACACTCACGCAGGCACCCTGGGCTGTTTTTGCTGTCTTGAAACGTACTTCCTGCCTCCTTGCTGATACCTGCCTGCTGTTCATGCACATACGGGTCACGCACAGCTCCTGGACTTGGCCACCCTGAGGAATCCATTCACATCCTCTGAAATTATACAAGAGGTGGTTTATATTAAAAGTGGGGTTGTTGTCACATTCACTTTCTTAGATATATAAAGTTCGAGTGACCTAAAAGTTAGATGGTTTCTTTAATTTTGGGGGCTGTGCTGGTGTAAAGTGGAGCCGCATGATGTCTCTCACTAGGTAAGGGTCCTGCCTGCCCCCCTCACCGGTGCCATCACTGTTTTGCAGGCTTGAGGACGCTCTGTGTGGCTTACGCTGACCTCTCGGAGAGGGAGTATGAGGAGTGGCTGAAAACCTACCGGGAAGCCAGCACCATATTGAAAGACAGAACTCAGCGGCTGGAGGAGTGTTACGAGATCATTGAGAAGGTAGTGGCCCAGGACACAGTCGTCACATGCCTGATGGGGGGCGCCTCACTGCCTGTAGAATAAAGTCTTTAAACAGGGGACCTTTTGCTACATAGTGATGTTCTCTTTTTTGTAAGAATATGAATTAACCATTAACTTTTAATCATTTCTTCCTTTGCTTTAAGAAGCAGTTAGTTCTTACGGGCTGTCTGAAAGCTCTCAGCACCTTCAGCTAAGCACTGATGGCATCTTAAGAAGCATTAGGTCAAAACCAACATCAGTGACTTTCTGGGGCTGCATGAGATTAGGTTTATGGAGGTTAGGGTACCCTGTCGAGGTACAGGAGCAATCCGAATTCATGGGCTGGTTGGACATTGTACTTACGAAGAATCTTCACACTTGTTTATTCTAATAAGACTTACGCTTTGCCGTTGGTACCCCGTCTTGCCTGCTTTGGGTTTTGTTTTTCTTTCCAGTTTATCCCAAGGCCTTAGGTGTTATTGGAGTCCCTCCTATCTGGGGGTTGGATTTCAACTTTTTTTGTTTCATGTCAGCAACCACTGGCCGCTCCATTTTTTAGTTTCTATGACTCTGAAGTCCTCGCCTGTTTGCTTTCTTCATTCCTTGTATTTCTTTTTTTAAAATTCCCCTTTGCTTCTTCACATTTAGTTTTTGTTAAGTTTTATGTTTACTTGCTTGTCATTTTAATGGAGGTTAAGGTGGGCCTAGAACTGAATTCAAAGTGTCCATCTGCCCTGCTTTGCTGGAAATATCCACAATTACTTTTAGAATTAGAACAATGTGATTAAAAGGCAGTATGCCCATGCAGTGCTGGCACATGGCAGCTGCTCAGGAAGGGGTCGGCTTTTCCTGTAATCAGGTCACCAAGCTAAGGTCCTCTGTTCGGGAGAGGCTCAGGGGAGGTAGGCAGGTGGTAAGCAGGCCCTCTGGGCAGGCACTCTGGAATCTGTTGGGACAGCAGGCTGGGCACTGGCGGTCTGTGGGTCTGCACTCCACACCCATCCTCAACATGGACTGACCTGTCCAGGCTTTGAAGAAGGCTAACAGGGGCAGCATTTTATGGCTCCTCAACCTGCAGATACTTTGATGTTTTCTTCTCTGGCTGTTAAATTCTATGCTTCACGTATTGCCAGATAACTGTATCATCTAGAGTCAGTGCTTCCCATGTGTTGACAATAACATGACACTTCCCTCATTAGTGGGGTGGAGGGGAGGGCCCACATACCGGTAACTGCCTCAAGATTACCCATATGCTTTACTGCCAGATAGTGTCTGTTCTCACAGGCCCATGACCCACAGGGAAGGGAGCACTGGGTCGCCTATGTGTGTGGAGTGGGTCTGACATTGCAAAGAGTTTTGAAATGCTACCCATCGAGATATTATCAACTATCTGTAAACAGTGGTTTTGATGTACTGAAAATAACTGTCAGAACTTATTGACTGCCTGTCTTTCGTCAGAGTTTTGTCATGAATGCTGCTCTTAAATATGGACCAGTCTTTTAATGGAAAATATTTTTTGATCTAGAATTTACTGTTACTTGGAGCCACTGCCATAGAAGACCGCCTTCAGGCAGGCGTTCCGGAAACCATAGCGACTCTGTTGAAGGCGGAAATTAAGATATGGGTGTTGACAGGAGACAAACAAGAGACCGCAATTAATATAGGTAATTAATTTTAAGGTAATATCCCAATGCTGGCTTTGTATTATGTTTTTGAAGTGCCCTGTAGAAGTGCCCGAGGGTTCCCCAAACGCCTCGGCAGATGACCTCTTACAGAATTCTCATTCACAAGGCCAAGAAAAGTTTCTCTAAATTAAATGAAGATATTCTTATGAGAATTATCTGCTTGTTACAAACATTAGCGCTGTTCCAGCTCCCTGAAAAGCATTGAACACCCTTATACAGGACATAGAATTCAAAAGTTGACAACTTTGGTTTTCTTACTGCTTTTCTTCTCAGATTTTTAGCCCGAGACCAAGAGCCTATTTTCACCAAGTTTAAGTATAGATTGTAATTTTGTAGTTATGACCATTTTAATGAGTTTACCAACTAAGCGATGGGTTTTCTGAGAGTCTTTATCTCTTCCTCCCCAATCTGGGTTGGCAACCTGAAATGAAAATTGAAGAAATTTAAGTCCAAATAACTTCATGAATGTTAAAGAGGCATATTTTGAGTTTGAAAGGAGTTGAAAATACTGATTTTTAAGAAATCAAAAATGTTGGTTATTTAAGTTATTTTAAAGTTATTGGTGTTTCTGTCATCATTATGGTGGAAGGAACCCTGGTGCATATGTGGTAAAGTCAGTGTGTAAGGCCTGCATGACCGAGTGTGTTTACACAGACAGACTGCGTCCCAAGCTCACTTAAGAATTTAAGTGGATTTAACTTACTGTTGTCCTTGGAGATGTCTCCTGGGAATATTACCAACTGAATCCATGGAGCTCCTTTCCTTCCCTTCAAAACCCTCTCTTTTGAGTCAGCTTTGTCTTCAGACAACTTCAGCTTCAACAATATATATTCTCTAGGGTGAATTTCATTTAAAAAAAAATAGAAGTTGTTTAGTCATTACTTATCAAGGCTGTAGTTAATCAAATACAGTGGGGCTCCCACACAGCTGAGATGACAGTGACAGTGACAGAGACATGAATGGTCTCTGAAGCATCAGGCGTAGACTTTGTCCATTGGTGTGTGCTAGTTGTCTCTCAAATGCATGATTTTGGAGAAGGGCATGATGATGTTTCTGTGCAGACCCATCACTGCTACTGGGAAATAAGAACCCAGAGCTTAAAGCCCTTTGGTGGTGGTGTAAGATTGTCATAATGCAGGTCAACACATTTGCTTTTGGTATGATATGTCTCTCTGCCTCTGTATAGACATTGGCCCTTCAGGTATGATTTCCCACATAAATTTGGCCTTAAACACCTGCTATTGATATATGGCTCCTATTGTTCATACAGGGCACATAAAGTTGACTGCTGCCTCGAAATTTAGGGGTATGCTTTCTGCTCTCTTAGAGCAACAGGAGGAAGTGGGGAACCCCTCATGTTAAAATTGAGCTGATGTGATAAGATCTGGAAAATGAAGCGAGTGAGTGTTCCTGCTGGTCTAATGGCCTTTCCATGCCCCTGGCCCAGGACCTAGTTTCCTTAAGCGGCATGTCACGTTTGCTGTAAGAAGGGAGCATGCAGGGTGCATTCGCAGACGCTGCTGTGGCGGGAAGGGGCGGGAAGGGGGCCCCTGCCCTCTCTCACGTCCTCTCAGCCATGTGCCTGCCCTCGGGCCACACACATGGCCCTTCTCCTGCCTGTGCCTTTTATCATACGTGAACTCTCAAGGTCTCTCTGAGTTTGGGACAAGCCCAGGTGAAAGCAAAGGGCTATAAAATCAATCCAGAAAACACAAGTGGGTTATAATTCATGAAGAGAGTTTTGCTTGCAATACAGTAAGGCTCTTCTGAGCCTTGGGAGATAACTGATACCTGAAGAGTTTTAAAAAATAATGGCCAGATTACTTTGTGCTTTTTTTAAAAGAAGGTATAGCAACATTTGTAGTTTTGGTACTGGAAACATTCACATCCATTAGATATTTGGAAATTGATCTTTCTCAGGTAACGCTCCTTGATACCGCTGGAAGATCATGCCTTCTAAGAGGATGACTTCACTGACATCTTATTTTGGAGCTTCTCTGTGCTCTTGTTTGTTCTAGTGTATCAGTACAAGCCAGACACGTCTTTGGTGTTACTAAGCATGCTTCCAGTCGCCAGGGAACTGACGTTCTTTGGAAGAGCTATGTCTGAATTATTTTTTTCACTTAGTATGTGGAACTCATGTTTGCAACCCTGGGTGATGTTGAGGGATTAAATGTCATTTTTAAAAAAATTTAGGATATCTGTTTAACCTACAGGTAATGCCAAAGGCTCAGTAAGGCATAGAAATGCAAACATTGTATTGGATTTAACTGGGTCAGACCATAGACAACAGTCATAAGCAGCAAGAAGTCATGCTCCAGACAGTGTGTGGACTGCAGGCCTGTTTTCCAGTCCTGCCTCCCTCTTACCCTCAGAAGTGGGAACCATTGAAGAGCCATCTCCCATAACACTCACTACATAGTCCGAATATTTTAGTGCATTCTACGTGCATTTTAGGGTACCCAGAAGATAGTTGGGAGGAAGATGAGTATCTAGCCGTTCTATTTCCATATAAAGGAAGAAAAAGCAAATTAATGGGGTGTCTGCTGAGCACCCAAACTGTGCTGGGAGTGCTTTCTGAACACTATCTCCAGTCTTTTCATGTGAACAGTCTTAGGTCATGGGGGAAACCCAGAGTTTACAAAGGTTTTGTTCTGTTGAATGAACAAGCCAGAAGTAGGGGTGAAGGCTCTTGACTTCTGGGGTAGGACACATTTTAAATGGATTCACGTAGCTGTCACTGAAGTTTGAGTTAGGAGGCCAGGGGGGAATGGTACGGTATCTCATCCATTCTAAAACATGCCTTACTTTTGTATTGTAGTGTCTCTGAAGTCAGGATGTCTTGTGATTTTTGACTCTTACAGGTTTTCTCAGTGGCACCTATGGTAAGAGTTCACCTTTAGATGTGACATTTGGCGTGTTTGGTGTTTGGGACTATTGGCTTTCTTTAGCGTTTGATTTATCTGTCATCATAGTTTGAGAATTTATTTGTAACGTGTAGCTTTGGGTTCCTATCTTGGAAATAAATATACCTAGTCAAATTAAGTTCCAGGATATTTGTGTCTGTTAGGAGCCAATGAGTATTCTATAGAGAGAGAGTCCTCTTGCTTGTGGGTTTCAGGTTGTTTCGGATTGGCATGATGCCAGAATCCTGCTGAGCTCTGCTTGAATTTATGCTAACTAGCTGTGTCTCAAGGAATCGGTAGTTTTCTTTCTTAGCTTAAAAATTTGGCATCAGCTCGTCTAAAGTGAAATTTAAGATGTAGACTTTGTGAATCGTGTAGTTGTCATTTCCTTAGTACCCCTGGTTAAAACATCTATTAAATAGTTAGGCAATAGATGTAAAGTTTATAGAGTCTGCTTTTTTTCCTACTGGATGTAGATGAGTAAGAACAAAATCCTAGTGTGTATTCCATTTTCAAGTCATTAAGTTGGAAATAGCTCTTACTGTAAACCATTTCTGAGTTGGAATTCTGCTGCCTCCATTTTGTTACTCATCATTTAATATTTTCAATCTACTTTTTACAGTCTCAGAAGTTTAATTTTGAAAAGTGAGTAACTATACTGCTTGCTCAGTCTATTACTGCCTGCAGGTTGCCTTGCCCATTAGAAGGAAGACAAATCACTATTTTCAGGAGAAGCTGGGACATTGTCGTGTCCCCAGTCTTAAGTGTTGGTTTTCAGAGAAAAGTCAGACATGGAATTTCTTGTTGCCTGCAGCTAACATTGTTGCCAGGTGCTCCACTAGAGACTTGGGGAACTTACATTCCCTACCTGAGACCTGAGTCAAATTAGGGAAAGAGATGAGAAGGTATTCATGGTGCAGTATAGATGTTAAGTGTGACTGGTGTTAATAATACGTAGTAACTGTTGGCTATAATGGGCCCAAAACTGCGCTAAGTCCTTTATGTAAGTTTTATATTTAATTCCCTTTGAGATAGCTGTTATCCCCTTTTTAATGGTAGAACTGAGACACAGAAATATCCAGTGACGTAGCCCAGGTCACAGAAGTGTGAGAGTGCTGAGATCTGAGCACGTAATCAACACTTGATATTCGCTTCCCAGAGGGAAAAATATGAGTCAGAAAAGACCAGGGAAGGCCTCATGGACGAGATACGTTTAAAACTTGAGCCATTAAGAATTTTTTAAACAAAGAAGACTGAGCATAGAATGGGCCAGGATGGCTCACTTTGCAGGGGGATCATGTGGTAAGGCTGAGGCAACGTGTGTTAAGGGTGACAGAACCTTGCGGAGAGGGATCTGGAGGGGAAGGTGCTGAGGTGTGTAGTTCTGTGGACCAGCCCTCGGCCTGCTGGTTCCCCGGATGGTGAAGGACTCGGTACTGAGCCTCTTTGACTGCATGCGGAATAGACTGAGAGAACCGTGTTTCGTTATCCATTCCTAATGCCTGGCAGTGTGTTTCACACACTCACACTCAAATGCTGATGGGCCAGATGCTCTCTGAAAGTATGTAGGACCTACAGCCCCCTAACTGAGGGTTTGGAGTCATCTTGAATCCCAGCAATGGCCGGCCTGATTCATCTCATTCTCAGACACATGGTTAGCCAGGATAAATTGTTCCTAACCCTTTTAAAACCGTCTTCAGGGAAATTTGGATTTAGATGCCTTTGGCATGACGAGCTTATCTCGAAAAGACACTGTGAGATCTGAGAGATTTGGTTTGGTAGTATTTCCTCTAATGTGAATGATTCTATAATTTTCTTAAAATCAAGTCCTGCTCTAAGTACCATAGACTCTAATATTTTGCTTTCTTTGAATGTTGATTATACTCAGGCAGTAGAAAGACTAAATACTTCTGTAGTGTGCCATTAATGTCAGCTGTATTAGAAGTGAAACCCCAGAGATTCATTTCTCAGTCAGCTTATGGGTTGTGTTGTAAAATAGTGGGATTAAAGAACTAGACCTCAATTCACAAGTGCAGATTGACATTTCATACCTGGCTCTTCTCCAGGAGCTGATCTCATTTTATCCAAAAACATTAGAAATCAAACACAGCAAACTTGGACCGACGTAATTTAATTTGCCACATTAGCTAAGTCACAATTGCCCGTGTTGAACATCCATGGTGTGTCTAGTGCAAAGGTTCTGTGTGGTAATTCTCTAAGCAAACCTCACTTCATTTTCCAAATTAAAAAAAAAAAGAAAGGAAGGAACACACCAGTGTGTTTCTTCTCACAAACCTTGAGTTTTGTATATTTAAATTCACGGAAGTGTCAGTGGTTTTATTTATTGCCTTCTCCCTGCAGTGGCTAGAAAAATACTTAAGAGTTTTTCCATAATATCTTTGTGCAGCTTCAGCTGTCAAGTAGCATTTTGCTTAAATTGAAAAATATAAAATAAAGCAGCAAGCTAGGGCTTAAAAAATTATAGCTTGCTCCTGCAGCTGTTGTTCAAATCAAAAAATGACTAGCAAATCCTTTTACATTAGTTATAGTAAATTTGTAACAGTTTATGTTGCATGAAGTTTCTGGAAGTCTCTGGAGATAGAATATGTGAACATAGAGGGAAATAATTAGAGCTGCAATATCCCGTTTTGTAAATGAAAATAAAATATATAGACCTCCCTTCTGGGCCTAGTCTAAGAATTTATAACAAGGAAGAAATACACTTATAAAATTTTAATCGGAAGCAGAGAGTTTGATTCTTTCAGTCCTACCATGCAGAACTTTGAATGGCATTCTGGGAAAGTTTCATTGGCAGCCATCACTATTGTTAAAATACGTATGTGAACAAATTGGAAAATGTACAGAAAATTGTTTCACTCCATCCTCCACCCCCCCTCCATTTTTGTTTTTGTGTTAGAAGTTTAATAGGTATTTGCCTTTGTGGTATTGTGATTTTTAAATCAGTTTGTTTTAGTTTTCACAAGCAAAATAATCTCACTCCCTTGAGATAGCAATCATTAACAGCCTGGACTATATATACTTTGCTTTAAAAAAATAACAATTAGATTACGAGCCATAATTTTGTTAAAATTTGTGTTCTGAGGTGATTCACCAAAATATTCTTCTCAAATGACAGTCATTAGTGAAGGATGTACTGTGTACATCCCAAAATAGAGAAATAAAAATATTTCTCGGTGTCCACAACACCCCCTGAAAAAAAAAAAACAGGGTTTTTCTAGGTCTTAATGTTTGTGTGTCTTATATTGTGTTTGGTGCCTTTTCGTAGGGTTTGTTCAGGAGGAAAGGAGGAGAATTGAGCGCGTGGGTGCAGCAGTCACGGGCCTCGTCCTCTAGTTAAATGCCTATTTCCTTTTCTCTGTGCGAATGGACGTTTCAGCCGTTCTGTTTAGTTCAGACTCTGGGATCCTCCTTGATTTAGGAAGAGCATTGGTTAAGGGGCTTCCTTGAGCTTCTCACCTACGTACTTGCTCGAAGGCTGAAATTCTACACGCGGATGGTCGTGAGGGCCAGTTTTCCAGGTGGAAGGATTATTTTCTTGCCTTTTCTCAGAGATCAACTGAGATGGAGGTTGGTGCAAAGCACACCTTGAGGCCAGCTCTCCAAGGGGCACTGAAAGGGCAGATGGGGGCTGGGAAGAAAGACGGGAGCAACAGCAGACACCCGCTCCTGGGGATTTGCTGAGCCGCTTTTCCCCAGGGGGTGCAGAGTTGAAGGGAGAGGCTCTCGCCTCCGCGCACCGTGTCACCGAGCATCTCCTGTTTCAGAGCGGCTGCAAAGCCTGAGCCGGGAAGAGCTTCCAGAGAACGTGTTCACCTTCTGGGAGGCAAATCAGAAACGAGTATCCTGCTTAACCCGCTGAGATAACTTTATTTAAATATGCGATGAAAAGAGTTAAAAAAAATTTGTACTGGATTACTTTTGTTCCAAGCAAACTTTTTTTTAAAAACTCAGATACGATTTGGGAAATGGGGATTGCTTTGAACTTTGGGTAGGAAAAGTGATTTCCTCAATGTATACTAGTATTTCTTTGAAACCTGTTGTGAGAAGTACATACTCTTTAAAGAAAAAAAAAACAAAGGAAGGCTCTTGAGACTAGGATAGGCACATAGATGCTGATTTAGGAGCACCAGTCGATTCCATTTGTCTTCCTAAAGTGTTTGCTGTTATTTTAGATAATCCAGGGCTTATCCTAATGTTATACGAGGATGACAAGGATAAAGACACATGTGCAGAAAATTGACAAACATTTACTTTAGCTGTTAGTTATGAAGACCTTCACACCCAGCTCTGTTCCAGCTGTCTGAAAGAATCATGATGAGTTTATCGCTTCTTTTCCTACCCCTCACGCCTGCCGGTTCCCTCGGTATGAGCCAGTGGGATTAAAATACAGCGGTAAGGAAGATAAAAGAAAGGAGGCTGAATGCAAATAGCCATTGAAGAATGATGCATTCATGGAAAGAATGGTACATTTATGTGCGCTTTCTCTTCCCCTATTTTCTAGGATATTCCTGCCGGTTGGTGTCACAGAATATGGCTCTTATCCTACTGAAGGAGGACTCTTTGGATGTAAGTAGTAGTTTTTCACAAGTTGTATTTGATATCACTTTATGAAACTCTGTTTATTTCTACTATAACTGATAATAAGGTATTTTCTTTTTACCAAAAAACAATTATAAAACTATTCTGTATATCTTCAGTTTTTATGAACAGATGTCATAAAGTTGTATCTTTGAAGTTCGAAACAGTAAGCTTAGAACATTGCCTTGTGATAATACTTGATTATATTCATCTAGAGTTTTTCATTTAAAATGGCATAATTTTAATTGGGTTTAATAGTTAAATATGAAGTGTTAATAAGACCTACTATGTGTTGCATCGCATGGTGATGCCCGGAGCTCCTTTGCTTCCTGATGATTTTCCAGTTCCAGGGTGTCCACAATCTTAAAACAAACCTCTGTCTCTGGAGCCGACTCAGAAGGGAGCCTGGCATCCGAGAGATGGGCTTTGACTCTACACAGCGTGGCACTGTAGGGCTCGAGTGCAGAGCCAGACTTTGGGGTTACCTGGAGTAAGGCGTGATTCCTGAAGCCGCGCAGAAGGCTTTGCGGCTTTGCGCCTGACTTCCCTGTTAAGAACGCTTCTTCCTTAACCAGCTCTGAACTTCATCGTTTAGTGTAATGGCTTTAACGTGCCCAGTATCTGCTGAGCAGGGCTGCAGTTTCCACGTATGTCCTTTGCTGTTCCCCGCTCAGAGGGGCACTCGTATTTCTGAGTCCTTCTCCTTCCCCTCTCCCTCCTCCCCTTTCTCGCCTTCCCCCTTTCGTCTTCCCCCTCATCCTCAGTTGGGTTAAAAGCTTCCCTAATCTCTTTAAACTGCCGTTTGGTAGATGTGGAATAAAAGCACAGTCCTCGGGCAGGGAATTAGACAGAGAGCAGACCCCTGGCCGGGCTCCCGAGTTGGGCTTTTTGGGTCAAGAGCTCTGATGATGAAGTGGACAAGACCGGGAAAAAGGAAATGGCCCAAGAATTAGCATCTTTGGGCCCAGCCTCCTGTCTTTTGTCTCCCGTGTGAGTGTGGGGAATAAGGGGCTTACCCGAAAGGCCCAGGTCTGGCATCCATCACCTTCACCTGACTGGTAGCTGTGTCCAGGGTAGGACTCCAAATGCTTATAAATGATTAGGATTTCTCTCTGTCTTGTGTATGGCTGTTGTCAAAGTACCATCTAAGTTCTGTAATACAGATGAGCTATGTGGTCTTCGAAATGGAGGGTGGGGAGGTAATGATGTGCACCTCCAGGGGACACTGGATAATGATATGTTGTCAGGATGCCAGAAGGAAGTGTGATTTTCTTTTCTTAGGTTTAAAACAAAAGTACTGTGAAATCAGTTTTACTGACAATAACCTATAGATCGGTACTAGCACACCCAATCCTGTTTCTGGCATGCACACCAGAAACTGGTCTGGGCGGAATAGGAAGGAGGGGGGTGGTGTGGAGTCCCACGGGAAGAGGGCCTCGTGCTTTTATATGGTTTTAGCCCATTGCAGAATATTGCCATTTGTGTGTGTGCTGGTTGGATGGATTTATAAGTCTGCATTTAGGTTTAGTTAAACTGACTCTCACAACATGTTGGTTTAAAAGGATTCCTATAAAAAAAATAGGAATTGAGAAAAATAGTGTAAGTAGAAGTGCAACGACACGGCATTGCTGGACCCATGTGCTATTTCTAGCTTTTCTTTAAGTGATGAGTTAAGTCAGTGATCAGGTCTGACAAGTTAAACAGATTTCAAAATTACCCATAAGACTATTGTCATTAATCACGAATCTTTCCCAAAGTGTATGTGGTGTCTTGAAAAATTAGCTGTGGTAATATGAAACTATCAGAATTAGTAAGACTAAAAATTAGGAATCCTGTGTATGAGAATAAGAAACTACAATTTTGTTAACAATTTAATAAAAAGACAATGTAATAATCAAATTAGTTAACTCTAGAACCCAAATATGCTTGCTATTGAATGATAAGCATCTTTTGATATTTGTTAATAAAAAACAAAAAGTGCTACGCTATTTGGAGAGCATTTGTTTTTTTCTGATGCCATATTATAGAGAAAAACCATGGCAGCAGTTAAAATAGATGTGGGTGGAAGACATATAGAGAATCTCGCTTGGGTTTTCTGAAAAAACAAGCAGTTGAACAAGTTGTGTAATATACGCAATTGGTTGCATGTTTAGATGAAAGTGTAGCTGTTCTAATGTGTGATAACTCGTGGAATATACACGTACAAAAAGTGGTATTTTTAATGAGCCATCGAAAGAAGAATATATTGTTAAGGATTTATTCGGAGCAAAATATTAATTCGTCAATTAAAAAAGGTCTATGCAATGAGTGTGTATAATCAACGATGGAATGGCTGCTTAGGAATGAAAACAGAATCATGTAAAGTTCATTAATGATGTCCGTGGCAGAGACTGCATTTCCCCACATCCCTGTGTGGGTGTGGCGAGGAGATTTAATTGTTGCTGGTGGAACATGACAGAGTTGAGGTGGGAAACTTCTGCTTTACCCATTGGGAAGGGTACCCCTTGCCCTGGTTTCTCAGCTCTTCCCATTTGGCTGACTGGAGCCACTGTGGAAGTTACTATATGGGAGACGTTCTGTACTGAGCACAGCAGAGCTGCTCCAGTACTTCAGGTCTCTGGATGACTTTAAAGACAGAGTCTGCAGATTGCCTTTGGATTGTGTGTGTGTGTGTGTGTGTGTGTGTGTGTGTGTGCGCGCGCACGTGCATGCGTGAAAGTTATAGTTGAAATATCGCATGGGGGTAGGGAAGGTCTCCTTTGTTTAGCCTCACCCTACTGAGACAACAGAATCTGGTGCTAAAAGTTGTGCCAGCATAGGATTTTCAAGCATGGTGTAGGGCTGTCCTCAGAGAGAGAGGGGGAAGGTCTGTTCTGCTGGCAAAGGAGAGGGAATGGGATTTGGATTCATCCGGCTGGCTACGGAGGTTCCCATTCCAGTTCCTAAGGTCCCGCTCTTCCCTGCCATCATGCGAACTCCCACGGAAAGATGCCTGGTGTGTCTGTGATTACACCATCCACTGAATTTTGCAATGTGAGCATTTCCATTATTCCAGAAAGTTCCCTCATGTCCCTTTGCAGGCAACCCTCCTCATCCACTGGCAGCCACAGATCTGCTTTCTGTCATGATGGGTTAGAATATCACGTGGAAGGAACCAAACTATGGACTCTGTTTTTGCCTGGCTTCCTTCTCCTAGCAAAGCTGTTTTGATGTTCATCTATGTTGCTGCTTGTATCATTAGTTTATTTTACTGCCTTGTGGTATTGCACTGTATGGCTACCCCACAGCTTGTTTATTCATTCGTCTATTGATGGACATCTCAGTAATTTCCAATTTGAGGTTATTATAATTAAAGCTTTGAGAGCACCTTTTCTACAGGTTTTCGTGTGGACACGTGTTTTCATTCTCATGGATAAATACCTAGGAGTGGAATTGGTCATAAAGAAAATGTCATAAAGGAAATTAACTCTAAAAGAAACTGTCAGACACTTTCCATTTTACACTCCCACTAGTACTGTCTGAGAATTTTCATAGCCTCACATCTTCACCCGTGTTTGTTATTTTCAGTCATTTTAATTTTAGCCGCTTTAGTGGGCATGTAGTGATAACTTACTGTGGCTTCAATTTGCATTTCCCTGTTGACTATCAACATTGAGCACCTTTTCCTGTAATTAATGTTCATTAAAAAAGTCTTTGTGAAGTCTCTGTCAAGTCTTTTGTCCACTTTTAAATTGGGTTTTATGTTGTCTTATTGAATGATGGATTCTTTATATGTCCTGGAGACAAGGCCCCGGTAGAGAGATGTACTGGAGATATTTGTGAACAATGGCAGAGAGGATAGATCTAGGGGACCTCAGCAGTTGCTCCCTCCTGGTGTCCAAACGTTGTATAATTTCCCTCTCTTTGAATGTGTGTGGAACCTGTGAGTTCTAACCAGTAGACTATGGCAAGGGTAATGAGATGTCACTCCCTTAATTATGTTACATTATTTAAGACTCCCGCTTAGCAGATTTGAATGAGATACTTCTCTCTTTGGATGGCTTTAAGAAGCAAGCTGCCATATTGTGAGAAAGCCTATAGAAAAGGCCCATGTAGCAGGGAACTGAGGCAGCCTCTAGTTGCTGAGAGTGGCTCTAGACTACTGCCACCAATAGAATTGGGACCTTAGTCCTGTAGCTGCAAGATGACACCTGCTTGAGGAAGGTTGGAAAGAGGTCCTTCCCCAGTTAAACCTTCAGGTGAGACTCTAGATTGACCAGTAAGTTGCTTATAGCCTTGTGAGACCCTGAGCAGCAGATTCAGCCCAACTGTGCACACAGATGCCTGATGCATGGAAATTGAGCTAATAAATGTGTGTGTTGTTCTAAGCTGTTTAATTTGGGATAATGTGTTATATAACAATAAAAAAAGAATACATGTATCTTTTGAAGAGAAGTTTCTTTTGTTGAAGTCCATTTTCTTGTTGTATGATTAGAGCTTTGTTAGTCTAAGAAATATGCACTTAATCCAGATAGGGAAGATTTCCTCTTATGTTTTCTTCTAGGAGTTTTATAGTTAGAGGTTATAAATTTAAGTCTGTGATCCATTTTTTGTGCATAGAATGAGGTAAAGATGGAGGTCCATTTTATTTCCCATATGGATACCTAGGGTTTCCTGTACAATTTGTGAAAAATACTACATTTTATTGAAATCAATTGACCATATATGTTACTATATTTCTAGACCTCTAGTTTATTCCATTCATGTATATATCACTTTATATGCCCAGTTCCACAGTGTCTTAATTGTGGTAATTTTTTAGCAAGTCTTGAAATCCTCCAATTTTGTTCTTTTTCAAGGTTGTTTTAGTTGTTCTAGGACCTTTGCATTTTAGAATCAGGTTGTCAACTTCTCTAAAAACCTGCTGAGATTTTTATGGAGATTACATTAAATCTATAGATAAATTTGGAGCAATTTGACATTTTGATCATATTGAGATTTCCAATCCATGCACACAGTATATCCCTTATTAGGTCTTCTTTGGTTGCTTTTAGCAATATTTTATAGTTTCAGTGTATTAGACTTGAACATATCAAGTACTAATTTTTTCTAGCTATAATGTATGAAACATTTGATTCTTCTATTTCTTTTTATTACATTCAAGTTTCCTTGTATATTCTTCAAGTGTATTCACGATAGATCTTTAAAATTTCTCCTCTAAATTTGGGGATCAACAGAGGTGAGGCTCAGAACCTCACCCCCCCTGCTTTGAGAGAAATCTTCTGCATCCGTGGATGTTTTGCTGCCCTTGTCTAGCCTGGATTAATACTTAGTCCATAGGCACACACCTGATCATCTGATCATCTACATTTGCCCTCTTATAGCACTAAACTATGTTTTCTACCTTTATCTTGCATCTACCTACCACTTCAGCATTTTATTAAAAATAAAAATAATGATAATAATAGGAGAAATGTGGGATCAACATATAAATTAAGTACAAAAATCAAACGAATATTCATATTTGACCTGATTGTTTATAGGTCATAATGCGTGATCAAAACCGAAAGTTTCTGTGATGACTGCCCTTGCACTGTTCACCATGTAAGAATTTATTCACTGTGCAAGA
Organism: Manis javanica; assembly: GCF_040802235.1. NCBI lineage: Eukaryota > Metazoa > Chordata > Mammalia > Pholidota > Manidae > Manis > Manis javanica. The sequence continues at coordinate 12,036,515 of NC_133156.1, forward strand.
ATTCGTTCACCATGTAAGAACTTGTTTGTTATGCTTCAGAAGATTGGAGACTGACGAGAATTAGGCTTGAGATGGATTAATGATTGTACATTGAGCATTGACCCCCCTATACTGAATTTTATTGTTGTTAACAACCATTTGATCAATAAATATGAGAGATGCCCTCTCAAAAAAAAAAAAATTTCTCCTCTAGTGATTCTATTTCTCTGTCATCTCTGTTTCTGTTTGCTAATTGTTCTCTTGGTTTTAGGTCATATTTTCCTGTCATCTTTTGTATGTAGTTTTTTTTTTTGTTTACTGTTTGCTTGCTCTGCTGTTTTGCTGTTGTCTTCTGTTATAAATAAATTCTGTTATTTGCTTTTAGAGACTATAGAGTTTTGGTAGGCAGTGACTTGTGGCTCTATAGCAGTCTTTACTCTAGAACTATTTTAACTTTACTTAAAAGCTGAGACTCTTTGGAACTGCCCCTGTAGTTTTTTCACTGTGGCTGGGTATGACTTAAATATCCCCTGTTCTTATATGAACTCTCGGAATTGTTCATCCTGTAGGCCTGATATTTCTTTTATGTGTACACACACACACACACACACACACACACACACACACACACACACACACACACACACACACACACACACGCTTTCTTTTTGCCAAATCCCTTGGTGTTTCTCCCTAACTCATTCATAACTCAGTGTTTGGCCAGAGACACAATGGAGCTCTTACAGATTTCTCAGGCTCTTTCTGTGTGGAGTTTTTCGCCAGCGTGCTGCTCTGTAAATCCCAAGCACCTGGCATCCTCTGGCTCTAATTTCTGTCTCCTCGTATTAGTTATAACATCATATTCTGCCTAGGTTCCTCTTCCCTGGGTCACAATTTGAGAAGTACCTCCCATCAGAAAGCCTCAGCTGTTGTATGGCTCACCTCATTAACTTCTCTCTTTTCAAGGATCGTGGTGCCTATTGTCCAATGTCTAAAACCAGGTGTTTCGTATAGTCCCCTCCCCCCCAGTTTTCTAGTTGTTCACAAGTCTGGTGTATCAATTAGCGTATGATGCCTAGAAGCAGAAGTGGAGTAATCCGCTTCTGCCTCCTTAATAAATACTAGCTTTAAGTTTAAAGATCTGCCCCCCTTGGATTTCTCTTTTGTAACAATGTGCTGCTCCTAGAGCTTGGCCAGTTGTCTCTGATTTTGAGAACTCCAGGGAAACGTAGCTGCATCGGGAGACATGGGAGCAGAGCGAGTAATGGGTCAGTATCACCTCTGGGTCCCAGGGAAGAGGCAGGAGGGTGACCGGGAAGACGAAGAAACATCAGGCACGATAATTTAGATAACTAGGTACTGCCCACCATGGACAGCCAGACCTTTTCTCCCACTGACGATAGAATCATCATCACTGCCTTCAAAGCCAAGCAGGTGAAATAATGAATCCCAGTGTCCCATCTCTGGACAGTTTCTTAGAAGCCCTTCTGATACCGTAACTACGGGAACAGTCAGGATTCAGTGCAGGACAGTGACGGTCAAGTCTGATGAGATAAATAACCCAGCCTGTTATTTGAACAGAGTGGTTTTAATATAAGGGATTGTGAATTAGGTGTAGAGTTGTTAATTAGGTAACTGGAAGTATAAAAAAAAGAATTCTTTTTATACAGCTAAGGGCAGGGAATTATAGCCCTCCGGAAAAGTCTGTTTTTGCAAATAGAGTTTTATTGAACACAGCCACCCCTGTTCCTCTGCACATTTCCCATGGCTTCTTTCATCGATCGGTGGTAGGGTTGATGAGCTGAGACAGAGACTTTGTGGCCCCCAAATCCTAAAATACTCTCTTGTCCTTTTCAGAATAATTTGCCCTGTACTTTGGTACTTTGTTGGTAGCACGACCCCTAGGGCTGAGGGAACGAAGGGAAGATATTGGACTTCATAAGATTTTTTAACCTCAGAGAGAGGACTCTGAAAGCTGAAAATGTGAGCGCTCTGGGGAAGGGGCGGTGCCTGGCTGGCTAGTGTGTCTGCAGTGGGGCCGCGAGGGGCAGCAGGGAAGGAAGTTTGCAAGTGTTGGAAAATTCTGAAGACTGGATTTATTTCCCGCTGGAGGAAAGGAGCCGCACTGCCGGGGTGAAGAGGTGACTCAAGGGGATTGCAAGCCGACAGGAAGCCACAGGAGGCAAACAAGAAGCAAGCTCTTTTTCCCTCCAGATTGGCAGCCTCTTTTTCTCTGTCTTGCGTCCCCTACTGGCAGAGCCTGGCAGGGACCCTCACGCAAATCAGAGTGTGTGTAGAGTTCCCAGCTCCAGTATCACACACTAAACATAGAACGGTAGGTTTGGGGCTGAGAGATGTTAACTCACTCACTGGCACAGAAACTAGTTTCATATATAAACGGAGTTAAAGCAGGAAATTAGATTCTTGCAGTATTAGAAAAAATGAAGGAGCAGAAGTCGGCATGTCCTAGGTGGGTTTCAGGCTCCTGCCTCTGAAGCTTTATTGCCAAGGTCCCGCCACTGTGGCTGGTGCCCCAGAAGACGTCAGGAAGTCACTGTGGGCGTGCAGCTTCCCTACACCCAGGAAGCCGGGACTAGGTGAGAGACCGCAGAATACTTCCTGTGCCCAGAACGAATAGCTGTCCCCTTTGTGTCTTCTAAATCTTAAACAAATGTATCTTGTTGATAGGATGCACCCTGAATTCTGCTAATAAGGGTGTTTGTTCTTAGCCTAACAGTCCTTGAAGAATAGAGGAAAACATGAAAGAGGCTGGAAATAGATGCTGAGAGTCAGTCACTAAACAGTATCTAGCACTGGCTAATGTATAGGCAAGACGTGGGGGATTCAGGAGTACACAGAATGCTATTGGGCCCCATTGATATGGTTAATTTTATAAAAGTTAGACCTTTAACACCAAATAGATTCTTTAGAGTACTTTGTAGAGCAACCCTGAGAAATTCCTGTGATCACTCAGAAGTCTGCTATTTTGTTTCTGTTGTTCTCATGGCTCTAGAATGCCTGGGTTCGAATCCTGCGCTCTCTATCTAGAAAAGTCTGACCCACAGTAAATTCTCATAAGTCACAGTTACAGATTATTTTCTACTTTTCTTTTACAAACGTCTGCTTTTCTAATTTGATCTTTTCTCTGATGACAGGAAGCTCCATGGCTCGTTGCTTAAAATGCGTGAACACATACATTCATACCCACGGGCACACTGTCTTTACTTGCTTCAAGATGAAAATGATGTCTTAATGTGTGATACGAGGACTTTTGTTTGGTGTGGAGAGAACGCTTTTGAAAGATATGTTTAGAAATGCTTATATTGTTAGGAGACTTCTGTTGCAGAAAACGTAGGTCCCATATCTTAAGCAGTGGACTAAAAAAGCTTCTCAGTAACAAAAACTCACGTCTGTCGAGTGCTTTTTGTGAGTACTGGCCCTCTGTGAGTGACCTCTTTTAATCCTTCTGGTAACTCTTGGTAGTGAAATGTTCCTTTTTCAAGGCTGGTGCTACAGTAGTTGAAAATTTCTGTCCATTTTTCCTACCATCCAGATAATGAACTTCTATAATATTTACCTATGGGGAAGATCAGCATATAACTCTTATTTGCTCGTCAGCATCCTTCAGTGAGGGCAGAACATTGTGGTACACTGGAAATGTTGCTTGAGCAGATTTTTTTCCAGATTTAATTTTAGGCAGGTTCAATTAGTCATTGTTTTAAACCTTTGAAGGTACTTATATTTAAAGGACAGAGAGACTACTTAAAAGAACATTTTGTGGTGTGTGTGTGTGTGTGTGTGTGTGTGTGTAATAAGAGTTATCAACGGACGTAGAGGAGGATGAGGGGGACATGAAAAGTGTGGCGGGCAGAGGTTACTCTGTCATGCAGAATCTCAGGGAAATTCTCTAATGGCGTGGTGTTTGGACAGATTTGGGCAGGGGACCGCATATCCCGCCTTGCCTGCGATAGTCTGTGTACACCTGTGGTCCTGGCATAATTTTAATAATGTCCCCTCCCGACTCTGCAGGCCATCCTGATTTGGATGGTAAGTAGTATCACCAGCTCTCTCCGGAGGAATAGTGCCCCAGGACGGTGGTTTACTCTGTGCAGAGTCCCAGGGCTGATGCATCCCTCCCCAGTCTGGGCAGTGTTACTGGAGCGTGTGGGTGAGGGAGGGAACGGCAGAGAGAGTCAGAGAAATGGCAGGACCTTCACCTGGGAGCCTTGTAGGTAGGTCTTTATGATGACTTGGCTTTTATTGAGGGAAAAGAGTAGTCATTGATGAAATCTGAGCAGAAGAGCAAGGTGGTCTGATTCACTTTTTAAAGGGGTGTCTAGCTGCAGGGGTTGGTGCAGACTAAAGCGAGGCCAGGGCAGAAGCGGAGCCCGGGGAGCAGGCTGTTGCGCTGGTCCAGATGGGAGGTGGCGGCAAGTCTGGAGCAGCGCTGGCAGCATCCGTGTCGGGAGGTGTGAGGTTCTGGGTGCATCTTATGGTCACCGACAGTGAAGCTGACAGGACTTGCTGACGCTGAATGAGGCATGTAAGAAGGATAAGACTCCAGGGTTTGGACCTGAGTGGCTGGAAAGATTGAGTTGCCATTTCTGGGACGAAGACTGCAGGAGGGGCTTGTAAGGGGGAAGGGGCATCAGGAGCCCCTTTGGATGTGTTAGGATTGGGGTGGCTGTGAGATACCACCAGGCAGTTGAATATATAAGACTGGGAGCTCAGGGGAGAGGTCCCGGGTGGAGAGACGTTCTTGGGAGTAGTCTATGTGCCATTTTAAAGGTATGAGACTTGAGACCTCCCCCAGGATTGACTAGAGATGGTGAAGGGGTGAAGGATTAAGCTTCATTGTTTAAAAGTCTGGGGAATGAGAGCCCACAAAGGGGACCACGAAGGTGTGACCATTGAAGTAGGTAGAAAATGAGAGAGGCGGCTATCTCGGGAACCAAATAGAACAGTCTCTGACAAGGAGGGAAGGAACAACTATCAAAGGCTGCTTTCATAGATCCGGTGAAATGAGGTCTGAAAATAATTATTGGATTTGGCAGAGTGGAAGTCATTGGTAACCTTTCAAGAGTTGTTTGGAGAGGGTTGAGGAGATAAATTCCTGATTGGAGTGGGTTCAAAGGATGGGGTGGAGAAGAATTGGAAAAAACAAGTACAGTGATTTCAGTGAGTCTCACTGAAACTTTTGACACATCTTTGGTTAGTGTGGCAACCGATTTCCTTATTCTGAGCAAATTCAGGGTTAAATTTCTTTAATTACTGCCTTGTAAACCATGATTTTTAAAATAAATCCTACCAGTAACAAAGCATATTCCTTTATTAACATTTTCTCTGTTCAAGTGAAAGTGGGGGATGTTTATTATTAATGGTCTTGAAAGAGTTAGTTGAATCCATCAGAACTTTCAACTGAACATCCTAAACTCTTGTCTAACAGTCATGCTTTTGTTTGTTTTTCACGGAAGAACTGGGAGTACTCTCTTGTTCTACTGGAGCTATTTAAAAGTCATTCCCATACAATGGGTTCATTCATGATTGGTGATCCGTGTCTGTGGAATCTGACTTGGGGTGGGGTGAGCCCAGAGCCTGTGTCTACCTTCAGTGCTAATGGTGTTCCTTGAAAGCATCAGAGCAGAGACAGGCAGGCACAGCCTGTCGGGGGGGCCTGATGACGCTCATGGCGGCTGGCTCCTAAGTGAGGAAAATCGCAAATTGCGTGGTGTTGCATAGAGTCATATCACAAAGTATGGTGAATGTCAACCATGATGGCAGTTCTTAGGCTGAGAAAACCACCTCCTTTGCTGAGACAGTGTGCCAGGGTGTTGTTAGAGAAATTATTACATTGGAGGCTTAAGTTTGGTGAATCCTTCGTCAGGGAAGTTTATTCAGTGGTCAGATTTCTAAGCACTGTTGTTCTATATAAGGTAACTTATGTCAACCTGAGCATGTTTGGTTTGGAAAGACTTCCAAGATATATCTAAGACAGACCTTTGAAGCAGTTCGCTTGATTAATGGGATTGTAACCATTACCCTTTGTTCTGAGGATACTTTAGATTTTACAGCAATCGAATAGTTTTAAACCTCATTTATCCCTTTTAAAAAATAATCCATTTATTGTAGAAAAAAATTAATATAAATGAGAAAAAAATTAAATTACTTGGAATCTCACTACCCAAAGAACTATAATGAAAAATTTGGTTAATAGTCTGAAATTCTTTTCTGGGGTGACTAGAAGCATTTATTTTATATCTATATGTATTTACATCTGTGTCTGTACATTTATATATTTTATATAAATATATACTTACATATTTATATATATACTTATATGTTCATATATTTACATGTAAGATACTATATATTACATTTTGATTCTTTATTGATAAATAGGACAACTATAAAAATATAAAATACAAATGTAAAAATGTACATGTATGTGTATGTTTGTTCATATATGTATCCATTTAAAATTTAATTATACATAACAGATATTCTTGTTAACCTGTTTTTTTCTCTTAACTGGAATTCTGTCTCTAGATCAATAAATATGTAGCTACAGCTGTCTTTTTGAGAAGAATGTAAAATCCACTGTATATATTTCTACGTTTTTTTTTAACTTTTCACTAATTTTTGGACACTGGTTGTTTCTAAACTCTCTTGTTTAGGAACATATCTTATTTTGATTTCGGCTGTATCTTTTTTTAATTTATTTTATTTTTTATTTTGGTATTATTAATGTACAATTATATGAGCAACGTTATGGTTACTAGACTTCCCCCATTATCAAATACCCACCACATACCCCATTACAGTCACTGTCCATCAGCGTAGTAAGATGCTAGTCACTACTTGTCTTCTCTGTGCTATACTGCCCTCCCCATGCCCCACCCCCTACATTATGTGTGCTGATTGTAATGCCCCTTTTCCCCCCTTATCCCTCCTTTCAGCTGTATCTTATCTTATTTTTAGACAAAATTCCTGGAAGTAAGGACCTTAGGTCAAGAGAAATACACTTTTTTGGGTGGAGATTGTCCATGCACATGGCCACACCCACACATGCACATATTCTCATATACTCCTCTTTGTCTCCCGGATGGGTTCTGCCAACTTATCTGTAATTTAATTATTAGTGAGTTAGAAAAGTTTACTGTGGTTGTGTACAAGTAATACAAATGTTGGAAATTTGGATATCTTCTCAGTATTGTTTGTGGAGTTGAAATCCTCTGAGTTGAGACTATATTTCATATCTTCTAAATTTGAAGCTACTAAAGTGAAGTTAATTCTTAATAGATGACTGCATAGCTTATAACTTGAAACGCTGATGATTTTTAACTTGTGTGCATCTCCTCTGCTTTTCCGGTTTTATGTGCGATGCAGGTTGAACCATGAATAATAATGTAATAGCCATTGTTGATTCTGCTTCTATTTGAATGACTATTTTCTTTCAAATCTTTCAATATGAGAACAGTCTTAAATGCATGACTGAAGAATATGTTGAAGAACAACAGTTCATTTGAAGATAAAAACCAAAACTTAATCTATAAGTAGGAACATGATTTTTATCTCTTAGAGAGGAGCCCTTTGCTCTGCTTTCAGTAGAGAAATTCTTGATTTATTAAGTTACCACAGCCTCCATTCAGTATAATGGTCTGGTTTGTGTACTTAAATTTAAATGATAAACCTACTGGAAAATATTTTGGTTCAACTAAGCATATTCATTTGACCTTCACATTACTTCATCGGATAGATGTTGTTCCCCTTTTATTACGTAGAACTTAAATTTAAAACAATGTAAAATAAAATGGTTTTAAATAAAACATCTTCTATAAGAGGTTAGTGAGAAGTGAAAATATGTTGTGCGTTATAATACTAGCAACAAGTGGTTATTAATCACCAGAAACATAACTAGTTTGATAAGCTACCCTTTTTAAGTAAGCTAATTTTTATCTCCTTCCAAAATGGTATATTTCTCTTGACCTAGGATCCTTACTTCTAGGAATTTATTCTAAGAAAATAAACAGCAGAAAACAAAATAAGATATGTTCCTAAACATGAAAGTTTAGAAACAACCACAATGTCCAGTAATTAGTGAAGAATTAAACAAACCATGGAAGTATATACAATGGAATTTATGTTTTCCTCTAAAAGGGAGCTGTAGCTACATATTTGTTGATCTAGAGGTTGAATTCCATTTAAGAGAGGAAAAAAACAGGTTAACAAGAATATCTGTCATGTAAAATTACATTTTTAATGGCTACATACATGTATGTATGTACATATGTGTCCTGGTGGCTTAAGTGTGGTTAGTGTCTTGGACAGAATAGTGTAGATAATTTTTAGTCCCCTAGCGCAGGGCTCAGCAAACTCTGTCCATTGGGCCAAGTCCAGCTCACTGCTTGTTTGTGTAAAGTTGTCTTGGAACATAGCCATGCACATTCGTTTATGTATTGTCAATACTTTACTGCTGTGATGGTAGAGTTGAGTAGTTGCAACATAGAACAAATGGCTCGCAAATCCTAAGCTATTTCCTATCTGGTCCTTTACCGAAAGTTTTTTGACCCCTATCCTGCCTGATCAAATGGAAATCGACCCATTTCTAGTTCCGTAGTTCACTGTTGCTGCATTTTCTAAAATAACATGCTTTTTGTGATGTTAATCATTATGGGAGAAATAGGATTTATGGAGTGTTCCAAATAATTAAATAGGTTTCTATACTGTAAGTTTTATGCAATCTTTAATATGCCTATGGCACTGCAAATTTTGCAGTATTTGATGTAGGATAATTTGTTAACCGAACTTACTTGACCACTGAATTTCTCCTTGATGAGCAGCTCTTGTGATAAGAAACACAGATTTAGAAATCCTGCTTTTAAAAATAGAGTTTTCCTCTTGATTGAAGATGTTCATATCAAAAGCATTAAATCAAAATTAAAGAGAATCCTCAGAATATAGAGAAATGCATGTTTAATTTCTGAATTTATACTAAATCAACAAATATTTGAGCGATTTTAACAAGCCAGGCAGATTGGTAGAATTGTTGACATAGCAATAAATGACAGTGTATTCTCTACTATGCTAAGTTTCTATTTTAGCTGAGCAAGTAGCTATAAAATCTTGACTTACACAATTAAATTCTTTGTGGGACAATTGCAACAAAGCAACCTTGTAAGGTGCTTTATATACATAGGGAGAAAATTAGCAAACTTTCTGTAAAGGACTAGATGGTGAGTATTTTAGCCTTTGCATGCTGTATGCTCTAGATCACAATTACTCAATTCTCTCATTATAGTAAGAAAGCAGCTGTAGATGATGTGCTATTACACACACAAGTCATACATACATATGTGTGTGTGTGTGTGTGTGTGTGAGAGAGAGAGAGAGAAGGCCATACACAAATACATACATATCTGTCTCTCTATACTCACATTCTTTTTAAGTATGTTCCAAAAATGACTGTTTAAGCCCAATCATATAAAGTGTCAACGAAACTTTAGAGACTTGCTTATCATTTATCTCATGTTCTGTGGACACAATGCACTGTACCATTAATGAATAGTAAAACAGACCATTATGAAAATCTTGTACTCTCAGAAATTTTAAAACTACGCTGATAAAGTATTCAGGAGTCAAAGAGGATATCACACCGGAAATTAGGAAATGCTTAGAACTGAATGATTAAAAATATGTTCCATCAAAACCCATGAGATAGGAATATCTCAGAGAGAGAAATTTATATCCTCACTGATTATATTATTGAAAAAAGGAAGGCTTGGAATTAATGAGCTGAAAATACAATTTAAGATGTTAGTAAAAGCGAGAGAAGATCACCAACACCAAAAGTAGGTTCTTCAAAAAGACAAAGGAGACAAACACAAGCCAAACTGGTCAAGGATAAATAAACAAAAATTCTAAGAAATTTTAGGAATGAGAGAAGGGAGGTAACTACCACAGAAAGAGCAGTGACTAGAATAATATGAGACCACCATGAACAGCCTTATGTAAATACATCTGAAGCTTAGATGAAATGGGTCATCACCTAGGAAAAATGTCAAACTCAGAATCAGACTCAAGGAAATAGAAAAGCGGGATCACCCACAGCCATTAAAGAAGTGGTGTCACTACTTACCATTTTTCTGATAAAGACAGTACCAGACACTCTTGTGATATTTTTGGTCTAGTTTTGTCAGGCATTAAAAGAACAAACTGTTCCAGTTTCATACAAAATCTTCCAGAAAACAAGAAAGAAGTCAATACTTTTAATGTGGTTTGATGCTAATGTGACCTTCAAGTCAAAGCCACTGGCAGTAGAATGGTAAAGAAAAATTACAAGCCAATTTCAGCGATCAGCTGAGAGGTAAAATTCTGTAATAAAAAGATTGGCAAGCCAACTCCAATGATGTAAAAAAAAAAAAACCCATATGTTATGATCTAGTTGGGTTTAATTCCAGTAATGCAAGCATGTGTTTTCTTAAAAAAGTTTGTTATTAATATATTTTACCTCATAAAGAGATAAGAGGGAAAAAAAACCAGAATCCTTTGATCAGATGGAGACAAAAAGGTAACAATGTAGTGTTTACTTTTCATGAACCAACAAAAGCAACAAAGCTTTAATCCTGGAATAGGAGTGGACTTTCTTAACCTGTGAAGGGCAGCGGCCGGAACCCCCAGCAGACATCATTTTACAGTGAAGTGATGGGCTCATGACTTTTAAGTAAAGATGAGACAGGCATCTGCTCTGCCAGTATAATTTCTAACATTATACTGAAGGTGTGAGCTCCAGTGGGACAAGATAAATGAAAGACAGAAGTTATAAGGACTAAAAGAGACAACTTTCATTAATAATGCCATAATATGATTGTCTGCATAGAAATCAACAGATGACAAGACAATCAACAGATAAATCATAGTTAGGACTTAAGACAGGTTGCTAGATGGTTCTTAAAAGAAACAAGATATTACAGATTACTGAAGTGCCATAGTTTGCTTCTTAAATCCCTTTGCTGGAGAGAAAACCACTGGGATGTTTTTAGGCCTTTGCCATACATGGGTACATATCCATAAGCCATATATAAACTTGTGTCGGGTTTCTCATTTTTACATAAATGATCTATTTTAGGTATGTATGTGCAGTTTGCTTTTACCAGTCATGTTTGTGATATTTATTCATGTTGACAAATCTAGTTCTAGTTAATTGCTGGGACAGTATTGAAAACTTGGTGGTAGGTAGGCATTTTGGGTTGTTTTCTGTTTTCTGTGTTGTCGGAAATGCTGCTGAAGAACATTGTGTGTGCACGTCTCCCGTGTACATGTGTAGGAATCTCTCAGGTGTGTGCCTAGAAACAGCAATTGATCTACTGGATATGTACGCCTTCAATGCTAGTAGATATGCCAAGTTCTCTCCAGAGGGTTCTGCCGATATCACTTTCTCCAGAAGTGTGTACAAGTTGCCGTTGTTCCAAATCCCCACTGACACAGATTCTCAGTCCTTGGTACAACTGGATGAGAAGTATGTTAGTTTTCTCTGTTGTCTTGGCCAAAGACTGAGGGCCACCTTTTTTTTTTCTTTATTTATATGTGAATCCCACATTTCTCCCTTTATTAATATTATTATTATTTTTTTAAATAAAATTCTGAAGTGGTAGGTAGATGCAAGATTAAGGTAGAAAACATAGTTTAGTGTTGTAAGAGAGCAAATGTAGATGATGAGGTGTGTGCCTGTAGACTATGTGTTAATCCAAGCTAGACAAGGGCAATAATACACCACGGATGCAGAAGATTTCTCTCAAAACAGGGGGGGGTGAGGTTCTAAGCCTCACCTCTGTTGATCCCCAATTTCTCACCTGATGGCCCCCCTGCGACTGTGCCTTTCTTAGGTTGTTCCTCCCTTGAGGAATCTTACCCGTCTCTGGCTAACCAGTCATCTTCCGGGGCCATACAGGGAAATGTAAAGTTGGTAAGTGAGAGAGAAGCCATATTGTTTGAAAAGGTTAGCTTTTTACTTCTTTGCAGATTTATGCCCTGTGGCTTCTATGTGAGGGCCACCTTTTAATGAAGCTTATTCCTCATGCCCCCTGACTACTCGGGAGAAAAGTTGGTAGCTGGTTATTTCACCAACGTTTATCACTGATCTGTTGCTACTATGTGAAGAATTATGTTATTAATGTTTTAAACATTATTTTCCCTTTAAGGATCTTGGACCCAATATGCCCTACAAAACTTTTTGGTAGCCTTCCCTGTGTTGTATTGTTTTTTCTTTCTTTTTTTTTTTTTCTTGGGTGAAATGCTTTTAGAGCAACTCATGCTCCCAGAAGCTTGAAATGTGAATCCTTTCCTTGTGTCCATTCTTTAGGGATCACTAAATGGAGTCTAAATTTTAGGAGCGTTAGTACTTGGTCCAGTTTATCTTGTCAAACTCTCCAAGTCCCTAAAGAGCTGCCTGTTTGGATCTAGAGAAAAAGTGCTATTTCTAGCTTGCCTCACTTCTGGGACATTTATTTTTTGTTTCTGAATCCTGAGGATGAGGAATCACCCTTTTTTTTTCCCTTTAAATAGCAAGATCTTATAGGTTGAATTAGGTCATAGGATACAAATTGTGGAGGCCTCCTGGCACATGTGGCTCCCGTTGAACATAATAATAACCCTTTGACCTGGTGGCAGCTGCCGTCAGAGTCTCCAGCCAGGATCTGAGTGAGAGGGTGGTGCGTGTGTAATTTAAGCAATAACATAGAGATTACATATGTAATTGAAAATGATTTTGCAGAATAAAGCTGAAGTCTGGGGTATCTTGGAAAGGAAATTATTGCAGACATATAAATAGCTTACTGTACAGTTTAATTATAGCTTTCGTAGTGGACAAGACTCAATTGATAAGTCTCCGTGAAGAGATTCAAGTAGTACTGAAAATCCTGTTGCATTTACATGGAAATAACAGAAGCTACGGGGCTAAACTGAATGTGAAAACAGTTTCATTTCCTTAAGGTTAATTTTTCAATTATAATTATATGGAGAGTAATTATTTCAATGCCATATACAATTTATTTATTTTTGTCTAATAGATTAATTTCAAGATCTTTTCCTTGTTATTCAGTGGCATTTACAGGAGGTAAGTACTAGATTTTAGTTTTAGGAGTTGATTATTTTTTGTATCTCAACTTATTTAAATTTTCAGATTTTTCTGTTTCACCAAATCCCCGAGTTATAATTAGTTTTCATTATTTCATTTCTCTCCACTGAGAACTGACAGAATAGTAGTGTGTGTAGGAAATGATTGATTTGTTTGGGAGAACAAGACTAAAAACTGATTTACTGGACAAAAAACTCCGAGGTAGAGAAGAAAATGAAATATTCACCTTTACTGACCTGAGTCTTACTTGGTGTTACCTTGACTTTGCTTTTTATTGTGGTTTTACTTAGGAATTTCTTGAATTTATTAATTTTTGTTTGAGTTCTATTAATGGAATTTACTGGATTATTTATATTTTTCGATGTTTTTTCTTCATTACTGCATAACTGGACAAATCAGAATGGTCGCAGGGACCATGTTTTTAGAAAGAACCCTCCATGCTCATTCTTCTCTATGAACTTATTTTCATTAATCTGAATATCTGCACTTAAAATATACACAGTGAGTGGGAACTAACAGATATGAGGAAAGAAGGGGTGGGGCTTCTTACTGTCTTGCAAGGTGACAATTGCTGTGATGTCTGAGTGTGTTAGAATTTAAGATGCTAAACCTTTGTTATCCAGGTAATCTCTAGCCTCTGCTGCCTCAGGACACGTTGTTTTTATTACCTAACTTACGGGTTCCCATGTTTTCATATTCATTTAAACGGTACACAAACTGATAGCTGGCCTGTAAATCATGTGCAAACCCCCAGCATATAAGCATGTTCCATGCATAAAACAGTGTTAGAATTCGTGGCTGGGAGCCCATCCTCTAAGAACATCTTTAGGAGCTGAAAGACCGTATGAGTATGGATGGATATTTAGGTGGCACGTTGAGTGGAGATTTCTCAATATACTCAAGAATTTAAGTTGCTGATGGCATAAGTTCCTATGTTTAATTTCACTTAAATTTCTGATTTTACTGTTTCTCGGTACCCTGGGGAACTGGCACCGCTCTGTCACTCTAGGATTTCCGTAATTTTTTAATGTTAAACTAGAACACATGGGTTGAGAGTGACTTACCGTGGTGACTGGCCTAGGATTGGTTAGGAGTGTATGTTTGTACACTTGAGAGCTGACTGTGAGCTATCCACTGAATAGTGAGGGGCTGGTGTGAGAAGGGAAGAATTGGAATAGATGGTTCTTCATGCAGGGTATCATCCCTGCTCCTAGATGACCTCCACTCCATAGGAAAGATTTGTCACCTTGGGGGAGAGAGTGCTGGAATGGGCGTCAGGACAGGGATGTGACATGGGGTTGGCTCTCCTTGCAGATAGCATGTTGGCTAGCCTTCGCTTACCTTAGGACTTACCCTTGTTTAGGACACTTGAAAATAATCTGATGAGGAAATTTGTTTTAAGCTTTAGAGCAATGAAGAATTACATTAATGTCCTTCAAAAATTGTAGGGTTTAAGGTTCTATTAATAGCCAAAATTTCCTTTTTTAGCAGGATCCCTGTGTGAGACGGAGATTTCATGCTGCTGGTATAAAGACGATGCCTAATTGTGGCTCGTATGTGCCCTAAGACTTTTAGGAACACGTGAAATAGCATTCTCTTGGAGTACCTCCAACATGCACTTTTATTAGTTTCTTGGATGATGGGAAGGAGCCTGCTTAACCAGCCTTTTAGCATTGACATGGGAAGAAATCCCAGTTCTCCCAATGGCAATAATGTAATTAAAATGTGAACTTGGGTTTCTGTTTCCTAGTAATGTTAGGTGAACAATTACTAAGCAACCCTCTTGCTATAAATAAAACTGTTGAATAAAATGTTTTGAAATGTATGTTTGAAGCACTGAAGAGAAGAGAAGACAGTAAGGGAATCTCAGGCAAAACTGCAGGGCTTATGGGAGCCCAGAGGGGCAAAAAGAGTACTGGGGCGAGGAAGCCACTTTGTACTGAGGGCCTTTGCTGGCCCCGCATGGTCTCCAGGTAAACCCAAAGTCAGACCAGCTCCCTATGGGCTGGAGGCCTGAGTTCTCCCCACCTGTATGGCCCAGAGACCCACAAACCATGCCTCTCTCAGAAGCAAACTTAGATGTTCTTCACAGGAGGATGCTTTAATGCTAAGTGCCAAAATTGAGTTCACCATCAAAGATAATAAAGCTCCGGTAGAAGGACACCTCAAGCAATTAGCTCGTACAAAAAAGACACTGGAAACAAACTACAAAGATTAACGATATTGGGATAACCAGACAGAGAATGTGAAACAACCATGCTGGCTGTGTTTCAGAACCAATAGACAGTAAGCGTCAGGACATATGTGGGGAGCAGTAGACTATGATATGTAGCATAGCGGATGTGAGAAATGGTGGAATGGGATTTCTGGCGATGGAAGATTGGAAATGAAAAATATAATAACTGAAGAAATATAATAGGTTTAAAGTTTCTGGAAATAAAAAATTAACTCTAAGAAAGGGTTGAATCATATAGTAGATAGCAGTCTAGAATAAATTAGTGAAGCAGAAGATAGGTAAGAAGAAATGATCTGGAACAGAGGTCAACAAACATTTTTTCTGTAAAAGGCCAAATTGTTAAGTATTTTAGGCTTTGTGGGTCATATATATATCTGTTGCATATTCTTTTTTTTAATGTTTCTATGTATGTATGTACGTATGTATTTATTTACAAGCCTTCAAAAGGAAAAAAAAAGTTCCTTAGATTACAGGTCATACTAAAAATGGGGCCTGGGATGGATTTGGCCGGTGGGACCGCCCTGAGTCCTGTCTAGAATACAGTGCAGGGGAGTAATGAGAGAGAATACAGGAGAATGGGCACGTCTGCCATGTGCTTAGTCAGACGCTTAGAACGAGGGGAGAGAGAAAATAGGGTGGAGGAAAAATCTGAGGAAGAAATAGTTAGGAATTTTCCAGAGGCAATAGAAAGACACAAGTTTCTACATTTGAAAAGCCCAAAAAATCCTAAACAGGATCAGTGAAAATATGGTCAGCAAGATGTATCCTGGTGAAACTTCCAGTTACCACTCGGTATTTCCAAACACCAGATACAGAAAGAAGATTCTGAGAGCAGTACGGGGAGTTGGGAAGGTGTAGCCGTTTCTTTAGGAGAGACAGGCAGCTTCTCACCAGCAACAGCAGAGCTAGGACGTGGTGGAAAGGCGTCTCCCGTGTTAGAGAAAAGTACCGCCAATCAAAAGTAAAGAGTTTTAAAGACAAAAACATCTTTCAAGAGTGATTTAAAATCAAAAGGCTCATAGAGACAAAGCTGAGAGGGGCCGCCAGCTGACCCTTATTTTCCTAAAGGAAATTTTAAATTGCAGTTTACACAGAACAAAAATATGTTAGGTGAAGAGCTGAGTTGCAGAAAGGAATAAAAAGCAAAGAAAGTGGTAAATATGTGCGAAAACCTAGGTTCATATTGAAAGAATTCAGCCATATGGAGGATGGTAAAATATCAGTTTGAAATATAATACAATAGCCTGTAAGTTGAGATGAGTGGGCAATAGATACAAAGTGTTTAAAATCCTCATGTTATTTGGAAATAGTTTCCAAGCACAGTTTTATAGTTAATAGAAAATTTAAGACTAAAAGCCATTTATTCTATTTTTAATAGAATGGGACAAATGTTAGAAATAGGCACGGTGAAGCGTATAACTTGATACCTGGAATCAAGGGGGGCAAAAATGGAAATCAGTGAACCAATGATGACATGTTACTTTCTTCAGTAAAAATTTTGTGAAGGCATACAGGGAAAGAGACCTAAACTAGTATGAAAAACTTCACCAAATCTATGATTATTATGATGAGTAGGTTTTTTGAGGAGGTTGAGAACTGAGCAGTGTGCTTGCAAATGAGAACAGAAGGACAATATTTTGGTGTCTATTTTATTAGCTCTTCTGCTGTGTTAGAATTCTTGGTCTAAGTGTCTTCCCCACTAGACTCAGCATTCCAGGCAATCATCTTATCCTAGTTATCCTCACATCTGTGCTCTCCCCAGGGCATAATAAGAAGGTACCTGGAGATGTGTCAAGAAATGTTTACTTAATAAATAGGAAAGGTGTTCTTAATATAACTTGTTTTGTGCATTTAGTATGAAATCTACTTAAGTGTCAAATGTCAGATTTTTTATTCCCTGGGTTAAGTGTAGGTGGAGACATTGGAAGAAAATTAACCATGAGATTTGGCCTATTTTTGATGGAGTCTATTTATTTTTCTATTTTTATTTTTCTCAACCTTTCTGCCAGTTAATGCTTTCTTGGCATTGTCTTAGATTTTTAAGGGTTAAATATACTTATTCTAAAGTATTATCTCAGACTGATAATGTCTCAAATGTTGATCTTGAAAATTCTTAAGATACTTTGCAGTGATGAGAGACCGGCTCCTTTCTCTTAAGTACAGTGTTCTTGGGTTTTATTTGGTGAATCTTATTTTTTATTGAAAGATAATTCACATACAGTAAATTTGCCATAATGCATTTTTATTCAGGTATCAAGACATGTGTGCATATGGAGTTTACATTTATGTTTAAAAGTTTCAAGAAGATAAAAGATCCTTCTTTCTCAGAGTAATCTTATAGATTTTGCTTTTACTTGTATGCATGTGGCAAGTACTGATCAATTATAAATTTACTTCATGGGGTAAATATATATTTTCTGTATGTGCCTTTACATGGGAACCCCACTGGGTCATTTCTAATTCTGAGTTTGTATCAGTGTATACATGATCCACTGTTTATGCAAGTAAAAGACTGAGTTTTAGAAACAAAATTTATTTTATTCTGTAATCTTGTGTTCTTCCCAACCAAAAATATTATTTTTAGGGATTATTTTGTCAGACCCAAAATCCTAGCTTTTAGAGTGAGCTCATTTTTTCCTCATTCTAACTAATGTTGAAATTTATCGGATTTATAAGTAAGGTTCCATCACCAAGAAAATTGTGGACGTGGGGAGGAGGTCGGATTGCTCATGTGGCAATAGATTCCCCTCTTGGAGGTCTGTTTTCTTTCGAAGTATTGAAAGGTTGTTGTCAAAATTGTAAATTATAGAAAACAAAATTTCACTGAATCTGGAGCAAATTTATCCCAGAGTTTGGTGTCTTTAAAATACACAGTGGGTCCTGAATTTTTTCCTGTGGATGTGATTCAATCACACTTTGACCATGTGTTATTTTTGTAAATTAAGACCTTAGCAGAATTTATATGCCAAGTGAGGGATGTGTAAGTAGAGCTAAATAAATTTTTGGCAACGGGCAAGTTTAGTTACTTATGGAGAGGGAAATAAAAGAAATGTGAATAGTCAGAATGAGATAAGCAAGGATGATGATGAGCAGAAACAAAGTGAAAGGATATTACAAAGGAAGTGGAAATGTTGAGATATAAAATGACTATATTTGGAAACCTAGAAAAGTAATGAATTCTGTCCCCCTCCCATACTTTGGGCAAGAGTGAAATAATCTGAAACAAATGTTTATAGAATTTGTTATACAGTCATTACAGATCTAAGTTGTCATTTTAGTTTAAGAGAAAAATTGTTTTTCAAAGATTTGCTCATTTAAAAATTAGTTTTACCTCCATTAGAAATCTTCTAAATTAAATACATTAATTATAAAGTTTTAAATAATTGAATTTCAAAGAATATATTCTAAGGTGTACATCCCCTCCTCCCTACAATGTGTTTTAAAAGGTTCTTCTCTTTGTCAACTCAGAAGTGATGCAATGTTATGTCTTTCCTTCATAGTATTTTTTCAAGGAAGAATTTTAAGAGGTAGATAGAAAAATCCCATAAATTCACTAAATGTATATTTTGCTGTCTACATGTTATAGTAGTTTTGCTAAATAATGGGTGTCATTTTCTGGTTCTGTCATTCTGGCCATTTATCTTTCTTTGTTGTGGATTTATCACCTTCATGGACCTTTAGATGCTGGTGGTTTCTACCTTGATGGAAATAATACTACCATTATCTTTTACATGTTGTAGAAAGCTTCCCCAAAGTGATCCAAATCCGTCTTTCCTTGCCTTTTCTCTACAATTCTGCTCAGTTGGTTTATTGAACATTATATCCTTAGCATCTAGCACACTGCCTAACATTATGATCCTGAAAGAATGAAGTTCTCATTTTATAAGTTCTTGGCCCTAATACTAACTCCTAAAACTCTAGCTTTGCTCATGGGAGATATCATTTCTTCCTGCCTTACTGTGTTCCCCTCCCCGCCCCCTCAGCCCCCTCCCCACTACTCAAACTAGATCTAGCCCTCCAGGTACTTGTCTCAGAGAATATATCCTACCCTAAAAGAATGATACAGTGGAGTGCTTGCTCTGTTCCCCACAGTGGACTTGTAAGCTTGTTTGTTAAGACATTATTTCTTGAGACACCAGAACAGAGAGCTTTAAAATATTTTGCATGTAGGTGGCACCTAAGATGCTTACTGAACTGAAATCCCTAAGAAGCTTATTTGCTAATGGAAAACTGTCTTGTTGTTTTCATTTGCATGTTTCTTGTCTACAGGACTACTTGACATCTCTCTCATGTTTCTTTCCTTTGTTGTATGTATGCCTTGGAATACTGCATTTAGGGCTTTGGAAGAGACCATAGGTCAAGTCAGGGAGCTAGAGTTCTTTTATCACCTATGTGTAGCATGGGATTTATGAATACAGAAGAAAAGGAGAGAAATTTGGAGGAAATTAAATTATAGAAACGGCCTCAGGCTGACTGAGTTATAACCTTAACTCTCTACTTTTTGCAACTGTAGGCAAAGTGCTTTACCTTTTAAAATTTCATCTAAATTTATATTTTATTAAGCTGTTAGGAGACCAGTTAATTTAACGATATACTGAATGTTAGTCTTTCTCTTTATTTTCAATGGCACCTCTGTTGTGGAGTATCGCGTGAAGGTTGAATGATATACATCCCAAGCACAAATTACAGTATTTCCCCAAATTATATGTGCTAAAGGCAGTTGGGGCATGCATGCAATTATGTGTTTATCACGTTGGTGATTTTGCTGTTAGTTGCAAGTACAAGTTGTGTGAATTACACTTGCCCCAGGGTGGTCTTGTCTGTGTGAGCTGCTTTGCAGAAGTAGCCAATTTACCCAAATAAAGTGATTAGTACAATTTTCCTCATGACCACCCCTCTAAATTTTTCACTCCTTAGTTCAGCCTCTGTCAGTTTTACAGCTATATCATTTTCAAGGAAATTCCTTCCATGTGCGGAAGTGTGTTGCTTGTGGCGTGCTTCCATCAGCTGAGATCGATAAGGTTTTCTGCATTTGAATTGCCTCTAGATACACAAATGGTGATGCTTTCCTTTAATGGTGTAAAGCAAACTTCACAACAACAGTAGATTGTACATGATCCATTATAGGTAGTCACATTTTTGGGGAGAAGAACTTTAAGTAGGCAAGATGGGCACTGAGAACATGCATATTTGGCAGTGGAAGGAGAAAGATGGTTTACAGATCCAAAAAGAATCGGAGACACTGCTTGTTAGGAGGGACACACAAGTTGCAGTCCGTTAATCAAGAGACATGAGAAGTGTTATTTAATAAGAGAAAACTTTTTGCTTTCTCAGAACCCTTTTGGAGAAAGAATAAATGCAGTCTTTGAAAAAAGATTAAGGGTTTAGAAAAGGGTGTAGAAAGGTAGGAGTGCAAACGTGACGTAAAAATATATGGTTCTTTACATCTGAAGTTTTCTACACAGTGTGAAGTAATTGTCTGAAGTTACAAGTGCTGCCAGAGTGATTGAACTCCAGCTGCTAATTGAGCCGTCAGGTTTAAAAATACACAGGCCTCAGCAATTCAAAGATTATTAAATTACACCTTCTTGTGGGAACCCACATTAATGCGTTTGAGCAGTGAACAGCAATAGTCTTTGGGGGAGCCGGGGCGATGGGTGTCTCATTACAGCTTTGCTCATGCAGGCCTCTCCTGGGGTGTTGCTTGTTCCTAAGAAGGGAGATTTGGCTAACCCTTCATGCTATAGGATGTTTACAAAAAAGCCGAGATCTCTTGTCTCACTTGCTGGTTATTTTGAATTTTGTGTTGATCTCTGAATATTAAAAATGAAACAAAATTACTTATGAACCAAAGGCATGCATTAGTATGGAAAACAGTTATTTTTATTCAACTCTCTGGCTCTGTCTCCATTTCGCAGCTGTATTTATTGGGCTCAGGAGTGACTCATCGAAGGTCACAAAACTAAGTGGAATTGCTGGGATTGGCTCTCTTGGCACCAAATGTTTCATTTCTTCATTTCTTTCTTCTTCTTTTTATTTTTACTGTTTCGTAGCTGTCCTGATGTTTCAGATGTTTTCGATTCAATTTTGGTCATAAAACGATTTTGATTTGCCATTCCAAGCTCAAGGGGATGAAGATTGGATACGCATTCAACAAAAGGTTTTATTCTTTGGTTCAGCAAATGTAGCGAGCACCTGCTTATTGCTAAGCACAACTACAGGCAACTGGGAGAAGTGGCTCAAAGTCACCTATGTGGGGGGCACAGTTCAGGTGGAAGGAGGTGGACAAATCAGACTAATGATTTGATAAGATAGCTTATGTGCTTTCAAGGACCAGTAACAGGCTGGTGTACTAGAGAGTAGTTTGGGGGATAAAACGGTACTTTTTGGTAGTGTGGTCGAAGAATCCTTTGTGAGCAGGTGACCTTTGGCCTGACACCCAGTGGTGATGAGATGGGGGGGAGGGGGATCATGCAGGATAGAGCACGTGGCAGGTGCGAACCCTCCCCCCACCTCACCTCCCGGGATGCCCCGGCGGAGCTCAGGGCTGTGGTGAAGTAGAGCCCAGTGAGCAAGATGCGCCTGATGAGGTAAAACGCAGATCATGCAGGGCCCTGTGGGACATAGAAGGGGCAGAACTCTTCTAGATGCAACGTGACCCCTAATTGAAGGGTACCCCACTGTGGGTAAAGTGAATGTTCCTGAGGCCAGGAATCTCACCTGGCCCTGGTTGGCTAGGTCACTACACACATGTGGGCAATGCATTGTTATTGACTCTATGTAAAGAGCTCCACCCAGTGGTCTGGGCAACATGGTGGCCTGGCTACAAGGCTGCAGGAGAGCAGAGCAGAGGCTGGAGTGGTGGCAGCACTGAGGACAGAGGCCCAGAGGATGGCTGGGTGGGCAGAGGGGCCCAGCTTGCTGTGTGCAGACTCGCTCTGAGTGGAGGGGATTCTAGTGACTGACCTGCCACCCTGGAAATAAAGTTGGGTATAACCCTTTCACCCCAAGAATGTTCTACTGTCATTTCTTTGGTTACATTGAATCCATAGTGAACTTGCCCAGGGATGAAACCCATTGGCAAGACATCTGCTGACTGAGATGGGGAAGTTGTGGGGGGAAAGTGCGTCATATCCTTTGGCAAGGCTGCTCTGGCTGAGTGTCCAGACCTCAGTGTGCTCATGCGCACTCCCTCTGTGGGGTTCCGATATGACCGTGGCTGTCAAGGCTCACATGGTCTCTGAGCCACATGCAAGTGTGTATTATTTGACAATGAAAATTCTGTCTGTCAAGTGAGCTGTGTGTGCGGCCCAGGCTGACCAAAGTTTCTGAGAAGCCGTGCCGTCCATCATAAGGTTGTCTGGTGAACTTGGACTCAAAATAGAAGTGTACTTTGTTCTATAATTGAAATATTTAATGGCATCAGATGGTGTCTGTGTGATGTGCTGTGTCTTTGTGATGGACACCTGCTGGCTGGAGGCATCTGGGCCACCCTCCCTTTTGTTGATTTAGATGCCCATGTTATCGGCCTCTAATGATATTTGTGGTGTTTCATTTTGCAACAAACCTCTTAGGTTTTTTTTTTCCCCTTACTGTTAATTCCTTCAATCAAATTGCAGTCGAGGCCCACTAGTCCTGGAGACATTAATTTTCTTTAAGATAACATTTCACAACTTTGCTTTAATCTTTTACGTTGGCTAATCATACTGCATTTTTGAGCTCTGGAGTGTCTCTGGACGACCCCCAGCCCCACGTAAGAGGCTCTATTTGCAGAGTCCTCACTTAGCGATACACTGCACTGTTTGCATTTCTCCCTGCCTTAGTTCATCGAGCTCCATGGGTCTGACGTCCTTTCCCCCTTCCCTAGCCTAGCTTGGGCCACGCTGTATGCAGTGGTCTACTTGGGCTGCCATAACAAAATAACACGACTAGGGAACTTAGACAGCAAACATTTATTGTCTCAGGTCTGGAGGCTGGAAATCCAAGATCAGGGTATTGGCAGGTTGGTTCCTTCTGTTCACTGTGACAGAGAATCTGTTCTAAGTTTTTCTCCCAGCTTCTGGTGGCCTCAGGGGTATTTTGACTCCCAGGTGGCCCTCTTGTGCTGGCGTCCTCACCGCGTTTCCCCTCTGATTCTGTATGTGTCCAGATTTCCTATTTTCATGAAAACACCAGTCATAGTGGATGAGGCTCCACTTCTGATTCCGTCTGCGAAGACCCTGTGTCCAAATAAGGTCACGTTCTGGGAACCGGGGGTGAGGACTCCGGTGTATCTCTGTTGTGGGACATGACTCAGCCCTCCGTACTGCCCCTTCCCTGCATCTCGGTGCCACTGCTGCGTCACAGACATCCCGACCCCTTGCTTGATATTTGGGGACAGTCCTTTCTCCTGAAGGGCAGCTTGACCTTGCTGTGGTTGATTAATCACTGTCCCTGTAACTCTTCTGTCATATTGTCCCCTGGCTTGTCTGTCACGCTCACTAGCCTGCGGTCTTCTTGAGGACAGAGGCCGAGATCAGCCTCGTAGCCTCTCGCTGGGCGCTCAGAAAGTTAATGCCCATCCAGCAAATGCAGGCCTATTATCAGGGGACCACACCGACTGACCATTGTTAGAGCCTCTACTCTAGGGATCATTTGACTCAAAGTACTTATGTTTTTAGAGTAAGTAGTCATATAATTTGAAAGAATAGAGGTTCAAAAATATTTTTAAATTAAGGCTAGTTAAAACACTGTAATGAAGGCGTAGGTTACATCACGTCTTTTTTTCTCGGTGTAAAGGATTAAAAATTGCACAGTAAGTCTGGCTAACATCCATCGCCACACACAGTTACAAAGCTTTTTTCTTGTGATGAGAACTTTTATGACTTTTCTTAGCAATGTCTGAATATACAGTATGGTATTATTCACTCAAACTACCAAGTCACCATGCTGTGCATTACATGCCTAGGACTTACATAATTTATAATGGAAAGTTTGTACCTTTTGACCTTCTTCACTTACTTCTGGGTTCTGTATCTAATGCCTTATTTTTAAAAATGTATTCCATGTATAAGTGAGATCATACGGTATTTGACTTTTTCTGTCTTGTTTCACTTAGTATAAATGGCCACACAGCTTCAGAGTCCATTCATGTTATCACAAATGGCAAAATTTCCTTCTTCTTTGTGGCTGAACAGTATTCCATTGTGTGTGTTTTTGTGTGTGTATTTTATCTCCTTTATCCATTCATCCACGGACACTTAGATTGCTTCCAATATTGTAAGTAATGCTTCAGTGAACATGGGGGGAATGCAGAAAGCTTTTTGAGATAAGGATTGTGTTTTAGTCAAATGTAAACCCAGAAGTGCAACTGTTGGATCATTTTTAACTTTTCAAGGAACTGCCATACCATTTTCCACAGTGGCTGTACCAATTTACATTCCCATGACAGTGCACAGGGGTTCCCCTTTCCCCACATCCTCACCAACACTTGCTTTTTCTTGTCTTTTGGATACAAGCCATTCTGACTGGTGTGTGGTGATACCTCATTGTGGTTTTGACTTGCATTTCCCTCATAGTCAGAGGTGACGAGCACCTTTTCATGCAGCTGTTGGCCAACTGTGTATCATCTGTGGAAAAATGTCTATTCAGATTCCCTGCCAATCTTTCAATCAGATTCTTTGTTTTTTGTTTGTTTTTTTGCTATTGAGTTATATGAGTTCTTTAGATATTTTGAATATTAACCCCTTACCAGATACATGATTTGCAAATATCTTCTCCCACTCAGTAGGTTGCCTTTTCATTTTGTTGATAGTGTCCTTTGCTGTGTAGGAGCTTTTTAGTATGATGTAGCCCCACTTGTTTATTTTTGCTTATATTGTCTTTCTTTTGGTGTCAAATCCAAAAAAATCACTAAAACTGACATCAGGAGGCTTACAACATAGTTTCAGGCCTTACATTCAAGTCTTTAATCTATTTTTAGTTAGTTTTTGTGTGTGGACAGTATACAAATAGTAGGTAGATAGTAGTCCACTTTCTTTTTTTTTTCTCTTTTGCATGTGGCTGTCCAGTTTTCCCAATATTATTTATTGAAGAGCCTGTACTTTCTCCATTGTATATTGTTGACTTCTTCATTGTAAATTAATTGACCATAGATGCATGGGTTTATTTCTGGGCTTTCTATTCTGTTCATTGGTCTACGTGTCTGCTTCTATGTCAGTTGCATAGTGTTTTGATTGCTATCACTTTGTAATAAAGTTAGAAACCAGGACCTTTATTCTCCAGCTTTGTTCTTATTTCTCAAGATTGTTTTGTCTATTTGGAGTCTTTGGTGATTCCATTCAAATTTTAGGATTGGTTGTTCTATTTCTGTGCAACATGACATTGGAATTTTGGCAAGGATGGCACTGAATCTGTGTGTATATTGCCTTGGGTAGTATGGACATCTATATAGCAATTCTTACAAACTTTAAATACAAAATATATTTCCATTTATTTATGTTGTCTTTAATTTCTTTCATCATTGTCTTATAGTTTTCAGTCTGCAGGTCTTTCACCTCCTTGGTTAAATTTATTCCTAGGTATTTTATTCTTTTTAATGTAGTTGTAAATGGGAATACTTTCTTAATTTCTCTGGTAGTTTGTTATTAGTGCATAGAAATGCAACAGAGTTTTGTATATTGATTTTGTATCCTGCAACTTTACTGCATTTATTAGTTCAATGGGGTTTTTGGGTGTAGTCTTTATGGTGTTCTACGTATAATATCATGTCACTTGCATTGTGGTCCAGTTTTTCTCCTTCCTTTCTGATGTGGATGCCTTTTATTTCTTTTTCTTGATAAATTATTTTCTCTAATTAGTCATTTAATAATGTACATAGTCTTCATAAATTCCTTCTTTCCAATCTTCTTTAGGAGTATTCTTTCATTTTGAAATAACTGCTCAGAATATAAATATCTTTACTTCATTTGGTATTTGTAGAGCTGCCAGTTATTTGCATTAGGAGTTGATATATATAATGAAATGTGTTCCAGCTTTTGGAAAATCTGTGTCTAGTGTGAAAGAGATAGTATGAGCTAGATAGCAGGGCCCATCAGGGTATTATCTGGCATTCCTGCCTCTCTCTCAGTAACCCCCCACCCATTTCCCACCCACCTTGCACCCACCAACTTTCCCTCTGCTTTCTCCCTCTGTTTAGGCCAGTGTGGCTTCTATTTTTCAGTATAAAGCTCCTGACCTCAAAGGAAGAAAACCTGACATAACATATGGCATAAATTGGTCTGCTTTCTATGACAACTTAATACTAATACTTTTATTATTTTGATACTTGAGAGAGAACTTCAGATGTGGGGGCAAAGGGGGAAACACAGTATTGCAGTTCCCATGGCAGCCACCCTTCAAGTTCATGGCGAAATCAATGACTTTAGAAATGGTGACATATTTATAATACTGAAAGCTTTGTGTTGGCCATTTCTGTTCAATGAAAGCGGTTCTTATTATTGTATCATAGACATGTACACCACCCTCATGCTGTTAAAGATACTTTTTTTTTCCTTCTCTGAGTAGGGAACTAGGAGGGACAACAAAGCCTAGGATTTTTTTTGTTCATTTCTAATGTATAATTTCTAAGTAAATCTAGACCATATGGTCACATAAACCCAAAGGTAGGTGGTTCAGAGATTTAATTTTGTGGCCTTGAAATGTTTCTAGTTTTGCTTGCAATGAGTGGGAAATAATATGTTCATAGAACAGTTTATAACTCAGACCCATTTGCAACAAAGCCCACTCCAGGTACTGTCATGTGTCCAAGGGGGGGACAGATCTCCTTAGGGATGACCAGTCAATCGAGACTAAGCCCTTCCCCTCTCCATATGATAACATTTATTTGGTGTGACACTTATTTCACAGTGTCAGTTTTCCCTGCCGATATGCCCCAGCCCTAATCCTCATTTCACATGCATCGGTGTTCATCCCCTCATTGATGAAGCTTGGCTTCAGGCTAACAATTACAACTGTCGGGGCTGTGATTTGCTAAATGCAACTAGCTGCTGCTGATGTACTTTTCTGAACAGAAAGATCTTCCAAATATTTCCTTGAGGGAATGGTTGTACAGGAAATCTTGAGACAGCTCTTATGTTGATACATGTAAAATATGCTTCTTAATAATACATGTGCATGATAATCAGATAAATGGAGCATTGACTGATTACTTGAGCCGTTTGATTGGCTAATGAGCAGGATGTTTATTCTCTACTAATACTCTGGACACATACCAAAGGCAACTGCATCATCTGTGGAAAAACAAATCCTTAGAGTCCAATTTCTCATTCTTCTTTTTAATTTACAAGAGCAGTGACTGCTTCTGGGACTGGCTTGAAGTATTTTCTGAGGATTAAGTTTGGTTCAAAGTCCTTTGTCTGGGCCAGAGGGCAGAGGCTTCACCTGTGAAATGCCACCGTGCCTCTATTGCAGCCTAATTATAGCATTTGCACCTTGAGTTGTTGACTGTGGGTTTTCTGAGACTTTGAGAAAGATTTGCTTTTCAGTTTCTGAGCAAGCCGTTGAACACATTTTCCTAGGTAACTGAGATACCAGAAACCCATACCCATGATCTTGCGAGGGTGAGACCTCATCTTCAGAACTGAGAATAGCGCTGTCCAATAGGATGTTCTGCAGTGGTGGAAATGTTCACGGGTGCTAGTAAGAGATAGTGTTCACGTGAGTAAGCACCCGTGAACATTTTTTAATTTTAATCAGAGACAGTTCTCCCTGATGACTCAGAATAAATGTAATGTGCCTACATCTGCTCCAGAAAAAGTTTATAGTTTTGGTCTTAAATTGATTTGAGAAGAGGCTTATGGTTTTGCAGTCATCTAAATTTTATATTTATGCAACAACATTTTGTCAAGTGGTGGTTGATTAGCCGTATAAGAAAATGCTTGGTTCTTATACTGACGCATAGCTTGGTGGATCCTGCTTCACTCACAGATCGAGAGGACACCTGCTGGACCTGTACCAGACATTATACTTACTCAGCTGATGCTGTGTTACCTTATATTGACTTGTGGGTCATTAGTACAGTATTTTTTTTATTAAGGTATCATTGATATACACTCTTATGAAGGTTTTACTAGAAAAGCAATGTGGTTATTATATTCACCCTTATTGAGTCCCCCCCACACCCCATTGCAGTCACTGTCCATCAATGTAGTAAGATGCCACAGAGTCCCTATTTGTCTTCTTTGAGCTACACTGTCTTCCCCGTGACCCCACACACACCATGTGAACCAATCATGATACCCATAATCCCCTTCTCCCTCCCTCCCCCCCTCTCCCCTTTGGTAACCGCTAGTCCCTTCTTGGAGTCTGTGAGTCTGCTGCTATTTTGTTCCTTCAGTTTTGCTTCATTGTTATACTCCACAAATGAGGGAAATCATTTGGTACTTGTCTTTCTCCGCCTGGCTTATTTCACTGAGCATAATACCCTCTAGCTCTATCCATGTTGCTGCAAATGGTAGGATTTGTTTTCTTCTTATGGCTGAATAGAATTCCATTGTGTATATGTACCACGTCTTCTTTATCCATTCATCTACTGATGGACACTTGGGTTGCTTAGTACAGTGTTTTTCAAGGGCATTTTATAAGTGCTCTTACCATCCACACGGGTATCATTCCTCTACTTTCAGCTTTGCACATCATTCACAACTCACCTGATTTTTGCCCTAATGCTGCCCTTCACCTCATGCTGTTTTTTACCTGGCCAGCTTCTGCAGGCCATGAATGAGATTGTAGCTCAGGAGCAGCTCACTGGGCAGGGTGGGAGCTAGATGGAAGGCAAAACCCTGCGCTGTCAATGTGGGGGTGGCACACAGTGCCTGGTGGGAGTATCTCTAAACTTGCAGAGATTCGGAGGAAGAGTGGGGATCTGTTTCTTGAGCAATTAGGGGCCCTGTTTATTCTCCAGCCCAGCTGGGAGGCTGCTGGGCCCCGTGGGAGAGGTCATGCTGTGCTCGCCACTGCAGGTTTTTTGTCACTTCCCCAGCCAGGAGACTCCAGGAGGCCCTCTCAGAGACACACAGCTTATTTACTACTGGTAACTTGGCTATCTGTTTACGCCTGAGTGATGCACTCTGTGTAATTTAACCTTTTACGTAAAGCCACTGAGTCGTGGGAATATGTTCAGGATCCAGGAATGTGTCACTGATGCCCAGAGCACTGAAAAGGAAGACCCTGTTGGTTGATGTCTTCAAGCCTTTACTTACTCCCATTAGCAAAGAAAAATGAAGTTATCTCTCTCTTGAGCTTGCCGATATCCTTTATAACCTTCGGAGAGCCCTGCAGATCTGGCCAAGTATGCTCCATTTTACAAATAAAGTCAAGATTTTGGTTTGCCGGATATAACACACCAGTAAATAATTACCTCTGTGTCCGAATGGCATGTAAAGAAATTTCTTCCTTCCTGGGGTATTAGTTATATATTCCATATGCACTGCTTGCGAGTCTGTTTTTAAGGGGATTCATTGTGCAGTCTGATTTCTAACAATATTAAGGTGGATAGTAAACGTCATCCACATTGGAATAGCTTGTTTGAATTCCAGCCTTGCCTTCATTTCCAAGGAGGAGAGAGGGAATGCACCAGAGATTAGGTGTGAGCCTCTCTGTCTCTGTAGAAGTCTTATATGTGGGTATCAAGCTTAATTTCTTACTATGCTCTTTCAATAACAACAAAGAAATAAAATGATGACTGTAGTGATGGTGACTAGGAGCCACTTCATGTAAGTCTGTGGGAGGGTTCTGCACCCTAGGGATTTAGGTACAAGACAAGTTGGATGCAATGTAACATAAACTCAAGATCGTAGTGCAATTAAGAATACTGCAAATACTTTTTGTTGATGGAAAAGCCACCTGAATATTAAAAGTGGCAGAGAGAAAAATGAACTTTGATGCTTTCTCTAAGAATCTACTAAAAACTTCATTAGAAAATGTAAGGATTTGAAGTAGATCGTCTCCATCAAGCTTGACACAGACATGAGCTGTCTCTACTTTTAGTTAGAGTTGTTTCGGGAAACAGCAGCTCCAAATGAGTTGTCAGGAAAGCTGTCATATTTTCCCAGAGAGCTGTTGCTACAGTTGGGATCTGTGCTCCAGATGGAGGAGCATCAAATAAATTGGACCCATGAATATTAATAATTTCTTTTAAGTAAATACATAGTAACTCTTAAATCACCAGCCCTCTAAAATGGGAACATTGTGCTCTAACGGCCATAAGTTCTGGACGGGTGTGTGTGTTCATCCATCCTATGAAGTGATCATTCAGAAATAAAATTCTAACAAGTCATAAACTCAACCAAAAAACTAAGCTATAAAAAATTCAAAATGCAAGTAATAAGTAATAGCCTGTCCTAAGGCCTTTATAGATGATGACTTAAATGATCTCTTAAGATTCTCCTAGGAGATTTGAACTAATGAAGTTTTTTTCTTTTCATTTAAATCCTCCTGTCCCAAATAGTGGCATTGAAAATCAATGTATCTATCTTTGTTTGCTTCTTCCCTTGCCTCAGATGGTGGTAATTTTTTGTTTTCTTCTATGAAAATCATTTCCAAGAAGACCCGTAACCAAGCATTTCTTCCAGTTGGGCTCCTCTAAGTATAACCAAGTTTATTCAGAATTGCAATTTTAATGCTGTGCTCTCTGGCCACACATGGGCCTCCCAGACAGGGTTAGGGCTGAAGGCTGACCTCCTTGACACTTACCATCGTGGTTAGCAATTGATTTGGAAGCCATAAAAACAGTTACCAGATCATTAGCAAGCACTTTTTTTTTTTTAGAGAAGCTGCAAAATATCTCTGGAAATTGCTCTGAGGAATGTTCCTTCTAGTTTAAAAACATTCAGGAGCAAAACTAGGAAGAAATCGAATTTGTGTTAATGTGCGCGTGCTGTGTCAACTAGCATGTGCCACCTCCTAACTGTGTCCCAGTTGCTCTACACTGTGCTGGGACACGAGACCAGAGCTGCCACACTTACGGAGTTCATTCTAAGGGAGCAGGACCTGCATCGCATATTAAATGTGGGAACTGATAAGCAGACATGTAGGGAGCACCATGGAAATAAAGGGGATGGCTGGACAGGAGCGGGCTGGACTGGGGCAGGGTAAGCCTGACAAAGTGGACTGGGGAGAATGCTCGTGGGGAGAAATGAGGAATGAGAAACTATTCCTCAGAGGGAACTGCCATAGTTAGGGGAATGTTCTGCTGAATATTTGTGCTGTAGGCTGTACCTAGGCGCCCTGTGTGAAGGGGCACCTGGGGCTAAGTGAGTCTGAAGGTGCAACATCTTAATTCCCCTTTTGGAGATGCTCAAATCACATATCCATTTTGAAGTCTCTGAGATATCCTCCTTCCAAGAAACCCACTTAATGGGGATCTCGCTCCCCAACTTCAAGCTCTACTACAAAGCCACAGTAATCAAGACAATTTGGTACTGGCACAAGAACAGACCCACAGACCAGTGGAATAGAATAGAGACTCCACACATTAACCCAAACATATATGGTCAATTAGTATTCAATAAAGGAGCCATGGACATACAACGGGGAAATGACAGTCTCTTCAACAGATGGTGCTGGCAAAACTGGAGAGCTACATGTAAGAGAATGAAACTGGATCACTGTCTAACCCCATACACAAAAGTAAATTTGAAATGGATCAAAGACCTGAATGTAAGTCATGAAACCATAAAACTCCTAGAAAAAAACATAGGCAAAAATCTCTTGGACATAAACATGAGCAACTTCTTCATGAACATATCTCCCAGGGCAAGGGAAACAAAAGCAAAAATGAACAGGTGGGACTACATCAAGCTGAAAAGCTTCTGTACAGCAAAGGACACCATCAATAGAACAAAAAGGTATCCTACAGTATGGGAGAATATATTCATAAATGACAGATCCGATAAAGGATTGACATCCAAAATATATAAAGAGCTCACATGCCTCAACAAACAAAAAGCAAATAATTCAATTAAAAAATGGGCAGAGGAGCTGAACAGGCACTTCTCCAAAGAAGAAATTCAGATGGCCAACAGAAAAGATGCTCCACATCACTAGTCATCAGAGAAATGCAAATTAAAACCACAATGAGATATCGCCTCATATCAGTAAGGATCACCACCATCCAAAAGACAAACAACAACACATGTTGGCGAGGTTGTAGAGAAAGGGGAACCCTCCTACACTGCTGGTGGGAATGTAAATTAGTTCAACCATTGTGGAAAGCAGTATGCAGGTTCCTCAAAAAACTCAAAATAGACATACCAATTGACCCAGGAATTCCACTTCTAGGAATTTACCCTAAGAATGCAGCAGCCCAGTTTGAAAAAGACAGATGCACCCCTATGTTTATCGCAGCACTATTTACAATAGCCAAGAAATGGAAGCAACCTAAGTGTCCATCAGTAGATGAACGGATAAAGAAGATGTGGTACATACACACAATGGAATATTATTCAGCCATAAGAAGAAAACAAATCCTACCATTTGCACAACGTGGATGGAGCTAGAGGGTATTATGCTCAGTGAAATAAGCCAGGCGGAGAAAGACAAGCACCAAATGATTTCACTCATGTGTAGTATAAGAATAAAGAAAAACTGAAGGAACAAAACAGCATCAGAATCACAGAACCCAGGAATTGACTAACAGTTACCAAAGGGAAAGGGACTGGGGAGGATGGGTGGGAAGGGAGGGATAAGAGCAGGAAAAAAGAAAGGGGGCATTACGATTAGCATGTATAGTGTGTGGGGGGCACGGGGAGGGCTGTGCAACACAGAGAAGACAAGTAGTGATTCTACAGCATCTTACTATGCTAATGGACAGTGACTGTAAAGGGGTCTGTTGGGGGCACTTGGTGAAGGGGGGAAGCCTAGTAAACAGAATATTCTTCATGTAATTGTACATTAATAATAAAGAAAAAAAAAGAAACCCACTTAAATTGGTTTAATCCAAGGTTTTCCAAATTTGGTTGAGCAAGGAATCCTTGAAGTATTCCACAGAATGATTCCTGTTCAGATTTGTATATTCAGGGAATACATAAAAAGGGCCGGAAAACTGCGGCCCAAGCCAGGCTCTTGGAAGCCTTACAGGCTGTGCCACAAATTTGAGTTTTTCCTTTGTAAAAATTTTAGTGTCTGCACATCCCGCATCAGCAACAGAGTTGCTGTATTACACTGAGGCTCCCTACTTTGAAGAGACATAAAAGGAAGCAGCTGCCTCTTATCCTCAAGGGACCCGCAGCTTAACCGGGAGACAGAAATGCAGGCTCTCTTGGTCCTGGGATAGGGTTTAATGGAGCTTTTGCAGAACGGTTTACCAAGGAGAGGGCTCCCCGGTGTTCTGTGGGGGTTCAGTGACACTTCATGTCCGGAGTTGCTCGCCAGGAGGCTGGATGAGGCCAGGGGACACCGGGGTGCCAGGACCAGGGAATGATGGAGGTCCAGGTTTCCTGGGCAGAATGTGGAAGGTGGACCTGACAGGATTTGGGGGTGGGTTTGGAGCTTGGGATTCTGAACACTTTTGTCTCGAGCATCTTAATGTCTGGTACTGTCCCTGAGGGCAGGGTTTCCTCATTTCCTCTCTTTTTTTTTAATTTTCTGCCGTGTGTCCACCTAGACTTTCCAGAAGCAGAGTAGGTGTCAAGAAATACGAGTTGTCTGATTAAATGACGCTTTGTGCCGTGCCAAGTACCAATGCCGGGTAGTATCAGTGACTGCTCTCCGTTCACCTGAATAGTGCTGGTGTTTTCACATGCATGTGCAAACCTCCTAAGAGTCCTGTGGCATTATCGTTGGTACCACCAAACCACATTTAAAGGCTGTAAATTCTTACTTCAGGTTTTTGTATCTTGAACTTACCTCATGTTCTTCTCTTGCCTGGAGGTACCATCTTAACTATTTAAAAAAATCTATCAACAGATATAAAATAGGCAAAATGATCAGCCGTGAACCCAGCACCCAGCATGGGGGCTCCTGAATCCACCCCTGTGATCTTTCCACCTCCATCTGCTTCTCCTTTTACTCCTGTCCCAT
Source organism: Manis javanica (assembly GCF_040802235.1). Taxonomy (NCBI): domain Eukaryota; kingdom Metazoa; phylum Chordata; class Mammalia; order Pholidota; family Manidae; genus Manis; species Manis javanica. The sequence goes on from NC_133156.1 coordinate 12,070,921, forward strand.
CCTGAACTTTGTGTCATGGCTTTTAAAAACAGGTTTACCCACCTATGTATCTATCTGAACAACATATTGCTCAGTTTTGCTCCATTTTGGAGCTTTAAAAAAATTAGTTGTATGTGATCCTCTGGATTTTGCTTGTTTACTACTCAAAGGCATGCAGAAAAATGTATCCATGTTTTAACACGGGGGTCCTTGAGTGCTACAACCAGAGTGGTTGTAGCAATTTACATATTTTTTGGCCTCCTACGGGTTTCTGTTGCTCCATCTCCTCTCCAGCCTTTGGTATTGCAACGCCTCTTAATGTTCTCCAGTTTGCATTTGGGTTCCTCCTCTGTGAGCTGTTAATGCCTGTGGCTGTTTTTTTTTTTTATTGGGTTGTTCATAATTTTCTTATAGATCTGTAGGAATTATTTTGTATATATATTTTGAATATTAAAATTGTATATCATGTACATGTGTGGCAAATACCTTCTCCCAGTTATCTTTCCCATCTCTCTGTGGTGTCTTGTGAAGGAGAGAAGTTCATGATTTTGAGGCAGTCAGATTCATCAATTGTTTTCCCTTTTATGGCTTATGCTTTCTGAATCTTAAGAAATCCTTTCCTTGAGATTACAGGGAGATTGTCCCCTGCGGTTTTATAAATTATTTTTGGTTGCTTTGTCTTTCACACCTAAGTCTTGAATTGATTTTTTTGTACAGGATGTGAGGTCCAGTCCAATTTTATTTTTTCCCGTGGGCATAACCACTTGCACCAGTGCCGTGAACTGAACGGTAAGCCATCCTTTCCCTGATAACCACAAATGCCAGCTCTTTGATCAATGAAGTGCTGTGTATGTGGGTATGTCTCTGACACCTCTGACCTTCTAATTAATCAATTTGTTTATTCCTTTGCCAATTGCACGTGATCTCAGCTGCTACCGCCTTATAGTAAGCCTTAGAGTCCCCCTTACCTCTTTTTCAGGAGAGAAATGTCTCTTTCTTCTCTTATATAAATATCCTGTTGAGATTTTAAGTATAATTGCATTTAATCTGTAAGTCATTTTCTGAAGAAACGTCTTTATGACATTAAAGCCATATAATCCATGGCATGATTTCTACATTTAGTATTTCTTTAATGTCTTTCAAATAAAAATTTTATGATTTCTCCTTAAAGTTCTCCCATGTATTTGTAGGATTGTTTCTGGATACTTCTTATTTTTCGATGCTATGCTAGATTATTACTTAAAAAATTTTTTTATCTTATACATGTACACTGCTGTCATTTCCAAATGGCATTTTTTGTAGTATATTACTTTGTAATCTGGGAACCTTGCAAAGCTAATATTAATCCTGATCTGTAGATTCTCTTGGAATAATTAATGTAAATAATAATACAACCTTTGAATGACATTGTGGTACATCCTTCCAGTCTTTGTAGTTTATTTCTCTTTCTTGACTTACCTTGCTGATTACGCCTTCCAGCACATTGCCAAATGGGGGCTACTTTTGTTTTTTTCCCCATCTGAATTCTTCTCCTGTTTTGCTTTGAAGAATGGTGCTCGTTATAGATTTTCTGTAGATACCTTTTATCATGTAAACATGAATGGATGTTGAATTGTATCAGATAGCTTTTCTGTATTCACTGAAATTCTGTATTCGTAAGATTCATCTCATGATTTTTCTTACATCTTTTAACTTCTGCACTGCATTTACTGGCTTTTCAATATTAAATCCATCCGGCAATCCCAGATGTATCCGACTTGGTCACGATGAATTACTTGTTAAATCCTTTATTGACTTCTGTTTGTAAATGTTTATTGAGAATTTGGTATCTGTATTTGAGTATAATTTGTCTGCAGTTTTTCTGTCACTGTGTTATCCTCACTTGGTTATGATATCAGTTATATAACTTACAATAGTGAGGTAGGGACATGTCCCCGCTTTTCCTCAACTCTGGCTTAGTTTGTATAAAGGTGGAATTATTTCTTCCTTGAATGTTTGATGGACCTTACCTGGAATTTTCTTTGTGGAAAGATTTAAACTACTGGGTCAGTTTCCTTAATCATTATAAGATTATTCAGGTTTTATTTGGAAGTCAGGTTATTAGGCTATACTTTTTATTTTCTGGGATTTGTTTATATCATTAAATTGTCAAATTTATTGGCTCAAGTTGTTCATCGGTGTGATCCCCCACTTTATGACTGTAGCATCTCTCATTTTCTTTCAATTTTTTGATGATTTCTTTCAGAACTTGTTTGTCAGAGCAATATTACCAGGGGAGTTTATTAGACTTAAAAAGACAAAAACATAAGCAACTTTTGGCTTTACGTGATGGCCATTTGGGGGGTGAATTGCATATGACTATTTCTCTTTTGTCTATTATGATTGTAAGTATTTTGCTTTCCATTTCTTATATTATGTCTTTTTAAGTGGATGATAACTGACAACTTGATTGTAAATGATTTTCTCTGGTTTTCTTTAATTTTTGTCTTAGGATTTTTGTTTGTAATTCCTTCCATTGTTTTTGAATTTAGAAAACCATCTTCTAATTAGAAATTTAAAATTTTAAATTTCTTCTAACTTAATTTTATTTGTATCTCTAACTCTAAAGAAATTCTTTCTCTAATCTGGTATTTTATTCTGACCTATGAGGTGAAATAAGACTCTAAATATGACATGATCAAATCACATGAAGCTCTTTTTAGAAAGAACTTTACCCAACCCCCTTCTAGACTTGCTGAATCCTAAATTTGAGGCTGGGTTAGGGTGGTGATATCTCAAAGTGTTTGTTTCTTTGAAATATCACAGATATTTCTTGATGTGCAAACAGGGTTGGCAACTACAGATTTAAATACGTTTTATTTTTCCAAATAGCTACCTGATTTTTCCAGCAATGTTTATGGAACAATCCTTTCCTTCACCGCTGGTTCGAGATTCTTCTCTTACTATGTGTTGAACTCCAGGGTATGCTAGGAACTCTTACAGGGCTTGTGAGCTCTATTAGTAGTCCTTTCATTTTCTCTTTTTATTTGTTTTCTTTAATTGAAATATAGTTTATCTACAATATTATATTGGTTTCAAGTGCACAACACAGCGATATGACAATTATGTGCAGTATAAAATGCTCATCACAATAAGTATAGTTGCATCTGTCAACATACAAAGGTATTATAGTATTATTGACTGTATTCCTATGTTTGTTTTTACACCAACACGAGAGACTTAACGAGGACAGCAGTATAACATGTTTGAATATCTGTTAAGGCTGGTCTTCCCTCTTCTTTACTGTTATTTTAAAAAGCATATCTTTCTACTCAGGATATATAGTACGTGTTTCCACTTATACATGTCATTCAAAACAAGGTCTTCTATACATTATCACCTTTTTCATGTAATTTCCACCTCTTTCTTGTTAAGATGTCATTATTATATCATTTCTGTTTTTCTTTGAGTTTGTGAAAAGAGTGGCGTTTTCCTGATTTTCTAACTGTCTCTTCCTGGTGCACAGGAAAGCCATTGGCGTTCTGTCAGTTGAATTTTTAAAGCACGCACTGTATTCGCCTCTGTCGGAGTTCTTTCAGTGCCCGAATCGCCCTGCTTGACCTTTTGTATGAACTGCTCTCCTCCACGCCGCTCCTTATTGTTCCTGACGCTTTCGATTTCAGCTGGCTTGTCCCTTCCGTGAAACTGGCTCCCCGGACCCTTTAACTGGCTTATGTTCTGCTGCGTGTTTCATAAGGACCCATCTTCCCTGGCAGCGCTTCGTTGCAGCACAATCCGTCCTCTGGTGTCGCTGTTCCCTGCTGACTTGTAACCTCCTGGAGGGCCGGGGACATTTGGGTCTCTTTTGCTGCTGTCTCCCCAGCACAGTGCAGGGCACGCAGTGGGCACTCAGTATATTAACTGAATTAATGCATGAACTTGTGTTTCAGCCCCACCATTTTGGCAGGATTGCAGTGGAGCAGGAAAGAGAATGTAGAGAAGCCAGTAGAAATCCACTGCAGGAGTCCAGGCAGGGGATGACGGTAGGAACGCAGGTGGATTTACTGGGGATAGAGAATAAGGCTTAGATTTCAGAGTGACAGGGTGTGATCAGCAGAGATTGGGTGCCAAGCACTTGCTGGTGAGAGATAGGGGAATGAATACCTCCACAGGAGGTGACCTTGGGAAAAAAGGTGGCAACGTTTGCCTTCTCCCCCGTGTGCCCTAAAGATAAGGCAGGAGGGAGCGCACTCCAGGAATTGTTTGCCTTCAAATCCAACACAGTTTAGTTAACATTTTCTCTTTAGAATGAGCAATTACTGCGCCGTAAACCTTGGCACAGAAGTAATAGACGGCTGTCCTGTGAAATATTTGGAAGACTTTCTTTTGCCTTTTAGGTTTTGTTAATTTGATAAAGGAAACATTACTTTTGGTTCTCTCTTCTTTCACTTTCAGTGATAGTGTCACCTTCGAGAGACTTTCAGTTTTATGGCTTGGAGTTTTCAGGGACAGTTTAGGAACTAACTGAGACATCAGAATATAGTGGACGCTCGGCACCCGCCCACAGTACGGATGTGCCCACTGTCTCCTCAATAAGGCCGAGTTCAGTGAACCACTGAATGACTGCTTCAGCAGATGGTTATTTGGCTTCATTATGGATTCCCTAAGTTGCATTACTTGAAAAACTTAAGAATTTGTAAGTTTGCCGTATAGGCAGAGCGACATCTAGAATTACTACGTCCAACCCACAGAAATGACCAGGCATTTTCTCCTTTTTGATAATGTGAGTGACTGCTGCTTCTTCGCCTGTTAAAGGTCTATCCTCGCTTTGGTCTGCTCATGTTCTAGGTAAAATTACCCAGGCACCCAGTCCCGGACTTGCCCCTGCTTTCTGACAGCTCCCAAGCTGGAAAGTAATCACGCTTCCTGAATCTTTACCCAGATCACCTAACAGAAACCGAGTGGCTAACAAGCCCCTCTTTGTCCTCTTTGGAGCCACCTTCCAGCTCCCCATAGCCTGCTGGTTCCCTGAGTACACTGAGCCATGGACCCCGCATAACGTTCTAGTACAGTCTGTCCTGATGGCCTGTGGATGAAGGACATTGGTACCTATGTGAGATTTCGTGATATTCTTAAGTAGTTATTTACTTTTTGCTACATAGTGTAGCAGGAAAATTTATGAAGGTTAATGATAAGAACTGAATGGAAGAGCCATTTCAATAAAGCCATTTTGCAAACTGTCTCCCTGTCCAGTAAGATATATGTGCTGTTGTGTAGGTGTCTGGGAAAGCCAGCAAGTTTCTGCAGGCAGATCTGCAGACCCACTGTGGTTCACTTTGCGGATAGGAGGATGAGATGACCCTTGGAGACCTGGTTAGCAAAAGTTGCTTCCAAAAGCTATGGATTGTGCCAGTTACAGTCATAGCAGGTTTCAACCTGCTGTCCAAGCCTGGAACTTGAGACGGGTTAAGATCAGCAAGCATTCTGCGGTCACGTTCCATTTAATTAGAGTTTGCTGCCAAGTCCCCTTTTGGAGGCCAACTTCCACGCCAGCTGCCCCAAGGGTGTGCTGTGGGAACTGTGAAGAGCCCACCTATAGGCTTTGCCAGAGCAGCTATTAGACCCAGTCCTGGGGGCTCGCCCTGAGGACGCTACTTCTGTGCCTCTGGGTACGGGTGCTTTGCTGCTAATGCATGAAGGCAAAGCAGAGCATATAATATAGGTGATAGAAGAAGGTGATCCAGTTTGATAGGCATTTTCCAACAGCAAGAGAAAAGCATTGTTAGTCCCTTGTCAGGACAGTTTTTTAAAAAATGTAAGCCGACTTTTTTCTTCCCCTTGCATGTTTGCAAGGCCTTCTCTCAGCACTGCTTTCTCCCTTTGTGAGGCAACCGTGAAGCTTTCCCTTGCTAGTTTTATTATGTCATTGAATTAATAGTGTTGTAAAGACTAGATCAGAAGTCAATTTGGCAGCTGTGCCTTTAGGGAAATTTTTGGAAGAGTGACCTTCCATTTTTAATAAGCATGTTATTACATTTAGAGTTAAATCACTGAGTGTCAGGCCTACTCTCTTGAATTTGCTATTAGCTATTTTTTCCCTTTTTATTTTTAATGACAGGACAAGTGGAAGGCAGTGGTTTCCAACAGTATTCAGTGCAAAAGGAACTCAGAATCTGTTACTGTCAGACCCATTATTTTAGACAAGTTTGATTCCTCTAAATGTTAGAATTTTAACTCTCCTACAAAGTATTCATTTTTTTTTTCTTACAGTGACATGGGAGAACCTGTCATATTACTTTTACAATGTTTAGGTTTGGAGGCTGCCCCATGCTTGAGTTTACTTCCCTAAAGTAAAATAAATCATCTTCATGGAAATCTTGTTCTGATTCTAGAATTTATGTGAAAAAGAAATGTGCTGGAAAGTCCAATAGTACATTTTGTAACAACAGATCTGGCTTGAGGGTTTTACCCATCAAATATCAAAACTTAACTTAAAACACCAATGTTTAAGGCAGCGTCAAGGCAGGGTCTGACATAGAAATAATAGAAACCCAAAGGGCAGTTGATAAATCTCTAGCTGGCAAATTGTATCTATTTTCATATCCAATAATACTGTCAAACAAGGCATAAGAACTTTTCCTGAATGATCCTGGCATAGAGAAATGGGCAATTTGGAGCCAAACATTCGGATCCCACACTGTAAATCTAAAATGAACATCAAGGGTCCTCTAGTTTAACTACAGATGATAAATTATTGAACTGTGGAAAATATAATAGAAAATACGAAAATAATACGCCCAGGTGTTCTGAAGCAATGAATCAAGTCACAAAGCTGGAACTATTCCCTGAGACCTCCTTGAGAGCAGGGCCTGCCAGGTGACCTTTTCGTTCTGGCACCTGACACATCTTAGAGGAAAAAGGCCCACACTGACTCGGGAAGGTTGATGAGTGTTACACATGAGAATGCCAACGTGTGACCAAGCCTGTGTGGATGTGTGAGGAAACGTACAGCAATTTTTTTTACATGTGCTGTTTTTAGGGTGGTTACATTGTGGATACTTTTAAAGAAAAATTCCTTCAGCATATTTTCAACCAGTTGAGGGAAACAGTATACTGACAGTATATGAACTATATAAGCCTTTTGGCTTATATAAGGTCTTTGACCCAACAATAGATACGTTACTTTGCTGTATATTTCTCAGGTTGGTGATAATGATGTCATCGTAACACCTTGCTCATAGGATTATTGTTAGGATGAAAATGAGTTAAAATATGCACATTCCTTAAAAGAACAGGTAGCATACTGATTTGTTGAGTGCTTTCCACATGGTGGCTGCTTTTAAAATAAGTATCTTTTCTCATAGCAACAGTATAAGATGTATTGCATTTTCGAATATATGCTAACAATAAGTTTGTAGTGATGGCTAATTTGTGTGTGTGCACACATGGGTCTGAGAAAGATGGAGTTAATTTTATATGCATGTATGGTATTTAGATTCCTTGAAGTTCAGGAATATCTTGATGTACAGGTTTTCTGACATAGGAACATAATGTGGCCTACCAGCAGATACTGACTATAGAAGCTATCTGTTCTCCTTCTGTCTCCAAAAAATCTGCTACTGCCCAGGGCCCCCCAACCCAGGCTAGGGGTTCGATAAGCTGGGAAGAATGCATGGTATTAAGTCTGAATTATTTTTTTGCTTCTACATGTATTGACAAAGTACTACTTGTTTACTTACTTTGTTGATTGGTATATTGACTGTCTTTTGATCCTGGTTGGGATGAGATACACAGTTGTTTCTTACTATAATTGCTATGTGAGTTGCTTTTGACTGTTTTCAGGTCATTCATTGAGTGGAGCCTAAGATCTGTCTTTCCTCTTTTGTTCATTAACTTGTGATATCTCAATTATATACTAAATAAAGTGTAAATGGTTTTTAAAAACGAATGGAAAAAATTATTAGGGCCTTAAGCAGGATTAAATCACTTTGCATAGCTCTAGAGAGATCACCTTCCCTGATGTAAGATTCTACATCATGAGTAGTAGGGCCTACCTGCAGGACCTATTCCTAACATCCCAATGGGCACTGAAATTTGAGGAGGCACATTCTTTGGGAGCAACAAGTAAATCTGTTGTTTGTATAAAGGTATTTGAAAAATACAGCATCAGATTTTAGAATGAGAGGAAAAGACCAGATGCAAATGGAAGTGATGGTGTGAAGCTACGATTTACACGTGTGGCACCATTCATTAGATGTGTGGTGAAAACAATATGGGTTGTATAGTTTCGGTATGTTTGTTTCCAGGATGCTTGAGGCCGCACAGGATAGTGATTAAGTCAAGAACTTTGGAGTCTGACTGTCTGAATTTGAAACCCGGATCTGTCAGTTCCTTGCTCTCTGACCTGGGGGCAAATTAATCAAACTCTGCATGCGTTGGCTTTCCCAACTGCAAGTGGTGTTAATAATAACACCTACCTCAGAATTACTATGAGGAGGAAAGTGAATTAATATATACACATTCCTGACAGGGCAAAAATTCAGCAATGTCCTTAGTGAAGTGACATAAGGGCTTGAGAATGAGGAAGAGAGACCAGGGAAGGTAACCAGTCAACAGCTGTGGGCCATAGCTAACCAGAAACTCCACGTTCCTGCATGAAGTTGCTTCATCTAGAAGGCCCCCAGCACCACCACATCCCTCAACACCCATCCACGAGCTTGTTCTAGGGACTAGCCACCTATCCCTGGACTTCACATGCTTCTTATGAGCCCACCTTCCTTATCTGTAGCCAATGGGAATTTAAAGAAATTACTTTCCTTGAGACTCCTTATTAATGTGCCCAGTTTCTTGAATCTGGCAGGCAAGTCGTTTCTGTTAACTAGGCTGTCCTAGCACTCCATCCCTATTCTGGCTGCATCTGTAATGGCTCAATAAACCCTTTTATTTCAGAGATCTCATGTTCTCTAGAGTTTATGATTTATCATTCCTTAAAAGAACGCATAGCATATTGTAAGCAACATATATTGGTTAATATTACTTGCTGTGATTAGTCATCAGAGGTTTAGTAGGACACAAAGGAGGCTCATAGCTTCAGAGAGGATGTTATTTTGGGGCTGTTTCCTTGGCAAAGTTTAGTAGATGCCACAGGATAGTTCCCCATTTTTCAGGAAGAAAGAATTTGTAGGCCCAGCATGTAATTGATTCAACCCTAAATGCCTGTATATGGGATTCATTGTTCTCCAGCTTTGCCTATTGAATATATTTTTCTTAATTTTATTGAACAGGAGAGAGGTCTTAACTAATTTTTAGATTCTTTGATATTAAAAATAAGAATGTTCTAGAAATGTTCTACATAACTGGCAAAAACCTGACTGAATATTAACCATGAGTCACTGCAGACTGAAGCAATTACTCTGGGAAGTTCACAGTCACTGGCCTGATGTGAATTAGTGATTACTCTAATCTGGAAAAAAAAATGAGCTCTGGCAACAAATAAATGTTACACATCAGGGTACTCACGTGCAGTTCTCTTAGGCTGCATGTGTCCTTAACACCATTAGTGGGTCTAAGAGGTGCACTCGAAAAGCTGAGAAACCTGGGTCTGTGTTGAAGGTACCTTCTGGTATGCTGTAGTATTTGCATGCAACATCCTTTCATAATACAGAAGAAAATCCTTATATGCAGATACTAGTTCATTTCCAAGCACCCTGTCAGTGAACAGGGGGCAACAGCCCATACAAAGGAAAGCAGATCATTTAGAACTTAAATAGCAGGGAGTGAGGAGATGGACATTTAACTACCTGCCTTGCCCTGTGCTTTGTGTTAGATGTCATTACGCAGTCATCCCAGTGAACACACAGAGGTGTCCAAAATAGGATGTGGTGGCTCCATTTGGCCTGATAGGAAATCAAGGCTCTGAGGAGGTAAATATCTTGGCTAAGATCACACCCATGGCAAATGGCGCCAAAGTTGATGAAGCTCCTGAATGTGTAGGTTTAATGAAATTCAACTAGTGCCACTAAAAGTTAATTTGGTGCAAATGTGACATTTGTATCAATATTAATTCAGTTTTTTTCTTACGTGTTATTTCAAGTTCTTCATATCCATAAAATTTCAACTGAACTTTTTATCCTATTACTGAGCAACTCTCATTTGAGTTTGTAGATGAGAGGTATTCTTCAAGTCAACTTTGCAATTGAAATTGAGTAATGAGAATAGGAATGTCTCAATTTAACATCATTACTGGTTGTAATATTCAAATGGATTCATAATCCATTTTTTATGTTTCACTGAAGAATTGTGCTCCTTGACTTTTATCCTTTAATCTCCAGAGTTGCATCCTAAATTCTTTAGTTAAGGCTCATAGACCAAGTTCTTTTTCAGGACTAGAATGTTATTTGTTCTAGACCCATTGTTTGTTGATACAAAGAGATGAAACATTGTTGACTGCGTAGTATCTGGCAATAGGACATTTTTGTAACCCATGGTGTGCAGAACTAATAGAAATTTTGCTTCTACCATTTGCTGAGAACAGAGACATTTTTGAAGGTCTCCTTAATAGGAATCTTTATTTAAGCATAGTTGAATTAAAACCATTGTCACACCTGTAAATTTTAGGAATTACTCTCTCAAAATAAGGTGAAAAGTACGAAAATTTAATTAATTATGAACTATAGAAATTAGAAGATGAATGATTAAAAAGTAACATGAATCGATTAGGTCATGGGAGAGAATATGAAATTAAATAGAATGATAGTGATATTTGAGGTTTTCTTATTGCCTTCCACACCCACACTTCTACCTGTGTGTGTAGTGGGTCACATGACTCTGCCCTCTCTTCTCAGCTGATTGGACCATGGATGTCATTGTCAGAAGGTGTCTGTATAGGCCTACCTCCTATAGGTGTACTGATATAGACTTACTCTTAAAGACCATGACAACAAGCATGCCCTGAGATAGGAACTTTCAGTTGTTAAGAAGTACTTCTGAGGACCTAACATACAGCATAGTAACTATAGTTAATAATATGGTATTATATTCCTAAAGTTTTCTGAGAGTAGATCTTAAATATTCTCACCACAAAGAAAAAAGAAAAAGGAATCAATTATGTGAAGTGACAGATGTTGGCACCTTAACCTTAGACTTTCCAACCCCCAGACCTGTGAAAAATCAATTTCTGTTATTTATGAGCTACTCGGTCTGTGGTATTTTGTTACAGCGGCCTGAACAGACTAAACACTCTTCATTTCCTTTTCTAATATTTTTTCATTACTTAATAGTGACCATGGGGATTGCAATCAACAGCATGAATTTATAACAATTTGGTTTAAATTGATATCAAAAGCTCTGCTCCTGTACAACTCTGTACCCCCTTAAAATTGTTACTGTCAGAAATTTCATCTTTAGACATTGTGTGCTTGCTAACATAGATTTATAATTATTGTTTCATGCATTTGTTTTTTAAATCATATGGGAAACAATGAATTGCAAACCAAAAATATGGTAATACTGGATTTTATGTTTACCTATTCAGCTACCTTTACTGGAGTTCTTTATTTGTTCACATGACCTCTGTGTTACTGTCCAGTGTTTGCTCATTTCAACCTTAAAGCATTGCTGTTTAGCATTTCTTGTAGGCTAGGTTTAGCGATGAATTCAAATTTTGTTTACCTGGGAACATCTTCATTTTTCCTTCATTTTTATATGACAGTTTTGCTGAATATGGGATTCTTCGTTGACAAGTTTTTTCTTTCAGTACTTTAAATATTTTATCCTACTTTCTTCTGACATACATGGTTTCTGATGAAAAACTGACAGTTAATTTTATCGAACTCTATTGTGCATGATGAATTACTTCTGTTTTCAAGATTCTCTTTGTCTTTGTGTGTGTTTTGAGAGTTTGATTATACTGTGTCTTAGTATAAATCAAGATTCTTCCTACTTGGGGTTTTTTTGAGCTTTATGCATGTGTAGATTCATGTCTTTCATTAAATTTGGGATTTTTTTTTTTGACATTACTTCTTCAAATATTCTTTCTGCACCTTTATCTCTCTCTTTTCCTCTTGAGATTCCCATATGTATATATATGTTGGTATGCCTGATGGTGTCCTACAGGACCCACTGGCTCTGTTCATTTTTATACATTGTTTTATTTCTGCTCACCATTCTCGATAATTTCAATTGTCCTATTTTCAATATTGCTGAATCTTTTTCCTGCTTCTTCAAATCTGCTATTGAACTCTTCTAGTGAATTTTAATTTCAGTTATTATAGTTTTCATCTCTAAAATTTCTATTTGGTTCCTTTTTATAATTTCTCTCTCTTCACTGATATTCTCTATTTTGTCATACATCATTTTCATGGTTTCCTCTACTTCTTTGTTCATGTTTCCTTTAACATTTTGAGCATATTTAAGATAGGTTGGTTCAATGTCCTTGTCTAGTAAGTACAATGTTTGAGCTTCCTCAGGCATGATTTCTTTCAATTTATTTTTTTCCTGTGAATGGTTCATACTTTCTTGTTTCTTTGTATGTCTTATAATTTTTTAATTGTTGAAAAAACTGGTTATTTTTAATATTATAGTGTGAGAAACCTGAGAATCAGATTCTCTCCCTAACCAGGGCTGCTTGTTGTTGACTGTTGAGGACTGCCACTGGTTGAGTTAGTTTTCCAGTCTGCTTTTGTGAAGACTGTATTCTTTGTCACAAGTTGTTGCCAAAGTCTCTTCTGTTGATGTGTGGTTGCTGAGGTCTCTGCTCTGTTTTCTCACTGGTCATCCAGTGACCTGACAGAGATTTCCTTAAATGTCTGGAGCCAAAAAGATATTAAATACATTCCTATCTTTGCAGCTTAGTTGTTAGCTGAAACACCCCATTAATGTGAAGCTGGGTTCCCTAAAACTCTGCTTTAACCTTAACCTCCTGTTTGTGCAGAGTTGGCAGAATTACCAGAGGTATAAGCCCAGGGTCATGTTAGGTTCTTTCTGAGCATGTGTCAGTCCTGGGCATGTGCACTGTGCTCTAGCTTTCACAGTAGAGGCAGTGGCCCTTCCCAGCCCTTCTTCTTTAAAGAAACTTTCTCCTTAACTGTCTGCTTCCCAAGCTTTTCGATCTGTGAGCTGCTTGACCCATCTTCTGTCCCTTACCCATGATGGGCATGGTAGTGTATGTCTTTAAGTATCCCAACAGAAGCCTTCACTACCTGGAGTTACTCCAGTCAAAGGGAATGGGGCAAAAAAAGGTCAGCCTTTGTCCCAGTCCCTGTGGGAACCACCGAGGCAGGTCAGAATGTGTAATTCCAGAATTCTGAAAATAAGGCTCATATTAGCCCCTTGGCATCAGCAAACTGCATTAAGAATGTTGGCCACTGTCCCCAAGGCCACAGTGTGGTGCTGGGGAATGGGGACTGGTAGGCAAGTAAGTGAAAAGGCCATAGTGCTTTCTTAATGCAACTCAGCCACCTTTACCTTCATTAAACACTCTTCTGTTACTGTAGTTTTTTTTATTATTAAATTCCAGAGTTCTGAGTTGATCATGTCAGGACTTTCAGCTTGATCATTGTTTCAGTGAAGGAGCTGTGTCTTTGAGCACTCTGCTCCACCATTTTCTGGGATGTCAGTTGTACTTACTATTTTGGGCCTTTTTTTCAGTAGCACTTATTTTTTAGAGTAGTTTATGGTTCACAGCAGAACTGAGGGGAAAGTACAGACATTTCCCTATAATCTATCCCCACCCATGCATAGTGTCCCCACTATCAGCATCGCCCACCCAACTGGTACATTTGTTACCATCAATGAACCTATACTGACACATTATCATCACCTAAAGCTCACAGTTTACATTAGGGTTTTCTCTTGGTATTGTTCATCCTGTGGGTTTGGATAAATGCATAAGAGGATATACCTCTCATTTTAGTATCGTTCAGAATAGTTTCACTGCCCTAAAAATCCTTTGTGCTCCATCTCTTTACCCCTGTACCCCTCAAGCCTGCAGCAGTGATTTTTTTTTTTTTTTTGCTATTTCCATAGTTTTGCCTTTTCCTGAATGTCACATAGTTGGAATCATACAGTATGTAGCCTTTCCAGATTGGCTTCTTTCACTTAGTCATATGCAACTAGCTGCAAATGAGTTATGGCTGATAACTCATTTATTTATTTATTTTGTCACTAATACCCATTGCCTGGATGTACCACAGTTTATTTACCCATCATCTATTGAAGGACATCTTGGTTTCTTCCAAGTGTTAGTAATTATGAACAGAGTTGCTGTAAACATCTGTGTGCAGGTTTTTGTATGGACAGAAGTTTTCAACTCCTCTGGGTAAAGACCAAAGAGTGTGATCTCTGGATCCTGTGTAAGAGAGTGTTTAGTTTTTGCTGTTATTCAAGCAGCCTTTTGGACCTGGGGATGTCTTCCTGCATGGGAGTTATTAAATAAGTTGTCCTGCACAGCTACTCCATGCCCCACTGTCACGGCCCCACAGCCGTGTGCGTCATGCTGGAAGCAAAGTGCTCTTTTCCGTCCTTGGTGCTGCCTCGGCCGACTTCCTCGGCCTTCCACCTGTGTTGTCACAGCATCCTTGTGCCCTGGCACCTCCCCGGTCTGCACTCTTCAGTGTTTCTGCCTTCCTAATGTTTTCCAAGTACTACTTTGATCTGGTGACTTTTTAAAAACATTTCAGTAACTTTAAAACAAAACCTTAACTCTGGGATCACCTTCAAAATAGTCCATTCCCCCAGCCTGATCTTATCTGTCCACCAGGTCTCATTATATTCCTTTCTGTTCCTAAATGAAGCCTGGTGTAGAATCTGAGTGTGGAACCTGATGGCCCCCAATGTGTAGTTTTTTGTTTTTTTTTTTACTCCAGTTCCCCCTCCCTCACCTTCTTTTCTTCCTGTGTCCGTAAATCTACCCCTCATGCAAAATCTAGCCCAGACATCAATTCCTCCAGTTGTGGGGGGGCTAGAAGGCTCTTTCAAAGTTATTATCTACTTTTTTTTCTACTCACCCTCCCACTTTTATTGAGAAATAATTGACGTACCTCACTGTGTAAATTTAAAGCTTACAGCATTGATGGTTTTGATTTACATATATTATGAAACGATTAAGACAGTAGGTTCAGCTAACATCCATCTCCTATAGATACAATAAAAAGAAAAAAGAATAAAGGAGAAGAGTTTTCTCCTTGTCATGAAAACTCTTAGGATTTACTCTCTTAACCACTTTCCTATAGCTGATGCAGCGGTGGTCGCTCGAGTTCTGCTGTACGTCACATCCCTAGTCCTTATTAATCTCCTAACTGGAAGTTTGTACCTTTCGATCGCCTTCCTCCAATCTCCCATCCACCCCCTCTTGTAAGCACAAATCTGATCTCTTTTTCTAGGAGTTTTTTTATTTTTTATTTTTGGTACCATAAAAAAGTGAGACCACACTGTGTCTGTCTTCCTTTGTCTGACTTATTTCACTGAACATAAGGCCATCAAGGTCCATCCATGTTGTTGCAAAAGGTGGCTGAATAACATTCCATTGTGTACAGACCACAACTTCTTTATCCATTGATCCATCGATAGGCACTTGAGTTGTTTCCGTAGCTTGGTTGTTGTGAATGATGCTTCCGTGAACATGGGCTTGCAGATCCCTTTTTGAGTTGCTGTTTTGCCCGACTTTTCTATTCCATCACCATTAGCAAGAAACTTCTATCCTTAGGGTGTTGAAAGAGCTCTCAGGTAAGCCTCCCATGCTGATCTCTGTATCGTTCCAATTTTACTGTATGTGCTGCCGAAGCGAGCACTAGTTTTTTGTTTTTTTGAAGAAATTCTTTTTTACTTGACTACTGGTTGGCTCATGACACTTTAGTACCTCATGTTGTAGGTATTTTGGGTACATATCCTATCTCTTAGGTTTTGGGATACGTGAGGACAACACATTGGTTCATTTTACATCCTCTGAATCTCTTGGCCCAGTGCCCTACTGTTTCAAATATTTACTACATTGGCCAAATAAACAAATTTTGGTTTAGCTACATAAAGTGAAACTACCCTCAAAAGGGTGTTTTACCATTTTTCAGCTATCAAACCGCACAACCAGCACAAGTATGAGTTTAAATTTAAAGAAATTTGCTGCTCCTGACTGGGAAGGCATTTAGCTTGGTTTCCTTTGACTTCCTAAGAGGAAAACTGGTAGGAACCACACTCCATGTCTTAGAGGATGTTTCTCCATATGTCTTAATCTAAAACTTGTAGATTTTCTTGAAGTCCAGCTTTGTGCTTAAAAGCATTATTTTGTCTAAAAGCTTTTCCTGGAATCACAACTTGATGGTTTTCCAACTTGAATTGAGTCCCTAACACCGAAGTCTGGGCCCATATCTGAAATCATGGTGCTTTTCATTACTGAAAAGCTTGTTTACTTCATTTCCTGTTCACTGTTCTATGTCATGCCTCATCTGTCCTCACAGTTCATAGTATCCACCCTGGAAGGGCACCAGCTTGGTGTTAGCGTCTGCCTGTCTGTCCCTCTTCTCTCTCCTTGCCTGTCACTTTGTATGCTTTTGTCTTGTTTCAAGATTTCAGCTTTTTCCTTTTTCCTAGAGGTGTAATACAAGATGCCCACGGATGCTCTGATCCCTTTGCAGCTTGTCCTCATAGACATCCTAGAGATGGCGTGAGGATGTGTTCCTTTCATACATATATATAAAACAATAACAAGATTGTACGCTGCGGTAATAGCAATATAACTCCATGTGGGTTCCTGGACCCGATTCCAATGTGTGTAAATATGTGGAAGGGGGTCTTCCCACACATAATGCCAAGCAATTCTTGAACACTAGCAGGAGTGTTGGAGAACTCAACTCAATTCTGATGGTATCTGCCTGGAGGCAGCACCAGATTCCCCAGGTAAGGAGCTCTGTCCTACAAGACTGCCCTGCGTCCCTGACTCCAGATGCCGGTCACAAGCCCCAGGCAATTCCCTGTGCTTCTGACCGTAGCAGCTACAGTTTGGAGGTTCCCACGACCTCCCCCTTAGGTTCGATTAATTTGCTAGAGTGGCTCACAAAACTCAGGAAAAAATTAATAAAGGACACAAGTTAACAGCCAGAGAAGAGATATATAGGGCAAGGTCCCAAATAAAGGAGCTTGTGTCCCCCATGGAGCTTGGGGCCTGGCTCGGTGGCACGTGGAGGTGTCCTGGTTCCCCAAGTCTAGAATCTCTCTCTCTGACAGAGAAATAGGATCCCAAGAGCAGAGAGAGAAGCTCGTCTCAGGGGTTTTGTGAGAGCTTTATTGCACAGTCATGACTGACTGAATTATTGGCCCTTGGCTGATTCAGCCTCCAGCCCCTGCCCTTGGGTGGGGGTCCAAAGGTCTTTCATTAACATAACAAAATGCCTATTTCACCTGTAAGACTGCAGTATTTTCAGGAACAGTGCATGAAGACCAGTATACCTGGGAAATACATATTTGGTCGTGTGAGTGACCAAATTTGTATTTCTTAGGACTCATTATATCGCAGATGGTACCTCAGGTGGCTGTTTTTTCAGTCTGCAGCATCACAGACCTCCCTCTGAAGGACTGGATGTGTCTCACAGCCTGGGTTGCTCTGCTCACAGTCTTTCCATTTCTCTTTGGGGTGAAACTGAGGGTAGCAAGATACTTCTTTCTAACATACTTGGTAAGGGAAGTTAAATCCAAAACTAAAAGGAATTCATTTTATTTTAAATAAGACACTAATTTTTTTTTTCACTTCCAAACTTCTAATTCTGGCTCCCATTTATTTTCTTCATTCTCTGAATTCATTTTGTGAGGAACATTGAGCTGCTTCCACTGGTTGCCGGGCACTGGCTTTATTCCTCTTTGAGTCCAGATGAATTTGACCCCAGGGCAGGGTCAAAATGGAGGTCCCAGTTCTGCCTTTTTGAGCTAATATGTTCAATCTAATTTCCCTTGCATATGATAGCTATTAGAACATTTCAATACATGAACATGCTTATTTAAGACCGGAAGAGCCTGGGTCACAGAGGAAGAGGCAGGCAATTACGGAGTAGGTGTGGGCAGGTGTGAGTGGTTTGGGAGACTGGGGGAGATGCGAATAACCCAAGGCATTGGTGGGAAACGTGGAAGGAGCAGCAGAGAGACAAACATCTTTGTTCATTTGGTAGTTTTTATGATCAGTATTCCCTGAAAATAGCGTCTCCAGCTTTCTTCTTTCAAATGAAATATGAATAGTGTTTTAGATCAAAAAAAAATCACAGAATTCTCACATTCATACCATCTTTCCATTCAATGCGTGCCTCTTCCTACCAGAAGAGGAGAAAAGGAGAAGAGAGGGACAGAGGGCATTCTGACCCCCTCTGGTGGCACTGTGGCTTTCAGAGGGCACGCTTTTGCAGACTTCTGTAGAAATTATTGCCGACACTGATTGCCTTCTATAAATTTGCATGGGACTCTATGAGACAATTCTTGTTTAACTTCATGGAGATTCTGGGTGGGTTACGAGATTACGCACGATGTGACAACTGAGGCCAATTGCTCTAACTATAAAGCAGTGACTCTGGTTTCTGTGCACCGCACAGGAAATTGGGTCTCATTACTCTAATCCTGTCATGTATAATACCAATGTAATTGTAGGAATACAAGTAAAAAATGTGATACTGAAGGTCATACAGCCTTGCTGACTGATTTGCCGTCATTTCACAATATTTTACAAATTAGCATGTATTGCTTCTAGCCTACTTTGTTTTTCTAGTGAGCTCACTTTCTTTCCCCAGACACAGACTGAATCATAGACTCACCTGCCCCACCGAAACAGCCACTGGCGAGTAGGAGAAATGCTTTAGGTTGATAAACGATGATTCGCGACAATGGAGTTTAAAGAAAGAAAGTAAAAGGGCTACCGGACTAACCTAGAAGGAACTACATAATTCAGATGTGTGTTTATTTGCTTGCCACTTGGTTCCATATAGCGACAAGAGAAAAGGTAAAACAAGAACAAGTTTGGGGGAAAAAAGTGAAAGACGGTACAGAACGTTTGGTGAAAAATCTGTGGTGCATATGCTAATTTGGTTCAGAAGAACCTCGGCAGCTTGACCCCAGCTATGGAACCGCATTTGGTCTGCTGCCACGGCTCTCCCCCGGCGTGAGAGTGGGTCTTAGGAAGGGTTTACAGATTTTCATGGTGTTGATAGTTAAAACCCAGCCATCCAAGGATCTTCGTTTTCTGCCCATGGTAATATTGCTGCACTCAAGAGAAGCCACCAGACCTCTGTCCCTTCTTAGGTTAGTTTGAACAAATTCATCCTGGTTGTAGCATCTTTCCAGTGTTCCTACTGAGGTCCAGGTGTGTGACCCCAAGAAATTATATCTGTTCCATGAGGATCTAGTTTTTCAGCATGAGAAGGTCAGAATGAGCTGCCCGCCAGGGTTCCCCTCTCATTTTGGTCTCTGCGAGCAGGCGGTGTATTTTGTTGCTTTACAGTCCCTGCAATAGACTTAAGTTTCTTGTTCCCTCTTTCTCTAAAGAGTATGAAATTCCCATCAGACCTGAAGAGCAATGTGAGATAGAGACTCCAAGGGAGAGCATTCTTTGGGTTGTTCTTACGATGGCCCACATACTCAACAGTACATTTCCACCATTTCTTGACTATTGAGAAAGGAAAACCTGAAGAATCTTCAGAATTACTACAAATAGCAAGTAGAATAGCATTGGGAAGGGGTGGTGAAGTGAGCAGTTTTTGTAGGCTTCAGCCATGTCTAAGCTATTTTCCCACTTGCCTCCAGAAGATAATTCTGCTGGTGAGCTTTTGAACATACCAGATTCACTGCTCCTTCTGCTGCGTAGTTTAAATGTAAGCTGTAGTCACCAAAGAAGTCAGCCATAGAAGGCCCTTTCTTCTGTCTCTTTTCTGTTTTCATGGGAGTCTTTTGGAACCAAAGAGGGGTGGTCCTGCTTTTTCTCATTTCCTTTGTCCCTAAATTCTGACTGCTCCCCTGAGTATACTTGCCAGGTTGTTAGCATTCAGGTTTTATGAGGAAGGTGAACATACGAAGTAGACGTGGTTTCCCTAAAATGGTGGAGAGGCCCTGCTGGGACAGAATGTTGGGAATGGCAGCACTGTGCATGTCTGTCATGTTGGCTTTGTCCTTAGAATTTGCATTGTGTGACCCGTAATGCCAGGTGGCTGAGCAGAGTCAAGTTGAATTTCTATGGGGCCACTGCTCTGCAGTCGTCAATCTTTAAAAGCTTAAAAATGTCTAGCATTCTTCCTTTCCAGAGGGCACCCTCTGTTTACACTTCTTGCTGTTGAAATCAAGCCTGGTCACTAGATGAGCTGCAGAGCAACACAGACGGAATCCCATCAGGCCAGGTGCAGGGCAGTACCTCGGGAAATGCCTCCAGTTATTTTTTCAGACACTGACAACTATGTGAACTAGTTATACATTTTATCAAGTAGCTTTTCATTTTCATATTTGGGGAAATGTGATGACACAGCTTTTTCTTGTTACTCTCCTGTGTGCTTTTGATAGCATATGAAATCATCTCAGTGTCAGCAGGAAAGGATCATGAAAGAAGGATATCCTATATACAGACTTTAGAGAGGGGCATTGATTTTGTTCTGATGAGTGTATTTGGGAGCGTGGAGGTGTTTGAACAGATATCCGGAGTACTTCAGGCCCTACTGGAGCTCATGGGCTGGGTAAGCTCAGCTGCAGCAGGCAGGCCTGTACCCCAGCGCAGGGATACAGGGGACTCAGGAAGAACTTTGCGAATGGAAATCCCCCCTTGGTGCTTTCTTCCTTTGGTGTATCATATAAACCAGATTAATGTAATGAGTTAATTGCTTAAGCTGTTTATTTATTTTAAAGATCAGCAGTGCTTTGGAGGTGAAGTGTTCTGAAGTAGATAATGGTTTTAAGCAAACGAAGTGATTGGTGGTACAGCTCAGAGGATTGCAGTTTCCAACGGAGGAATATGTCTTTCATTCGAGAGCTCAAGCATGGATATCTTACAGTGTCCGTGTTGCTCACAGGTATCCAGGGAAGGATGAGCTGCACTGGTTTTTTCCCCTGCCTGGCTCACTACACTCAGCAGCCCTTCCTCTGAGCTGATGTATTGGAAGGGCACAGAGCTCTGTGTGACGCGGAGAGTAGCAAGGAGATGAACAGGTCACTTCTGGGCTTTGTTCAGAAGTGTGAGATCTAATCTGGTTCGGAGACCACACGTGAGCTCTGCCTTAGGATATTCTAATCCTTCCTCTGGCAGCACTGTTGATTTATGTGGGGATATCATAGCACCCCGCTATCTCTATCTGACCTCACTAAGCTGCCTCAGACATCTTGTGTCTCCTGGGGGCCAGAATATTTGAGTTGTGTCAAAGTGGAAAGGAAGAAATTGCACAGAAAGTGATTAATTTCCATTTTATATGTTCTTTCTAGAAAATGGTAATTATTGATTTTTACTTGATGAAACTATGAACTTAATAGTAGAGAATGAAAAATCTCTTCCTGGTAGAGTGACTCAATAGCAATCTCAATTTGACAAGGTAACACCCTCAAACAAAGAAGTGTCTTCTCTTCTGCAGTCTTGATTGTTTTAAAGGGATGTAGGAAACCTCCAGTTCCCTTTTTATTTGTTTTTCTTTTCCTAGTGCTTTTGTGGCAGGGCACAGTCATTTCATTCTTCTCTCTAGAGAAAGGAAAACCTCCTGCCCATTGTGTATCCAGGGGCTTCTGGCGAGTGCCCCGCGCTCCGCCCCCTCCTTCATCACACTCATCTTTTCAAAAATGCTTCTTTCGTACAATCAACTTAGTCAAGAAATCGACTGCCCACTGCAGTTGTTAGTAGCCACATGTGGCTATGTAAGTTAAATAAAATTAAAATTTTAATACGCTTGGTTACACTAGCCCCATTTCAAGTGTTCAGCAGCCACATGTGGTCTGTACAGAAGAACATCCCATCATTCCAGAAAGTTCCATTGTGAAGGTGCTGCCCTATTGGACAAAGATGGCCTAACACCCGTAACTGTTTTCTGTTTTTGGTAAGACTTTAATGTAAACTCCTTAGCCTGGTTTCTAAAGCTCCCCAAATCATGCTGTCTGTCTATACAGATTGAATATACGTTATAAGAAGGTGTTCAGAAAAATCCGTGTGCTGTAGTTCATGGGGGCTCTGGCGGAGGAGAGGTGTTTCATTCCTTTTTGGAGAATGAATGATGCTCCAACAGGCAAGTGGTGGCAGAAGATGTTTCTGGGAAGATGTGTGAGTGTGAAGATCAGTTTGGAGAACGTAGAAGATCTTGGTCCTAGTGAGGCACAAGGTGAATAAAGGACACCAGGACGGGAACAGATGGCCTGTATCCTCTGCTAGGGTTTTACATAGGAAGATGTCTTTTTATGGCCTTTAGCCTGTGTTTGAGTTTAACCGTCTTTAATCTCTATCCTCAAAAAGTGAGCATGAAAGAGTTGATTGAGTAATTGCAGTAACTGCAGTGGAGATGGGAACAAGAGTCAGAGGTGATGATTGAGAAGTTAGAGGCCCAAAGATTCCAGAAGGAGCACCTTGGTGGTCTGGTGCTAATGAGAAGGAGAGTGGAGGAGACAGGGAATGAATACAGAAGGTTATGGGACATTGGTATCTTTAGAGAAAGTTACATATTCATGGTGGCCATCATGCTGGAGTTTAAGAAGTTTATGGTAGATGGAGATTGCTCACAGCAGCTCAGGTGCCATGGGGTGCGGTAGATGGGGGTAACAGAGGCGCAGGTAGTCCGTGGTGGCAAGAACTTGGCCTTCAACTTTGTGTCCTGAGCATCTGCCAACCACTTGATGGTTAATGGATTGCGGTTGGACATTGATGGCGTGTGGGGAAGGTTGTGCTCCCCAAACTGAGCAGCCCCTGGAGAATGGTACGGAGCGGGTTTCCATGCCTCGGATTGTAATGTCAGCAATGAATGAAGGAAGCTGGGGAGAATGGTAGAGGCACTGAGGTGGGTGTGCCGACGGCAAGTGGAGGATGTGGTCAGGACCATTGCTGAGTTTACTGAATTAAAAAGCCCCGCGGGGGAGCTGCTGAGTTTCTTGAATCACCTAGACCCAAGGTGTCCAAGCAGACATTGCTGGTTCTGATTCTGGCTCTTACGTCCTGTGGCTCCTCTAGGCTGAGAGCAGCTCCCGTGGGTGTGGTTCTTGTGAGGCAGGAGGGCAGGACTGGTGGAACCCAGTAGAGGTACGGGCTGCCACAGCCAGCTCTGGAAGATGTCTGCAGATGGTGGCTGGCTTTTGATCACATGCTTTTGCAGAGACCTGGAGTCAGAAATGTTCTCCAGGAAGAGGATTTGGGGGTGATGCAACCATGGCGTTCTGCCCTGGAAATCAAACCTGGTGCCGAATGGTGGATCTGCTGCTGCTCACTCTGTGACCTTGGGCAAGTCACTGAACCTCTCAAGCCATTTCCTCTTCATAAAACAATGAGAATAATTCTTACTCTACTGGTCTTACTCACCACAGTCTGGTGTGGGGATGAAAAGTGACTTACGTGAAAGCATTTTACAAACTGGAACATGCTTATAAAAATAGCATTGGATTGCAGTGGGTGGAGATTTGAGGAAAGGTAACCTGGTAAAGCTGTCTTTACAATAATCACAGTGAATTAATGAGAGCACGGATCCAGGCCACAGTACGGGAGAAAATAGGGAGACAACGGATGAAAAGCTTTCTAGCAGGAATCTAAAAATTTACACTTGGAAACCAGTTAAGCAATGGAGGGAAGGGGGTTGGGATGAAAGAGAAGGAAGGGTTGAGAAAGATACCAGGGTTCTGAGTCGGAATGACTGAAGGCAGGGTAGTAAAATGAACCGGGAGGAGCAGTGCCGGGGAAGACTGACCAGCCAGGTGATAGCTTCTGTCTTGGACTCACTGAAGGCTGGGTACCACTGGCATGTCCTGCTTGAAAATGGCAAGTGGGAATCTCATTTAAGCACAGAGGAAAAACTGAGGCTGGGATGGGTTGCCTGCCACCAGAAGCAAAGTTGGCAATTCTGGAATTGATCGCCGTTGCCTAGGCAGAGGTATGGCATCAGAAGCCCAGGCCAGGCTCCGGGGAGATAATGCAACTTAACTTCCTTTGGTGGCAGCTCTTCCTTGATGCCTTTGAAGCTTCCTTACCTGCCTGAATCATGGCACTTGCCATTCTTAGCACTGTATGTTTACTTGTTCATATTCCTGACACACTTTTAATTCTGGGAGAGAGGGATTGTATTAATCTTGTGTACCATTGAATCTTGCACATAAGTTAACTGCCTAGTAATGCGCAGCAAGTATTTATTAATTTTTTTTTTTTAATGAATGAAAGCTCTGGAACTAAGGGGGTCATTGTGGAGAAAGATCAGGAGAGGGCTCGGTCAAGGTTACCATTCTGGGCCCCTTCCCTGTCAAGTGATATTAAAAGAGACACCTGTTGATACTGTTCGTGTCTTTTTCTTCAGAGCTCTGTAGGTTGACAGTGTGAGTTGAGAACATAGATTGTTGGTTGTGGATTAGGAAAACTAGAAATAGCCGAAAGTCAAGGATATTAGGACAGCATCAGGATCCAAGAAATGTAGGGTAGTTGGAGAGGTAGGTCAGGCCCGGAAAGATGACAGCGAGCTGTCAGTGGCTTAGAGAACAAAACGCATTTTGTAAACAAGGCAGGCAGTGTTGAAGGGGTGGCAGAAACTGGGAAGGAAGGAAAGGGAAATTTCATGCTCTAGGTCTTGGGTATGGCTGTGCTGGTTACATGACTTCTATTGGTCAGATTGTGTCTTCCAAAAAGGTATGTTGACATCCTAACCCCCAGGAGCTTAGAAAGTGCCCTTATTTGTAAATAGGGTCATTGCAGATGTAATTAGTCAAGATGAGGTCATGCTGGAGTCAGTGGGGCAGGGGGCGGGGGCAGCCGTGTGCGGTGACTGGGGTCCTTAGAGGAGAGGAGGGGCATGCACAGAGGGAGAGCGCAATGCAGAGAAGTCAGCTGCAGCCAAGGGACTGCAGCAACAACGCCCCGCTGGACGTAGGAAGGGGCTGAGGAAACCCTGCAGGTTCCAGAGAGGGGGCGGCTCTGCTGACACCTTGAATTCAGGCTTCTAGTGCTTGAGTACTAAGAGAATAATTTTCTGTTGTTTTGAGCCACCTTGTTTATGGTGAGTTTTGGCAGCCTTGGGAAACTGGCAGTAGCTAAAAGGGAAGTGAAAATAATGAAGGCTGTGGAGATCAAGGTGGCATGAGTCCTGGATGCAGCCCTGCTCAAGGTGCAGAGAGCAGTACGGAGAGATGGGGTGAAGAAAACGTTGTCAAGCACTGAAAGCCTCTAGCCGAGGGGAGGGCTCTGCAGCCTGCTTAGGTAGCTGGTCATGTCATCGTGAGCTGGCTGTCTCTCAGTTCCTTGGAAAGCAAAAGGAGGGGTCCCCGCCAGCATCATGGAGGGGCCCCCTACATTCATTCATCTCAGTGGTCTCGGCCTGTTAGCCCCTGGCCCTTAGGTTTAGTTTGTGCTTGTTATGGAGCTTGGATTCTCTTGCAGGTATTATAAAAGGGGTGCCATGCATCTGAGTAGGACTGCGGTCTTCAGGTTGAGGGGTTCCATTTGGGTGTGATGAACGTGAGTATCTTTAATCCTTTATCCTAGAACTTCTGCACCGGAAAATGAACTTGGGATCAGCGCTAATGTTTTAGAAGATCTTTCCCATATTGGATGCAGAATGAAATGTTTGTACACCCCTCACGTAGTGTTTACTTTAATATTTTCACACTCATAGTCCTTCCAGAGACTGAGAGTATATAGCTGTGGGTAGCCACCTGGCCTGGGTGTGTTCCTCTGGGCCTGAGCGCTGTGGGCTCAGGGCAGCGGGCTCTCTGTTCAGCCCCCGGCAGGGGAAGTCAGTGAGCTGGAGGCCGCCCTGCCATTTCCAGCATAGTTACAGGGGTGGCACTTTGCCGCTGGGAAGAAAAAACCGTGCCAATGTGAACTTGGGTACAGGTTCCTTCTTAGATATAAGTATTTAATTTTTTTTCTCTTTTTACTTCCCTCTTCCCTCTTACCAAAAAAAAGCAAACTACCCTTTGAGAAAATCTCTAAATGATATATTTGCTGAGGATGTGTGAAACTAGTGAACTAAGATGTCAGAAGAAAAGAAATCTCAGCGGTTTGTTCCATCCTCGTGTCCCTTTAAAAATAAGTGGGAACAGAGGAAAACTGGGGACTGAGTTCTTGGGATGTGGTCTGGCCCACCGTCTAACGGATAGAAAGCCAAGTCTTTACCAAGTGACCATATTTCAATATAATCCCGCCCCAAAAGAACACTCTGGTTCTTGGCTGGTGCACAGAAGAAAAACATGTCAAAGAGACGCAGAATTACTGCATTTTAGTTTATGTGTGTGACTGTATGTGGGTAACTGTAGCTGAAGGAAAGCTGAATTTGAAAGAAAAAAATGCTGATGGCTGTTTCTGTAATGGGACTCTATTAAAGTGAGACATGCCTCAGGGAAGATACCGGAAGATTGACAAAGAATTGGCATCAGTGAGCCACACTGCATTTCCAGTCCTGTTTCACCATCTTCCAGTGTTATTTGTGGGTTCCTGCGGCTCAGCAGATCCTTCTTCCACACTGCCCTCCAGACACCATAGAGTTTGAGAGACAGTGATCAGGAATAAATTCCTTTCCCATAGTCTGGCTCTGGGACCCCATTCGCCTTTCTGCCTGTGGCCAGAGATGCCTGGCATGGTCTCCTGCAGTTGCCTTTCTGAGTTGTATTGCTGCTTTAATTGGCCACAGTTCTCTGCATCTGTCATGAAAACTCTTAAAACTCATACGAGAGTAATTTTCCCCGCCTTCTTTTATTGCGAGCTATTTTCTCCACGGGGCACATTGCTGGCCATTAGGCCCACACCCGCTGGTGTGCTGCTCGGCTTTCTCTCTTCAGAAAGCAGTCGTTTGGTAAACTTCTGCAGGCTGACCGATTGAGTTACACCCTGAGGAATGTTGAACCCAGTTCTCAGCTGCAGGATGTCTCTCCCCAAAGTTCTTATGCTGCAAGGCCTGCTTTGAGGATTCACATGTGTGTATTGGTTTACAGGGACATTAAAGCTTTCTCCCCACAGTAGATGGTAAGTTACTTAAGGAATATGACTCAGTGCTTTCAGAGGGCCTGGGGCTCGGGGTTGGATATGCCAGTTCCCTTCTGGCTGGTTTCGCCTCTACTTATGACTTTCTTTTATATCTAATAGTCTTGCCTTGAATCTTAAAGAAGAAATTCTTAATGCAACTAGGGAGAGACCCTGTGGTCGTTTGCCATGAAAGGTTGAAAGTTCTAATACTGTAAACCATAAAACAAGCAAAAAAGGAAACATTAAATGGTCTCTAAATATTGCATTTGATAGGACATCAGTTGAGAGCAAAGGACCATAAACAGATAAATGACTTGGTGACTTTTAAATTAAATTAAAGTTTGAGATTATTTTAATAGTGGACACAAGATGAAATAGACAAGGAAACAAGTTAGGCAGGAGGCTCTGTGTGAACACACTGCCCTTGGGCATGAAGGCTGTGGCAGCTGCGACATGCAGGATGAGGCCCCAGGCGAGCGGAGGTCGGTACTGCCTGCTCGGTTGCCGCGTGCCCCCTGTCTCTGTGGGCCGCAGTTGGTCCTTGTGGTTGAAAATCTTCTAGACACATAAGCTTCTCAAAATGCTTAATTTGACAGAAGGCAATATACTTCTACTGGGTTTAGTGTGTACCTTTGTGTGTGTAAGTAGACTTGTGGGTTTACTCATGGTCTCAGTCTACACATTTGTATCTTGTCATGTAGGTCTGAGACCTCATCTCAGCTGGATTACCCAGACGCCATTACTTTCCCCTAACGAAGAAGACGGTGAAGTACAATTTTAAGTGGTGGCTTCTGTGGACGCACATTGAAGTGTTTGTATTCACAGTTTTGGAAAAACGCTATATGAATCATCATTTCCTTTTTTATTATGAGTCTCTGATCATGCTTGGTTTTTGTGGCAAATTGCTGGTCAGTGGGCCACATTTAGCTTGTACTGGTTTTGTCTGGATAACACTGAGAATATTGGTAGGTGGACAGGCATTTTCCTGTTGGCCATAGACCTAACCCCTCCTTAATGTCCTACTTTCATTGTTACCTGCCTAATGCCCTGAGGTTGTATATCTATATGGTACTGAGAGCACATTTTCAAATTCTTCCTCAAACAGAAGAAAATAGTAAGGCAGACTCCTATTTGATTTATATTTGTGTTTGTTTCTGCAACTGTCTTCCAACAATGGTTTAAAATGAACAGTGAAAGACAGTTCTTAAGAGGAAACAAAATTGCTAAAGAATAAAATAAAAAGGCTTAGGACCAGGATTATATATTAACCACCCAGTTAGCCCTTAAATTTGTGACACTAATCTTAATGACTGAGTTTAGCAGAGTGGGAAGCCTGCGTTTCATGTTTCCAGGGTGAACAATTCTGGTATTGAATGATGCTGGCTTAACCTTTGTCACTCTCAGTGGAAACATTTTTGCTCCTGGGCTTTATTCCCCAAATGTTGCTAAATTAACATGGGCCTTGGAAATCCCTGAAAATTCATCTCCATTTCACATACTTCTCTTATTTGTTCTATTCAAAGTGTTGATCACAAGACAAGCTGAAGTCTGAGCTCGGATGGCATTGATCTGATTGATTCCTCCCTGTGCTCTGCTCTGTGGTCATGGGCCTTCTTCTGGAAAGACCGTATCGAGTTCGTCTCCACTGTTGTGAATGAAAATAATCAGTTGGTGAAAGCATAGAATTAGAAACCTCTCGGTATATTTATTTCTGTGTCTCAAGAATTCTGATTTAAAGCAGACTTTATTTCAAGCAACGTGAACAGTAGGTCGTTCAGGAGTCTTGGATGAATCAATGTTTTCTTCCCTTCTCTCCAAGAAAATCTATTTAAAGCAAAGGTCAAATCTGTGCTGGATTTAGAACCTATTAAATGTAAGTCTGGAGAACACAGCCACTTCTCTCTTTTATGCTCTCCATAGTCTCAAGCACTCGGGACACTCGGGTCTTCTGCAGATCTTCGTTTCCCACATATTCCTGGCGTTTGTAATTTTTCTTCTGTTCTGGAGAACAGGGTGTAACCTATGTACCTAGTGAATCTGAGCCTTTGTGACAAATCTTTGTGCTTATTGAATTTAGGAATAAGTTAAACCTTTAAAAACTATCCTAGAGGAGTTTATTAGGCTTTGGACTATATCTGAGAGAGGCATATTAATGCATAGATTAATGTACTTCATTTAATTAACAAAAATTGAGCTCCTCCTGTCTACCATTCCTCCCCCTTCCCCGATCCCTCATTCCTCTGGCCTTTTCCATATGCATGAAGATCATCAGCTGTAGTTCAGGTTTACAGCCGCCTCCCGTGGCCCTCACCTTGTTACCAAACCCTGTACATTCTACCCCTGAAAAGTCTTTGATCCTGCCACTCTCGGAGCCCAGGCCTCAGTGTGCGTGTGGCCGCTGGCCTGGTCTGGCCTTGTGTCCTAGTTCCCCACTGCTGGCTTTCCTCAGCCATGCTTCATTCAGAAAAGATTCGAACCTCTTCTGTGTGGCCAGGCTCTGTCCTGAGCCTGAACACACAGAAGTGAGAGAGTCAGCCAAAGACCCCTGGCCCCCAGGAGTTTCTATTCGAGTGGGGAGGTCAGGTAGTCAGC
Organism: Manis javanica; assembly: GCF_040802235.1. NCBI lineage: Eukaryota > Metazoa > Chordata > Mammalia > Pholidota > Manidae > Manis > Manis javanica. The sequence goes on from NC_133156.1 coordinate 12,100,601, forward strand.
GAAGTAGCGAGTCAACTTAGAGAAGATTCAGTGTGACTGGTGTCTTGAGGGTAGTAAAGCAGGAAAGGGGAGTGAGGAGTGTGTACAGGGCAGTGTGATCCTAAATAGGATGGCTCAGAGGGACCTCATGAGTAGGTGACATCAGGAAAAGAAGTGAGCCACTGGAAACCTGGGAGACGGCTTCAAGGGGACAGGCTGGCACGGCTGAGGAGCACAGGGTGTCGGTGGGTGCTGTGGCAGGAGCCAGGAGCAGAGGGGTGTTGGGCCCCCCGAGCATGGTGAGGCCCTCATCTCTTACTTGGACAGAACAGAAGCTTCAGGAGATGGAGCAGTGACAGAATCTGCCTTCCATGTGACCAGGTCTCTGTTACGTTGGGAAGAGAGCACAGGGTGGGGCGAGGGAGGTTTAGGGGGCTGCTGTGACGGCCTAGGTGGTGGGGGTGGGATTAGCATGCTGGTGGTGAGATGTGGCCAAGACTCTGTATGCATTTCGAAGGCACAAAGACATTGTTAGCTCATAGGTTGCTTACGTGGGGTGTGCAAAGAAGGAATAAATGGTCCCAGTATTTTTGGCTTGGGTATCCTGCAGGATGGCGTTGACATGCACTGAAAGGGAGAAGGGCTTTCACCCCTGTGTCCCCCTTGCTAGTGTTCCAGAAGGGTTAAATGCAGGGAAGAATAGGCTTGAGGAGGAGGGAATCAGGAGCTCAGCGTGGACATGCTCTGTTTGGGATGTCTTGGACATACAAGTCAGGTTGTTGGATATTTGGGTCTGGAATTCAGCAGAGAGGCTCTACCTGGAGATATAAATGTGAGAGTCTAACATATATTTAAGTTCATAAATCATAAATAGGCTGCGATTCCCCAAAGATACACAAAGGACAGGCCCTTGAACTGCACACTGTACCATTTTTCTTCTAAGATTCACCTTTGTTAACCCAGGATCCTTCTCCCTTGCTTGAAGCCTAGCTTTCCAGGCACCCCTAGCGTCCTTCCCACGCCTGCTGACGGGTGAGGACGGTCAGCGCAGTGCAGGTCCTCTGCAGCACCGATTTCTTCACTGGGGCAACCTTTTGTCTGTCCCCAATCTCTGTTGGGTTTTCTACCAGTAAGTTTTCTACTATTACTCCACTTTAAAGGTTGACAATTCTAAGCTAGTCTCTATTCTTTTTAACTGTCTCTTCCTCTCCTTCCCCCTTCTGTTAGAATTTTTTTCTTGTTTACTTACATGATTCTTTTTTCCCCAGTCCTCTATATTAGCACCTGCCGTCCTTTGTTTTCCGTTCCTGTGTCCCTGGTAGAAGCAAGCGGAAAGCAGGTTATCCATCTTTATATGCCCAGAATTTTGAATATCACCTACATATGACAATATAGTGATTATTGAATTGTATTTCTCAAGTTTTACACAAGTGACTTCTGTTATGTTGCATCGTTATAATATTTTATGTTTTCTATTTTTTATATATTATATATATCTTATGCATAATTTCTTTTTCTCTAACTTTTCATCTCTCAAGCATTTAGTACTAAGGTCAGAAATGTATACATGAAGCAGGAAGGTCTCATGGACACACTAGAAGTTACTAACTCTACATAGCATGTGTCTTATTCAAAGTTTTAGATAGTAAAGTGGACACAGTTTTTCCCTGCAGAAATGCTAGCACCTGGAAACTGTGTGTGTGAGTGTATGAGTGTTAGATTAAAGGTGAAATCTTTGCAGAAAGCAATTTAAGAAGCTTCAGGGGATCCTCCTTCCTCTGTACAGCTCTGGGGTTTTAAATCTGGAAATTTGTATGTTCTCTCAGGATAACTAGTTTAATTTTAGGGACTGAACAATTCACGAACAAGATGGAATAAAGAACCTAGCACTGCCCCTCTAACCGAAACAGCCCTGGAGGACCCTGAAGAGAAGCTGGGCAGAGAGCCTTGTGGGACCCTGCTTTGCACAAAATGAAAGAACATGGTGATCACCAAGGGGAGAGGTCATGGCACAGACCCGCAGGGCCAGAGACTTCACGGGGGTGCTTGAGGTAGATCTGCTCCCCCAAACCAGGAAGCTGTGGCCTGCCCCAGGAACGCCTATTCCCACCCTTAATGAGAGGTGGGTCAGAGAAACAAGGCAGTGTGTGCCCAAAAGCCAGTGATGCTGGCATGCCAGTGCTGGGGACGCAGTCGGACCCGGGAGGCATGGTGGCCCGCTGCAGGGTACATACGGGTATTTGGCAGGGGTAGTTGCCCATTGTTTTGCAGGAACATGGGCCCACGATTCCCAGGTACTGTAACTGTTTGAGAGAAAGTGGATATCACAGTTTTCATGTGCAATAACCTGGCTTTTACATTTTGGCTAAAAACACATGTGTTTAAAAAATACAGGGTGAACAATTAATATAAATTCAACCTATTGACCATGTTTCCTGGCCACTAAAATCAACTGTTGGGACCATTTGTCTAGTTAAGTGTAAACTGCCCACGAGTCAGTGCGGGTCTTCCTGACCGGGGCCCCTGGGGTCCAGTTCCTGATGGACTCCTGCTTCCTAACCCCTGCTTGATCTTCCTCCTTGGTACATACACCTCGTGACCTGTATTAGGTGTCGATTTGCCTTATACCCGCCTCTCACTAATGTGTGAAGCTCCCGGAGAGTGGGCCCCTGCATTCTGCTGCATAGCTGTGTCCTCATAGCCAGCGTCCCACAACTACTTACTGAATGCGCAAGTGGTCCATCCAGCTTATGTCTCAAATACTTGAAAAACTTTTAATAGAAGGCCATTGTCACAGCAGGAGGAACAAGCATGAGCAGAGAAGCAGTGGTCACAGCAGACAGCAAGCGATTGTTCCGGCAGGGTCGGGAGTTCAGGACGCAGCAAATTTCCCCAGATAAGGGGAGGTGAGCATTTTCTCAGCACCTGCTGTATGCTGAGTGTTCTGTTTGTTTGCTTTCTCCGCCCAGAGGGAGTGGTAAGGAAACTACCCACATGGTTTCTTTTTCCACTCTTCACCCAGCACTGATTGAAAGGTTATACGATCCTGCAGAGACCCAGGGATGGCTGCCGGATGTGCAGTCAGAGCTCTGCAGATGGTAAGGAGGGTGTAGTGGTCTGAGTGACTTCAGAGGAGCAGTGTCCTGAGAGGGAAGTGCCAGGGGTCCCTGGGGTCCTTCCACTGGTCTTGCAGGGGACACTAGTTTGCTCTTAAACCAAAGGGCCAACTGTCTACAAAGTCGGATTCAACTTTCTGACCTCCGGTCACCTGCTACCCATCCCTCTCCGACTCCTCCGATATCCCTTGCCCGGTGCTGGGCTGGGTGCTTACCCCTGACCCCCATTCCCTCACCAAGCACTGTGAACAGCTCTTATGCCTTCTTAACGTGTTTCTTGGTTTTGTTCCTGCTGTCCCAGTCAAATGTCATCATCCGAAGGCTCCTTAGCTGGTCTGTTTCCTCATTCTAACCCATCTTCCATCCTGTTGGCAGTGACCTTCCACAAATGAGCATTGAATATGGCATTTTTATACATAGATGCCTTTGCTGGCTCCCCGTAGGCTCTGGCAGGAAGTCCAAACACTTCCTCCCTGCCAGCAGCTGCCCCTCGCCCAGCACCTCCTACCTCTGCCCTGTGGTTGGCTGCAGCCCACCGGCCTCTAGTACCCGCTGCCAGGCTGTCGTGTGTCATTGTACCGCCATCCCTGTCTCTCTGAGCCTCTCTCACCCTAGAAGCTTGTGCACAGACCAGGCCCATGACAGGTAAAGGTTTACAGGAAGATTTTTGCTTACTCTACTTCAGTGTATACTTCTTTCTCCATGACCCTGAAACCTGGCTAGTCTGCGTGGAGAGGGAATGGTAAGGGGTGTCCCCGCCCGACCCAGAGCCTGTCCTCACCTGCCCTGGCTGGTGACAGACTGCACAACTGGGCAGGCTTCTGGCCAGGTCATGTGATTGTTCCCTACTTGCTCCATCAGCAGTGTGGAGGCCTCCTGTGGAAATGAGATTTCTTCTCTACTTCTGCTTATTTATTTGGTTTTGTTTATTTATTTTTGCAGTTTGTATATAATCAAGTATGCCACTGACTTTACCAACTGGACACGGTCATTTAGAAAGTATTGCCAGTTTTGAAGGTACTAACAGCATTCCACGTGACTGTGAGATTTTTCCTGACGCAGCAGAGGATTTGTACCCAGCTGTTCTTCCCCCTCACGTAACTCTCTCTGTAACTCCCCCACAACTCTGACTGATTCCAGGGGCACCGGAGAGGTCCTATCAGCAGGCGCTTTCCAGAACCACTTGTGCTGGCTCAGCTGGAACCTGGAGGCCGAGGTGAGGCCAGTCCTGGCCCTTTGTGTCCCAGGCTTTTGCTTCCGTAGGTACTAGGAGAGGAGTGAGCCCTGGGGCTCATTTTCCTCGCCGCTGTGCGGTGGAGAGATGGCTACAATCTTCACCTTGCTGCTGCCGTCTGACTTTGCCACGCATGCATTCGGAATTTTTTTTTCTATGATCTTCCTTTGCTGTTTCTTTTTCAGAAATTTTTTTACTCTTCTCATTCGCTGTTTGCCCAAATCTAAACACAGTCTGGGCACACTGTAATGGCTTTAAGAGTCAAGAAGACTTTAGAAGCAGTAAGTGAGGTGGCTGCACTAATAAAGATTATTATGTTCATTCTTTTACATGGCACCTAAAAAGGTGGTTCAAAAAGTTAGCATATGTTTTTCAAGAAACTGGTCTTACCATTAAGCAAATAAAGAGTTGAAATGACTTTGTGCTATTTCTAATGTGCTTCCTATCATGACATAGCAGATACTAGCATTTGTCACTGTGAGCCAAATGGGAGATATTTCATTTGCAGTTGATATTTCACCCTTTTGTGTGAAATTAATCGTGCTCTCTGGCTTCCTTTGTTAACGTTTACCTGACATACTTAACCACATGTTCATTAAAAACTGAAAACTTGGTCTAGAGATCATATTCTGGAGTAGCTTCTTTTTAAATTTATAAGCTCAATCTCATTGCGTTTGGTTCAGGCACTTTTTAATTCCTCCAAGAATCAAGGAGATTAGAAATAGTAAGCACCATGGCTATATCTTTGATATGTTAAAAGTTAAAAATCTAAATCCTTAGGTCAGGAAATTAAGTAAAGCAGCTAAAGTTGTTACATTCATTGTAAAATTATTGCTAGTTAGTGTGGTGATATTAAATATAGCAGTGATTTACTCTGTCTCTGAAATACACAGTGACTTTCAGAGATCCAATCTGGGCAAATGTGTAACAGGCAACTGTTCTATGGAATTATGGAGAGTCACTTTATACACGGCCGAGTGATCACATACAGATGATGATTTCACATTCTTCTTACAGGAAGGTCACACTTTGAAATCATTTTCTTACAGAAAAAGGGTTATCTACTTAAAGAAAAATTCCACATTCTAAAAAACTGCAAAAAAAAAAAAAAGGATCCATAGTCAAGGTTCAAATAGCAAATAGTTCTTAAAGCATATAAATTACTTTTGAGATCTTATGCACAGCTACTTAAGAGCCTATTTATTTAGCATGTAAAAGGATTCCTGGTACTAAAATCAAAATCTGGTGTTTAGGAAGAAGATTAATTAAGCATATCAGGTTTGCTATTTAAAATCTTTTAAGGAGTGAAAAATACATATTTTCAGGGAACTTAATTAACCTCAGTGATTTGAGCTCTGTCACAAGTGTTAGTCAAATTTTCTTTCAGTGAAGAGTGGTGACTGAAAGTTTTCAAACTTCCTAGGCTCTGATGTCTAAGTGAATCAATTTGTGTACCCCACTTCCTGGTTCGCTCTTCTCACGCTGCCTGAAATGCATTTTCAGGAAAAGGAGGCTCTTTGAGAGACGTGAGATTGAAAAAGAAAAGAAGAAACTGAAAAATAGGGAATCATTCCCTGAAGAGAGAGCTTGGGGCTAGCCTACATACATGGTTATTACCCTACACAAAAGTGTCCCTGGTGTACTCTTTGAATTATTCTACTTTACTCGCTTGTATGTCTTGAAATCCCAGCAAATGTAAATTCATGTACTTCATTAAGCATTGAAAGACATTCACTACCATTAGTTGTTTGGGAAATGCAAATGAAAGTTACTACATACCCATTAGAATGGCTGAAATTTAGAAGGTCGACGATGCAAGTGTTGACAAGGGTGAGGTGTAACCTGTACAGTTGGACAGGGCTGGTGAGAACCTGAAATGGTGCCTCCATTCTGGGGAACAGTCTCCTAGCTTTTGTGAAGTTAAACATGCACTTGCCCTGGATGTATCTCTGTACATGGTATGACAAAGTAAGTCTAATCTTCAGTACCTATCCAAGAGAAATAAAAACGTTTGTCCACACAGACTAGTGTACAAATACTTACGGTAGAATTATTCATAAAGTCCTAAAACTGAAAACAGCCCAGATATGTAACAATGGGTAAACAAACTGTAGCACAGTCATTCAAAAATAGGGTAGGCCGGCTTCCCAGATGAGAGGTTCCTGGGGCTGGCCTGTGTCTGTGGTGGTTGTTACCCTGCACAAAACTGTCTTGTGTGGCCATGTGAAGTTATCTTGGCTTCAGCCTCGACCCTCATGATTCGCCTCTAATGAGTTTCCTGGATTTGTGCTTTGTCTTTCGCTTGTACACTCATTAAGGTCCACAAGTGCAGGAGAGTATTCATGCTGTCAAGAAAGAGGCGTGATTATATTAAAAGTGAAAATGATAGTAAAAAACAAAATGGAAGTGGAGGGCGCGCCGTGAATGCAGCTGTCCCTGGTGTGAAGAGAAGAACAGGAGAGAACAGATGCACCTGACCGTTGGCATGGACAAGAAAATGGGTGGATGGAATGGCAAAAAACAGCAAAACCACTGTGAACCCATCCTCTAGGGGAGGATCCTTATCCTTAGACACTTGCTGCCCAAGGTTAATTTAGGAGAAGGGGGTTTGCTCTTGAACTTGAAAGCTAAGTGTGACTTAGTTGAATTGCTGCTCATGAAACTCGAACCACCCTGGCTGTTGGCATCATCAGCTCTGGGCCCCTTGGAGTTTGCAGAACATCAAAGTGGTGCCGAGGCGGCAGCTGCTACCGCGGCGTCTAAGAAATTCCTCACGGCACCACCACGCTCAGGGAGCGAGCGGGACACCTGCCTGCACAGATTTCAGTGTGGCAGGAGCTGTTTAACGTGGAGGAAAGACTCCTGCTGTCTGCAGATTTGTAGATAGGATTCCAGGTTCTAGCAGTTTTCCTCTCCTGGCTTGTGGATTAAGTGCAAAGTGATTAAAAGTAGAACTGCCTTTCAGGTCCCGTCTGCTCCTGGGCTCAGCTGGCTGTGCTTCAGCTGTGCTTCAAGGACCGTCAGAGGAACCTCTGATCTGTTCCTCAGCAGATAGACAAGCATCTTCTGAGATCACAGGGTAGCACTCTCTCGGATATTTATATAGTTTTATTTAAAAAACTACAATTGCAAAGGCAAATGCTGACCTTACTGATAAAAGAAACACAGGGGTCAACAATGCAGCACAAATGGGAAAAAGGTGAGTGTTGGCCTGACCAGGGGTGCAGTCGTTAGTTGTAGTTGCTCACTTTTCGTTTTAAATCATTTGTTTTTAATGGTGAAAAGAAATAAAATTAGAACATGCATGAAAAGCTGGAAATGTATTTTTTAGTATCAACACCTAACAGGAGAATTCTAATTAAGGAGTTTGGAATGTTTTGTATCTTTCTGGAAATGAAACTCTTGGCCCCAAATCCCTGTGCCCCTCATAACAGCTAAGTCTATTGTGACTTTCAATAACTGTTTTTTTTTTATTAAAATAAGGGACTGTAGTATGAATTTTAGCAACTAAGTTAAATAGGCATTAACAGGCCCTGGCATCCAACCGCAGTTTGTAACATCGTTCCTTCGGGAAAATAGATTGTAAGTGCCCAATAACTAACTTACAAATAGACTTTTGAATAATAGTCCACTTGAGAATAAGGAGCTGTTTGTGATAGTAATGCCTTCAAGTTGGCTTGCTTGAGAACTGCGCACAAGGGACCTACATACTGCCGCACGTGTGCCATGAGCCCAGCTAGTCTGGGTTTGATCAAAGATTACTGCCGAGTGGGCCTTGAAAGCGTAGGAAATAAAACCAGGGGAGGCTGGAGACAAGTCAAGGGTGGAGCTGGAAGCGCGGATCTGGAAAGGTTTTAGTGGTAGGAAAGGTTTTCAATTTCAAAGACAAAGGTGTGATCCTGAGCAGATAGAGGGAGGAGAAACAGGGTGATTCAGGTAAGGAGGAGGTTAGGAGGACATGGAAGGCAAGAGGCCAGGATACGAGAAGTAAGAAGGGTCAAGAACCAATCCTCATCAAGACAAATGTAAGGGAAGATGTACTGTAGAGGCTGAATAGCCCACAAAGAAGTCAGGCAAATAAGAGGCCTTTAAGACCTGCCAAGATCTCTTAAAGATATTACAGTATATGTTTAGAATCAAGACACATTGATTCACTTACGAAGTCAGTATATTTATTGCTCAAGTGCTGTGGGTCAGCATGATCAGAGACTGGCGAGGGAGTTTCTGCTCCTCAAATTGATAATCTAATATGACTCCCAGCAACCACACGAATGAGCCAGAGTAGCCTCGCGTGTGACGGTGATGCTCTCTGGGGTCTTCTCAGAAGGAGAATGTTAGGTTTGCTTGATTTCATTCTTTATTTTGTGTATTTGCTGCACCAGTTGTGTTGTAAGATTTTTGGGGGTAGACAGCATAGAACACGTATTCTTGGTATCTTTTTTTTTTTTTTTTCCTATCACCTGGAATCTTAGTAGATACTCCAGTAACTACATTTTGGTTGGTTGATTATATTAGTTTTGATTCATGGAACAGCTTAACTGAATCCATTTTGTGCACGAGAGAGCTATCTATTAATGTACTATTTACAGTGTATGAGAAAGTACCTGGTCAATGAAATATAAACACGATATCTTGTAACTCAGTCATGTTCGGTGCTCTCCCTGCAAGTGGAGGGCACGGCCACCACGTGCCTGTAGTTTGCAGCTGAACACAGCCAGTGCGTTGCATTCACTCCCACAGGCATCCCCTGCTCCAGGAGGTCTCGACCTGCCTTCCCACCTCCTCTGTGCATTAGCGCCTTCTCTTCCGTGGCCCATACTAGCATGTATCTGTCAGTGCGGTCACTACATTATATTAGAAGGCTTGTTCCAGATAGTAAACACGGTCGCAGCTGTTGCTTGCGCGAAGGTGCCCTCATGTTGCTGTGATTGCAGACCACGTCTTTTCATCTCCATATCCATTATGCCAAGAACAGTACTACATCACCCGTGGGCTCAAGGGGTGGCCTTTTGTCTCAGTCAGCTCAGGCCGGAGAACAAATATACCATCGACGGGGTGGCCTAAACAACAGAATGTGTTCCTCCTGGTCTGGAGGCTGGAATGTCTAATAAGATCAGGGTGTTGGATGAGGGCCTGCTTCCTGGCTGGCAGATGCTGCCTTCATGCTGTGGCTGGGGGTGAGGAGATTTGGGGGAGGAGGGAGAAGGTGAAGCAGCTCTCCTGTCTCTTCTTATAAGGGCACTAATTTTGAGGGCTCCAACCTCCTGACCTAACCCCCTCCCAAAGGCCCCGCCCCCAGAAGCCATCACCCTGGGGGCCAGGGCTTCAGTGTATGAATTTGGGGCACATAGGCACTCAGGCCAAAGCTCTGTCCACGGCTCCACTTGAAAGTATTTCAGCTCAGTGTCACTCATGCTGCCCGGGCCACAGTGGGCAGGGGCTTGGCAAGAGGCCCCCAGGAAGAGGGGCATGCGTGCTGCTCTCTGCCCCTGCCAGTGGCTGACAAAACTCCAGTTCCCCTTTGGGTCCTTCCTCTGCATTTTTTTGGCGAGGAAGACTGGGAGATTGTGTCTGTCTCAGGAACCCACATCTCTGCCATTCGTATCTCCAGCTTGACGCCCTCCCCACTTGCGCCCCAGAGGCTCACACACTGGCAGGTGGTCCGCTGCCCAGACTTGAGGCCCCGCCACTCCTCCTCTGGCTGAGGAAGATGAGCCCTTGGCATTCTGTCTATTGTCGTACATTCTCCAGACACAGCCCCGGGTAGAGAACCTTCCCTTGGAATACTCCTCACCCTGCCCATCCCTCCTGTGTGCGGCCCCCTGAGGAAACCACAGACAAGGTCTCTGCATCTCAAGGACTTGATTTCCTCAGTCTTTTCCTCCATGGGTCCAGGGGGAGGCCAGTGGGAGTGGAGGCCAGTGGGCTGGACTCTCTAGACCAGACGGCATCGGCACACGGTCTGTGGACCGCATCTGCGTACCTTGCCTCATCCCTCTGGGGAAGTGTTTCCCAGGAGGGGTTTCTGCCCGCTGTGTATCAGCCCTGCGCAGACACACCCTTCAGGTTTGCTCAGACCTGTCTGAGCTCCGCGGTCAACACACCCAGGCTGCCAAGCTGGGGTTTCCCCAAGCGGGTGGAATTCTCTTCTCTCTACCCAAATTCTAAAGGGCAGGCTGTTTGCACTGATATGATTAAACATAGATGTTTTCATAGATGTGTTGTTTGAGATTCAGAATTGCACAACCACTTAAGAATACAAAGTGTAGAGTTTCCTTTATTTTTTCTTTTTCGTAAAAGTTCATTTAACTTTTTATTCTTACAGCAGCATTCTATCAATTATTCTTCTGTTACTACATTGACAAAGAAGGCGTTGCCAATCATGGCATTTATTCACTGCCTGAAGTTGCAGAATTCTGTATTTTCCCTGACAGAAGAAATTCTTAATGAATATATAGTAACAGGAGGAAGACTGGGTTTTATTAAGTGCTGATTATGTGCCAAGCAAGTTACACTGATCAGGTCTTTTTTTCATAACAGAGGTGCCATGCCCATAGGCAATTTTAGCTCTGTTGAGAAAATCGCTATTTAAAGAGGTTGATCATCTTGCCCAAGGTTGCAAAGGTAATAAATGGAGAGTTGGGACTAGACCCCAGGCCATCTAACCACAGAACAGGGCTTCAGACCACAGGCAGGTCTCTAATACATCTTTCTGATATTATCAAAAGTCACTTGTTGAGAATGAAAACAGAGCAGTAAGACAGTGGAATCTGTTTCTCACTGCGCGATGGTAGCTGATCCTCCATTTAACTAGGGGTAGCGGGGCCCCTGTTCATTCAGCATTTCTTTAAGACTGTAATTTACATTGTCATATGATAAATTACATGTAAATGCAATTTAACAGCCAAAGAACAGTTGTCCAGACAGAATCATTTCAGCAGACTTTCATGCTTCCTAGATTAACTTAAACCAGACTTTTTATTCTGAGCCAGAAATTGCATTCTTACATTTGAACCAGATATCCTATGCCTAGTCATAAATTCACTGGGAAGATTAGAGCATCATTTCTTTTTCTTCTTAAGAATGGTTCTATGCTTTAATTCCATCTGATAACGCATCACACACTTATTTAGGTTGGTAGTAATATTTTAAAGGTATTGGCAGTTTAATTTGATCATTTGGTATAATGTGAAAAAATAATCAGTTTGTTTCTTATTCTGATAATTCATGGAGAGAAATGGTTTAATCTGAAGAAATCAGGAGGGAATAGAAATTAATCTTTTGTGTTATCTTTATATCCCCTAGTATCTTTTGGATGCTTTAAGAATTACCTTGTGCAAACTGAGAAATGCTTACCATTTAAATTCCAGCAGTATTATTTTTTCCCCAAAAATATGCATTTTTTTATATCGAGTTTCCTGTTCTAGGGGTACCAAAAAAATAACATGCATGTGATATAAAGGAGAGGAGAGAAAGACAGTCCTAAGAACCTTAACAATTAGAGTTCCAATGGAGAAGAATTTGGATGCTATAGGTTAGGTCAGCCTGTAGTTTGCAACCCAATAGATTATTGTAAATATCAAATATAAATATCACCACGGGGATGTTCTCACCCAGAAACCAGACCTAGAAGGCAGTTCAATGAAATTTTAATGTGTAAGTGTACCAAGATGAACTCTGTTTGTATGTTTTACATGAGAATGGGCATATTCTCATTTCAAGGAACTTTTGATTTCTGTTTTTTAAAAAAGTTTTAAAATTTTTCAAACAATTTTCGATATATTCAACACACAAAAACGTGCCCCTCCCCACCCCACTCTCATTTCAGGCAACAAGGGCAGCCATTACGCAGCACTGCACTGACCTTGGGAATTTGCTGGGCAAGGAAAACGACGTGGCCCTCATCATCGACGGCCACACCCTGAAGTACGCGCTGTCCTTTGAAGTTAGGAGAAGCTTCCTAGATCTGGCGCTCTCGTGTAAAGCGGTCATATGCTGCAGGTAGGCGCACATAGCTGGGTGTGACTCATATATGATGGGTCTGTAGCCTGTGTTCATATTAAAAAAAAAAGCATGTGAATTTGGGTGGTAAAGTTTCATAAAAACTAAACAAATACAAATGTAAGTGTCCATTCACAGATTTTTGCGGAGGGCAGGTAGTGGTTTTTACATTATTGTTTTGTTGATCATCTTCTGAGAAGACAGATAGTGACCACATTAGTTGGGGTGAGCGTTTAATAATGTAGATCACTGTCCAGTCATATACTGTATGCTGGAAACTGGTATAATGTTATAGATAAACCATACTTCAATAAAAATAAAAAAGTAAAAGTAGGAGCCAGAGCCTCCTGTCATATTCACACTGGGAGATAAACTGGGAAATCAGCAGGGTGCCGTATGCTTGGTTCCTTGGTTTTGGGGGCTTAGCTCAACTTCCAAGACTTATGGGATTTTGGTGCCTCTTTTCTGATGTCCAGCAGGTATTTCTTTTCAGTCAACAAGGAATGTTGGCCGGGTCCAGGCTATACCAACTTTTGAGTTAAGTTCCATCCAGTAGCCTTTGTAGGTGTTTCCTGGTAGCTGGGAGGGTTCTTGAGGGTGGGCATGGTTAGGTTCCACTGACTACACGAGGCCCAGCTCCGATGGAGATTTGGAAGTCGGACAGAATTATAAAGAAAATAAGATGCTAGAAAGATGGGTGGCAACCCTCCCACTTGTTCAGAAAAACCCTCAAAGGTGAGAGGAGAGCTTTCTGTGTCTGAAAGCTGTGCTGAGGCACGCCTGGCACGTAGTTGAATGGATAGCACATGTTACTGGGTTAATAATCTCATTTATGGTTGCTTTTGTACTTTATGTTTACACATCTTTTATATAGTGCTTTCTGTGATATTTTCTCAGAAGTCAGAGACGAAGAAGCTTTTAATTTCCTCGCTGTGTCAGTCCTTTAAGAATGCCTCTGTGGGGGCAGCCACAGTCTGTCGAATGAGCAGTCGTCACATTGACACGACGGCCTGGCCGTTTCTGCCTTATTAGGAGGCCCTTGTGACATCACCTGGCGTGCCTCCCAGGAAGGGTCTTGTTGTGCCTGTGCTCGTAGGATGTTCAAGGGTCATGGGCTGAGCGACAAACTCAAATGTGTTTGAAGTGATGACTGAGAGCTGCTTGTTTGTTACCTTTAAGTCAGGAAACTTGGTGCAGCTGTGAAGGACCTGGGAGAGTGAGAAATGGCCAGAGCATCTGGAAGTGAAAAGCCGGTTGTCCGCAACTTTGAGAGATAATTGACAGACCATACAGTCCACCCATATTAAGTGTATAGTTGAATGGCTTTTAGCATTTTCACATAATTTTTTAACCCTCTCTACAGCCAGTTTTAGAGTTTTTCAGTCACCCCTGGAGAAACCCCCATATCCATTATCGGTCAGTCCCCATTCTCTCCACCCTCTGAACCATGCACTACTGTACAACCACTAATCTGCTTTCTGGTCCTTATAGATTTGCCTGTATGGGACATTTTATATGAATGCAGTCATATCAGATGTGGTCTTTTTCTGCCTGGCTTCTTTCACTTAACATCATGTTTTCAAGGTTCATCCAGGTTGAGAATGTATCAGTTCCTGATTCCTTTTTATTCCTGAATAATATTCCATTGTATGGATATACCACTTATTTATCCATTTTGATTTAGATTAATACTTGGATCATATATACTTTTTGACTATTAATAATGCCGCTATGAAGATCCATGTAAAGTTTTATGTAGACATTTGTTTTCATTTTTCTGTTTGGTATATGCTTAGAAGTGCTGGCTTAGAAGTGATAACTCCGTTTAACCTTTTGAAGAACTGTCACAATAGTTTTCAAAGTGGCTACACCTGTTTGTATTCCTACAAGCAACGCGTAAGTGTTCCAGTAACTTCACATCCATGCAAATATTTGTTATCTGTCTTTTCCATTGGTTAACCTAGTGGGTGTGTGCTGGTATCTCATTGTATTTTTGATTTGCATTTACCAGATAGCTAATGATGTTGACCATCTTTTCATGTGCTTATTAGCCATTTGTATAAAGGCTATGGAGAAATATCTATTAAGGTTCTTTGCACATTTTAAAATTGGATTATCTTTTTATTATTGTGTTGTAAGACTTCTTTGTATACTCTGGAAATAAGTGTCTTATCAGAAATGATGATTTGTAAATACTCTCATTCTGATTCTATTGGTTCTTTTATTTTCTTGAGGGTGTTGTTTGTAGAACAAAAGATTTTAATTTTAATGAAGTCCAGTTTATCTGTTTTTTCTTTTGTCCCCCATGTCTGGTGTCCTATAACAAGCTCCCTTTTCTGAGCTGCTGAGACTGCGCTTTCTCTCCCGGGTTCCATCTGGGTGGTTTAGACTAGGGACACGCAAAAGGCAAGAAGGTGCAAAGAGTGGTACTTGCTTCTCGTAATTTCCCCTTTGTGTTGTAACATTGCCGAGTAGGTGGTACCTGATTTCTGGGAAGTCCTCAGCCCTCGAGCTTGTTTCTGTCCCCCCCACCCCCCAGCCAGAAGTCACGGTGAGAAGTCCTTGTGCCTGCCAGCTGCCCCTGGGTCAAGGAGCCGTCCCCCCCGACTTGTTGGTGAACAGAAATAAGCAACAGCACCAGAAATAACAGGAAACAATGGGAACATCTGGTAAACTGTAAATCAACGCGGAAGTGCTCTAACCTCATGGCTTCTCAAAGGGAAGTCCAAACGAGGCCATTTGGGTTCTCAGGGGAGTCAGAAACGCCTTCAAGCCTTTGTAAGAACGTTCTCTTTCCTTGCCAGGTGCTTGATACTAAAGAAAAACACCTCTCTCCCCTTCTTCCTCCAACTGCTTTCAGAGCACTTTGTGCGTCTCACAAGGCTGTACACGGAAAGACTTCACAGGAGGAGTTCAAACTGGAATTGGCACAGAAAGAGAAAATTTCAAAATAACTACTGTTACTGTCTACAAACTAGAAACACTGATTGAAAAAGGAACCTAGGATAGTGTCCCACTTTACTGCTCTAGGAAGCACTTCTTGGCTGGTCTCAGACTTCAGATTTTAAAAAAGTCAATACATACTGAAAAAAAAAGCACTCATATACTTTAGATGTGCTTACTATTCATTGAGAATTTAAACAAGTTAAATGTATTATGTGACTTCAAATAAAAAGTTAACCTGAATTCTCACTTTTCATCTTTAAAAGGTAATCGTAAAAGTTACCCTTTTCTCTAAAAATAGAAGAAAAAAAATTTTTTTTCCAGAAAATAACTTCTCAGGGAAACTATAAAGTGTTGTCCCCCATCAATATTGATTCAGAGACCAGTGAATATTGTGTAAAAATGGATACCTTTCAACTAAGCACCATTTTAGGCAGAAAAAGGAGGGGGAAATGGAAGAATCTATTAAAATATTTTGCTGAGATCAGAGTCAAACAATTTTTTTTAATTATACAATTGTTACACCCAAATATTTTCCTAGCTAAAAATCCTGGAAAGGTCGTGGGACAGTCAGCAGAGCCGTTAGCAGTCAGTGCACGGCTGCAGTTTGCTGTCGTATCTGCCAGGGCCATGGCCGTGCTATTTTTAAGGTGATCTGATTACTCCAGTGAAACTTTTATCGTGGGCTGGATATTTGCCTGTGTCTTCCTAGGAGTCATGGAAGGAAAGAGACACAACATGGCCTCTGCCTTTTAAATGCAAATAACTAACAAGAGTCTATCACAGTGCTTGACTCCCCCTGCTTCTTTGCATCCGTCTCACGTACACCCCAGGTCCTTGAAATCAGTCCTGCAGTGAAGCTAGTGCACCTCACATCCCCAGTGACCCCCATCTTGCCATATGCAACAGACTTTAAATTCCTTTCTGGATTCCTCCTCAACATTCCTATCAATGGCTCCCCGCCCAACCTTGGATTCTCCTGTTTCTCTGGCATTTGCCTCCTCTCCCCAGTTACATGTCTCCCTCACGGGCTCTTTTGCAGCAGCCTTTGAAGTGCTGCATTTCCAAGGTTTTGCCTTCAACTCTATCCCATTTCTGCTCCATATCTTCTCACTAGTGCATTCTATGGCCTCACACCTTCTAATTAGTGATTCTCAACACCAGCTTCGCACTGAATCAGCTGGAGAACTTAAACGGTTTTTTTTCCTCAAAATGGAAGCATAGAATTACCATGGGACCCGGCAATGCCACTGCTAGGTGTACACTCCAAAGAATTAAAAACAAGTAATCAATCAAATACTTGTATGTACATCTTCATAGAAGCGCTATTCACAATAGCCGAAGTTAATCTTGCAGGAGATGGAATCCACCTAGTTGTGCAATAATGGATGAATGGATAAACAAAATGCAGTCTATCCATATAATGGAATATTATTTAGACATAGAAAGGAATGAAGTACTGATACGTACTACGATATATGGACCTTGAGAGCATATGTGGTAAAAGAAGCCAGACCCCAAAGACCACCTGTTATAGGGTTGCATTCATATGAAATATTCAGAATAAGCAAATCCAAATAGACAGAAAGCAGATTAGTAGTTTCCAGGGGCGTCGGAGAGAGGAGTCGGAAGTGACTTTAAAGGGCTTGGGATTCCCTTTGGGAGTGATGAAATGTTTTGGGACTAGATAGAGGTGATGGTCGTACCATACTGTGAATATCCTAAATGCTACTCAATTGTTACAGTTTCAAATGGCTAATTTTATGTTATATGAACTTTATCTTCAAAGTAATATAAATAAATGAATAAAAGAGTTTTGTTGAATGGTAAAAATGAAACGTTGAATGAAAGTTTCATTCATGTGAATAAAATCTTTGTTGAAAAATAAACAAAAAGGCTTCTGATTATCAGGTCCGACCCCAGAACAATTCCATCAGAACTGCAGGACTTTTACAGGCTCCTGTTGAGTCTGATGAGTCATCAGGGTTGAGAATAAATGACTTCCCTGGTCTGCATGTCCTGATGACCCCCTTCCTGAGCTCCAGACCGGCAGCTCTGTCGAGGGCTGGGACTTTTTCACAGGGACATTCTTTGGGCACCTTAAATTCACAGTGTGTAAACTGGGTTCGTCTACACTGGCAGCCCCTGCCTGTGCACCTCCTCGTCCCTTCTGGCATCCCTGAGTTTCCTGTCTCAGTTGATGGCACCACTCTCTTTTCAGTGGCCAGAGCCTTTTGATGGCGTAATAGGCATGATTTTACATCTAAGAATCCTTTAGAGAGACTAAACCGTGTAACCAGATTATTTCACTGAGGTCAGAAATCAGACTCTCTTAATTTGTTGGTCCTTTTTAAGTATTATCTTTGTTTTTATAAATGAGGAAATAAAAGCCTCAGAAAAATTACATTTTCTCGCCATGCCTTCTGCTAGTCATGGAAACAATAGCCATTTATCCCAGATGACTAACATCAGGGCCCATGCTCTCAAATCATGTGGTTAGCAGTGTCAGCTCATTCATAATCACATGTTTATTACTAATAATATTGTTTTGGATGAAAGTTTTGCTTTTAATGTATTTTCAAAATGTAGAATTTGTTTAAGTCTGTGTAGCATAAAGTCTTATAGGATTTGTCATTCCCCAAAGGGATGTGGACAATGTATAAATCATTTTCTATGTGTTCAAGAAGTTCTCTGTTTTCTCTCCCCTGTTTTCTTAAAGCTACTGTCTTTCATGTTTTCTCATTTTTCCCTTTCCTTTGAAGCTCTTGATTTTTCTCAAAATGGAGACACATCTTGTAGGCACAGACTTGGCTGTGGGTGGGGCTGTGCCCTCTTGAGAACATTTGGGAATTTTTAAGTCAGTGTGAATTGGCAGGAAAAGAGCCATTGGGTTGCCCTTGTGAGGAAGTTGACTGACAGCCCTGTCACCGTCCCCTGTAAAGCAGGTGATGCACAGAGCGGGCGTGATTTATGGCTCCGTGTCTCTTGCAGGAGATGGAGTGGAAGGAAAACACCCCAGCAGGGATTTGCACTGGGTGTGCAAATAAAGGGTTTCAGAAGACATCATTTATTTTCTCGGATTTGTTTAGCCTTCTGTCTTTCAGGATGAGTTCAGAGATAAACACGTGTAAACCTTCTGTGATCCTGTAGAAAGAAAGACAGTCGAGAGGAAAAAGGCAGAGTGATGCACAATGAATGTTTCTAAAAACTTTGTGGGCTTGTTTTTCTAACTCTAAGGGTGATTTATACTTCTCATAGGAAAAAAGTTAGGAAATACAGATAAGCAAGAAGAAAGAAAATAGTATTCATAATGCCGCCCACTGGAGTTCACCACTGTTGGCAGTTGGTGTTACGTCTAGTAGTTCTTGTAATTGGAAGAGGGTAACATTATTCATGATATGTGAAGTGAAAAGGTTTTGCACTGTTTCTGTGTCAAATAGTCATTATAAAATGTGTTTTCAAAGAGCTTAATAGTACTCTGTTGTATGAAACACAATAGTTAGTTTATTCCAAGTATTTGGAGATTCAGATTAACAGAGATTTTCGGGTTTGGTTTACTATTTTAAGTATCACTATGAGTATGATTTTTATAGCTAAATCTTTGCAAGGATGCTTGATGATTTCTGTAAGATAATAATGGATTCAAGAGTAAGCAACATAGAACTTTGCAGAAGGATTTGTGCCATACTCCTAGGAAAGTGAAGTGACCTGCTGTAGTGTGAAAGAGATGTGGGCAGTAAGTAGCTCACTCCTGCTGGGAATGTGTTCCCTTCTGTTTAGTCAGCATAGTCTGGGGTCTGTTAGTCTCACTAAGAAAGGGGAGTTGAGAGATTATTTTGTGGCGGGATGCATGTCTGAACAGAATCTAAAAAGAAATCAACGCTACATTTTTACACACTGACAGTGTATCATTCCCAAAGTGGGTTCAGTCTTACATTCATTTTCTGGACTCTCTTAAGCCTATGACTCAGTCTGTATCCAAAAACCTGTACATCTGTGGTACCTTTAGACTACTTCGTGTGGACGAGAACTGGCTTGTCTAATTTGGCCTCCACTCCAGTTTAGCTTATCCGTCATGCCTCATTAACGTAAAAAGAAGAAATCTCAGGACATTATGCTTTTGAGTGTGGTATCTTTCAGCTTGTGAGCCATACAAAAGAATTATATCAAAACGGAGTTCAGACATGCTAATTAGAATTGTACCACCAGTTGTGTTTTAGTTGGCCTCTCTATTGGTAGGGATCCAATCAAACACTTGTAAAAATAAAACTTTTCTTTAGTTTCTTTCATGATTTGATTTCTCAGCATCATACATGTTTAGCTATAAGTCAGTTTCTTCCTCTGACATCTTATTCCAGAGAGCATTATTAACTTGTCGAGATTGTAAGCCTATCCTGGGGTTGTTTATATTATGGCTTAGCATATGTTTGCCCATTTGTTGATTAAATGCAATTAAGACAGAATTCATTTTTAGACAGTTTTTTTTCCCATTTAGCTCTAAAATGAATGCTGTTATTTGAATAATTATGGCAATTTTATTTGGTCATAACTGGCCTAATTGTTACTCTGCTAAGGATCGGTATGCCCAGATGTAATAGTTCTTTAGCATCATGTTGAACAAGAAAAAAATTTCCAAAAGCCCACAGTAAAAAATGTTTTTCCATTCATAGGTTTCACCAGTATTTCTCTAGAATGAAAATTAGATTGATGTAGATTTTCTACCATATGAAAAATTGCTTATGTCAATCATTGTAGAGACTGAATTTGGGGACTTTGTAGTATTAATCCAAAATAGAAAAAGGAATCTGTTCCTAAGTAATGACTTCTAGCCTAGAAAAAAAATTTATTAGACTTTTTCATATCAAACCTAATTTTGATGTTTATTATGTTTAGAAATGAAGGACTATTTTCATCTTAAATAATGATTGCAGGAAATAATTTATACCAATCACTCTACAAGATCAGCTTTTGACTATTAGAGATTTCTGATATTTTTGATTTGGTTCCGGCTCAGTTACATAGTCTCGCTATTTATATATAACTTCTGCGGGCATGAAATAGAAAAACAAATTAACCCATCAACTTTATTGCTTGTGGCCTAAACAAGCAAAATATACGGAGATAGAGTAAATGTGATAAAATGTGGGCAAATATCTCAGTATAAGATTGAGAGCACAGAAAGCACCTTTTAAGAAAATCTGCCTTAAGTAATCCAAATTAGAAGATAGTACTTAAGGCATGATAACATGACAGATATTGACTGGGGTGGGGGGACATCTATAGGCTGCATAATTGGAAACACATCTCTTAGGAATTTTTATTTTTCAAAATTGGTGCCATCGTATCACTTTCCTTCTATAGCAGAACAATCCTGAAAAGTGGTTCGCATGGCCAAATTCTCCTTGGTTGATGGTCTTCCCACTAGCATGTTTATACAGAAGCTCAGAGACAGAACAGATGTGGAAGAAACAAGGCCCTTTCCTCTTTTAAGGCAGTAGTCTAAGAATTGTGATAGTAGGGTCTGTGCCATTTCCCATCCATCGTGGACCCATATGAGATGCCCAGAGAGCTCACAAATACGTCATTGTTCAAGTTTTTTCCTGTGTTTCTTCCTCTTCCCCTTTTATATGAATGATTGATTCATCGGTGTCTGTCATTTTTGACAATACTGCTTGCCAAATGAAACAGGGTAGTATTAGGTCAAAACTGTGGTTCAGAATTCTGAAGTGGAAGCTCGTAATATTTGGCATCTCTCCTCCTAAGAAAACACAGCAGGAAGAAAAAAAAAAGTCAAGAAAAGAGCTTAACTAAACATATGGAATATGTCATGAATATTTATGTCCCCAAGTCTTGCCTTGTCATAGAATTTGTACTAAAAGTGCTGTTTTTTCTTTTTCCTGTGAAGGAGTTCAGAATGTGTTTCATTAATACAAGAAAGTGTCATGTTAACTTTCATGAGGAAAGAATTCCACTTCTCCTGACAGCACTGACACCTTTCTGATTGAAAGTATGCAAAGTAGTTCTTACATTAATTGGTCCCAAAGAAAATTATGTTTTCCATTTTTCTGCCTATACATCTGATGCCTTCCCCCATTTATCACCTCCTGAATTATCAGTGCTTTCCCTTACCTGATTTTGACAGCAGCTGGCATTCCCCCTATAACTTTGAAGACCACAAGGAAGCTTTACTGTCCTCTAGTTTGAACAGGGAGCCGCAGGATTAAGTGAGGAACTGCACATGGGCTGCAGCCTTCTCTGTTTTTGCTTTTCCACTTCTCTGGGGGCATAATTGTTATTTAAAACTGTACATAATTAACATACACAATTAGGTGAGTTAGGACATCTGTACACACGCTTGTTACCATCACCACAATCCAGGCAATAAACACATCCATCACTTCCGAAAGTTTCCTCATGTCCCTTTGCTTTTTAGTTTTCCTTTTTTAATTTTTTGGTGAAGTAAGAACACTTAACATGAGATCTATCCTCTCAACGGTGTTTTAAGCACACAGTGCCTCATTGTCAACTATAGACACTATGTTGGAAAGCAGATCTGTAGACTCACTCCCCTCATATGACTTTATATGCTTCATACCCATTGGACAACAGCTCCCCATTTCCCCCTTGCCCCAGCCCTTAGTAACCACCATCTGTTGTCTACTTCTATGCCTTCGGTTATTTACAGGCCTCATATAAGAGAGTCACTCAGTATTTGCCTGTCTGTGACTGACTTACCTCCCTTAGTGTCCCATCTTCCAGGTCCAGCTACACAGTGGCCCTGGTGGGAAGGCTTCTCTGCTTTGAGCCTCTCTGATTCCGTTCCTTATTTGTGTCACTTTAGAGACAAAACAAATGACGAGAGAGGAATGCTTAAGTCTTCTGTTTCTCAGAGTTCTTGATGCCATCATTATTTTGAGTCCCACTTAGTGCTACAAGTAAATTGTCAACAGGAGATATGTCAGATTGATGGGGATAACTTAAGTTGCCAGCTTTTGGAAACCTGGGCTTCTTTTCAGTTTTATGACTGGTGATTTCTAAGCTTTATTACCTTTGTCATCTGCAAAGCTTTGCCGGGTCAGCAGAGACTAAGAGCTTCTGCTGAAAGATTTGGTTTCTGTTGTTTCTTGTTAATCAGCTAACTGAGCTCAGTCAGAGTTGCAGGGCTGAACTGTCTCCAGTGACTTAGTTCCTGACAGGCTGGCAAATGAGACAGAGGCGGACAGACAGCCAGCTAGCTACTCTCTTCCCCACCATCCCATCAATATCTTGACACCTGGGTCATCTGAGAAAAACAGACCAAGCATTTTTCTCCTACTAAGCAAGTATTCATAGCGCTGCCCTTTCACCACTTGGACATACAATTCATTAAAGACCAAAGTAAATATACCAGCTTGAAGATAATCTTTCACAAATATACAAGTGCCAAGTTAAAACCACCTGCCAATCATTTGTGCATTTTTCCTTCCTTCTATTTATTTTAAAGGATAGGTGGTGTTTGGAAATATTAGAGCTTGAGCCATCAGGAGTCCTATATTATCACAATACTTTGCTAATGTGCAGATAATTGAAACTTAAGTTCTTATTTTCTTTTTGTAAAACCATAATAAATATGTGTTGAATTTTTTGCCTGAAACAGAAAATTACAACAGTAAGGGGACAGATGTTTATTTCTAGATACTCAAACATGTGGGTATACATATATATGTTCAGTGTTTTTTCAAACCCTGATGCTTAACATCCAACTATGGATTTTGAATGATCAAATCTGGGAACAAACAACAGGATTAATACAGAAGGCAGGGGAAAAAAAGTTGAGAGATGTTCATTTACTTCAGTGATGCTTGGGATCTGAATTTATATTCCCATTTATATAACTCTAATTATTAACTCATGTAAGTGTAGGCATAACTACTGAAGAATAGTAAATAATGAATTCCTTAGGGCTGGTACCAGTGTTTCATCAAGTTTAAAAATATTTATAATCAGAGAAGTTAAAGAAATAATATAGGGGTTGCTGTGGACCTATTTGTGTTCCCTTTATTTACAAACCGCTGCCTGAATTCTTCTTCAACTGTGAGGCTATCGTTTGGGTGTCTTGCACACCTACATTTCTACTTAGGGCTGTCTGGAGCTAAAGATTTCTTTGGATGAAGTGTCATGTGTGTTTAATGTTGTAGAGAAAAAGAGGACTTGTAAACATTTCTAGGTCTAGGATCTATTTTGTCCAATGCATTTGATCCTGATTTTTTTAATAAACTGGCCTCAGTGTTACGGAACAGCAAACTGGTTCGCCGCCAGCCAGATGGGAGGACTGCCCAGGGCTCTTCACTGTTTTGTAGTGGATTTTGAGGAGGCACTGCCTTCTCTGGATTAATTTTCTTGATGCATAAAATAGTACCTGTATGCAGCCACTCCAAATAAGTGTTCCCCTTTCCCAACTTGCTTTGCTTCAATCAGATATTTTTACAAGCAGGCTGCTGTTTGACTTGAGGTTTGTGAGCCAGGGTCCTTTGAGCGGTTCTCTCACTAGAGAAAGATTCTTGAACTCCTCTCCGTTTGCACAGAACCAGGAGGATCTCCCCCTTGCGAGTGTGGGGAGGATCCCTGTTGGTCAGTTCTGCTGCCTCTGCGAGTCCACAGCCCAGGGCGCTAGCCTGGTGGGAAGTCCCACCTTTCTGGTGCACTCAGACCAGGGGGAGATGGTGAGGACAGTGAAGCGTTCCCCATAACAGTCCCTCTGCCACGGAGGCCGAAGGGCAGGACTTGGAGTACCGTCAGCCTTGCTGGCTGAGTCACACATCTATTCGGGGTGGGCATCATAAGATGTCCCTAGCAAGGCCAATCCTGTGGACTTGCTGGGACACTGAGGACCAGATGCTACATGAAAAGTGTCTGTGTGACTCCCTAGTGTTTTGCCCAAAATGAATGACATAAAGTCAATCTGCTACTAAGTGCTATGGACTTAATTGTGTCTTCCTAAAATTCATAGGTTGAAGCCCTAACACCTAATGTGACTATTCAGAAATAGAGCCTTTATGTGGTAGTTAGGGTAAAATGAGGACATAATGGTGGGGCCCTGATCTAATAGGATTAGTGTCCTTCTAGTAAGAGACTCCAGGGAGCTCTCTGCCATGTGAACACACAGTAAGAAGGCAGGGACCTGCAAGCTAGTGGGAAGAAACCAGATCAGCCAGCACCTTGGCCTTGAACTTCCAGCCTTCAGACTAATGAGAGGATGAATATCTGCTGTTCAAGTCTCTCCATCTGTGGGACTTGTGATGCCAGCCTGAACTAGTACACTAAGCTTAGGTTTCCATACTGCTGACACTAATGAATGAAATCCGCACCATAGCTATTTTTAATCAGCTGGAGTTGCCTTAATCAGTTCTCAGTTTGTGTTTGTGAAAGGATTGGAAAGGGGGCTTTGAATGATGGGTGGGAAGAATTGCATGAGTAAGAGATAATAGCCTTAAAAATATGTCCTTGCAAAATAAACCTGAGAATGCTTTGTGTTTAAAATGATGCCATTCCAGCAAGGGATGATATTTCATCTGATAGAAGCAAAAGGAAGGAATATTTTCATGGGACTAAAAATTTAATATTGTATTTAGTTTACTATACCCATCTTCCCTTAAAATGATCCTAAGATTAACTTGATTTACTTGGTCTTAAGGTAAGTTTAGCAACTTAATCTCTAAAAATACAGATGGTGATAGTTATGCAGGATCGCCTCCTTTCCCCAAAGATGTCTGTTTCTCTTTCACTAAATTCCCAGCTTTGTTAGAGCTCATTCCATATTTCAGTTTTGATGTACGTTTTTAAAAAACAGAAACTCCTTCTTCTGTGTCCAGCTCGAAAGGCATTTTTAGAAATCTGTGTAATAGATTTCCTCATTTTAAGTGCTGTTTCTGATAAGACTAAGAGGCAAGTTTGATTGACTTAGAAATTTTCACCAGTTTATATGCATCAGGCAGCTCAAGCATATCTTTATGTAGATACGAAAGGATAGTGATTTAGAACAAGTCTGTATTTGTTGCAAACCCTGTATTTGTTTCAAAACCCTGAAATTAGTATTATTTTGAGTGCTATAGCTTTCACATAGATATTATATAGAAAAATTTAAAACACATTATCTCATTGCCCTGAACCGAGATTCCCAGTCAAGATTCTAGTAAAGCCCATCCTGAATTTAGTAGTTGTTAGTGATTCCTAAGTTCTGTTTATACTTTAGTACTTTTTCTGCAGCTATTCCAGTAAATTTCAGTCTCCCAAGGGTATTTCAAATGTAGGTCACATCATGTTTTTTGAGATGAGAATCAAAATGCAACCACATATGTGCTGAATGAATTAAAGGTATGTGCTACAAAAATGTTTTCAGCCAAACAGCTCTATGGGGCTCCTGGTTGGTGCTGGGGACACAGCTGTACCCTGGGGGCAGGGGACAAGGTCAGCACAGCCCCAGTCTCTGTGGGGTTTATGGTCTGGTGGACAGTGAAAACTGGGCAGAGTGTACAGTTAGGAGTTCACCTGTTGTTTTTTTTTTTGTATTTCAATATAAAGATGTTTTTGATCTTAGGCAGACTGAATTCTTATATTCAGCAGCTTCTTTAATGCTGTAGACTGATGCAGATTTCTATGGTTACCCTTAACGATCAGCTTAGATTAACGCTGAGTTTGGTTAAAAGAGAAACGATATGCATCTGCTAAAACACCTTCTAGTGGCTTCTCATCTCTCTGAGAATAAAATTAAAGGGCCTTAGGGGGCCTGCTTCCCCTTTGCTTACCATGCCTCCAGCCACACTGTGCTCAGGCTGCTGGCTCAGGACCGGTATGGAACCTGTTCTCTTTGCCTGCAGGGCTCTTATTCCAGATGCCATGCGGCAAACACACTCTCTTGATTCAGGCGTCCACTCAAATATTACCTTCTCAGCTAGGCTACCCTTAAATGCCTGGCTAGATTACTTGCCTTGGCCTCTTCCCTTAGCTTTATTTTGCTTGATAGCACTTACACTACTTACATGCTGTATTTTTGTTTAATGATAGTCTGTCTCCACCTGACAGAGTGAGTGTAAGTTCCATTAAAGCAGGGAATTTGTCTCTGAGGCACTATCCCCAGTGCCTAAACCCGGTCCAAGACATGGTGTTGAGTGCTTAGTGAATACTTATGAATGCATCAATGGTGTGTTAACCTCCCTAAGCCCTTGTTTTCTTGGCGGCAGTTGACTCGCTTCCCACTATAGTTGCTGAAGTTGTAAGAACATTGATGATTTAACAATGGAGAAGGAACTGTTTATGGTATCAAAGTCAATCTTTCTCTCTTTTTATTTTTCTAGTTCAGTCCAGTTTTTATTTCCGTGTTCCGGGCTACCTACGTGTATGAAATGGACACCTGTGTAAGAGAATATAAAAGCCCTTGGAACAAAAAGCCTTTTGTATCTGATTTAGCATGTCATTCTGAGGTCAAAGGATCTCGATCTCCACTTGGGCACTAAAAATAGGGGGAAAAAAAGCATCAACTGGAAATCTGAATAAATGCTTCTCTCGAGAGTTACATACCTTTTTTTTTTCTTTTCTCATTCTCATGCCCTTCTTAGGGGTGTAGTTGGCTTCACTGACAGCTGACACTACCGTCATAACATCAGTTCCTTAGGCTAACGTTTATTGAACAAGTACTATGTGTCTGTGTTGTGTTGAGAGTGATGTAAGCCGGGGCTGGGGAAGAAGGCAAGGCCCACCCAATCCTGAAACGTGGCCTTGATCCTGGGTTCAACCTTTTGATATTTTTTAACCAAGGAATGCTGAGATCAGGTATGTGTTTTTAACAAACAGCTTTATTGAGCTGTAATTCACACCATAGAGTTCACACACTGGAGATGTAGAGTGTAATAGGTTTTAGTATATTCACACAATTGTGCAGCTATCACCACACTCCATTTCAGAACTCTCCACGTTTTTATCACCTGTTAGTCACTCCCAGTTTTCTCCACTTCCCCAGCCCTAGGCAACCACCACTTTATTTTCTGTCTCTAAAGATTTGCCTATTCTGGACATTCCATATAAATGAAATTACATAATATGTGGTCTCATGTGACTGACTTCTTTTACTTAGCATAACGTTTCCAAGGGTATTCCATGTTGTGGCATTTCGCTTCTTTCTGTTGGCAAATAATATTCCATGGTACGGATATGCCATGTTTATCCATTTATTAGCTGGTGGACATTTGAGTTTTTGACTGTTAGGAATAATGCTTCCACCAACATTAATGTTCAAGTTTGTGTATGACTATATGTTTTCAGTAGTCTAGAGCATATACCGAAATGTGGAATTGCTGGGTCATATGATAATTCTATTTTTAACCTTTTGAGGAGCTGCCTAGACTATTCTCTAAAGTAACTACACCATTTTACAGCAAAGTGATGTTGTACATTATAAATTATATGGATACTGAATATGTGAAACATGAATTGCTTGTTTGCTTGTTTTTTCACCATTTTACATTCCTACTGAAAGTGTATGAGGGCTCCAATCTCACCACATCCCTGCCCAAACTGGTTATCTTTTTTTTTTTAATTCTGATATCATTAATGTACAATTACTTGAACAACATTATGGTTACTAGACTCCCCCTATTGTCAATTCCCCCCCACATACCCCATTACAGTCACTGTTCATCAGCATAGTAAGATGCTATAGAACCATTACTTGTCTACTCTGTATATACTGCCTTCCCCATGTCCCCACCCCTCTACCCAAACTGGTTATCTTTTTAAATTAACAGCTATCCTAGTGGATATGAAGCGGTACCTCGTATGGTTTTGATTTGCATTTCTCTGATGACTAATGATGTCGAACACCCTTTCATGCACTTACGGGCCATTTGTATATCTTGCTAAGTGTCTCTTCACATCCTTTGCCCATTTTTAAATTGGGTTGTAATAGTTTATTTTTGAGTTTGTAATAGTTTATTTGAGTTGTTTATTGTTGAGTTGTAATAGTTTTTTTATATAGTCTGGAAACAAGTTTCTTATCAGATACATGATTTTCAACTAATTCTCCCATTCTGTTGGTTGTCTGTTCACTTTCTTGATGGCATTGTTTGAAACATAAAAGTTCCTAAATTTGGTGAAGACCAATTTGTCCACTTTATCTTTTGTTGCTTATGCTTTGATGTCATGTTTAAGAAGTCGCTGCCTGATCCAGAGGCATGACAATGTACTCCTCTGTTGAACTGTAAGAGTGCTACAGGTTAGCTCACACATGGTGGTCTTTCCACTTTGAATTCATTGTTGTGTATGATGTGAGGTAAGGGTCCAGTGTTGTTCTTTTCTACATGCCTGTCCAGTTGTTCTAGCACCATATGTTAAAGAAACTCTTCCCCACTGAATGGTCTTGGCCAGGTTTAGATTTTTAAAACATCATTCTCACTGGTAGTGTGGAGAATGGCTTAAAGGAGGGGTGAGGGTGGAAGAAGGGAGGCCAATTTGACAAATAGTTATTTAGCTCTGATCATGCGTTGGACATTATTCTAGGCACTGAACTAGGATGATAAACAATATGGTCAGACTGAGGCCAAGCCTCATGCAGGTACTGAGGATAAGGATGCAAATCTAACAGGAAAAGGAAAATAAACGAGGTGATTATAAATTGCGAAAGAAGCAGCAGAGTGATGTTGTACATTATAAATTATGTGGATACTGAATATGTAAAACATGAATTGCTTGTTTGTTTGTTTTTTTTCCTTTAATTTCAAATGTGTTTCCACACTTGGGTTGAACATGGCCAAGTCACACACAAGTTGGATGGAATGGAGTCAGGTAAATAGTCTCCTGTGGAAAGAAAGATGTCTTTAGTTGTCATTGCCCGACACGTGCAACTTTGACCTGTGAGTTTTTACTTAATGGACGTACCCAACTGTTGGCAGCCATTGCCAAAGACTGACGGACTGAAAGAATGACCATCCTTTCATTCATTCATCTCTAGTAAATACAGATGTAGCTTGGACTGAGGAGGTGATGAGAAATGAACAGATTTGGGGGAGGTCTAGATATAAAATGGAGAGGACTTTGCAATCAACTAGGAAAGTTAAAAGGGCAGAAGAGAGAATTGTCAAGAATGGGATCAGGGAGTCAGTGTTTTCACGGTAATGATAGCTACTGAATGCTGAGAATGGGCTCTCTGTTGAGCACTTTCCAGGGCTTCTACGTGGTGCTCAAAAAATCTTTCCAAGGTCAGTACCACCACTGACAACATCGGACAGTACCGTGGCTTAGGGGAGGAGTCAGTTGCCCTGCATCACAAAGCCATGAAACTTGATAAATAATGGTGCTTTAAACCAATTTAATGAACCCCTTTTACTTCGTTGAGCTTAGCTCTTCTTTTCAAGATTGAGTATCCAAAGACTGAGTGAAAATATATATTATAGTTCTAATGAAATACTTAACAAAGAAGTTTCAAAGAAAAACAAGACCCCTCCAAATTAATTTCCCATAATCTCACTGGCTCTATATTGTGAAGAGCTGTCTTTTGGTGGCTGTACTTCCTTTTTGAAATTTGGAACTTGAATTTGACCACTAGTTTGAGCATTACTGTTTGTGTAGTTGATCCTGGTCTTAACAGCATGTGCTTGACATACAGTTCCTTATGGCGTGGCAAGCATGTAATGCTGCACATAAGTTGGGTTTGAGAATTGCGATTGAGCTTAGCTTGCTTATCTTGGGAATTTTAACTTCCTTCTCTTACTACATGGCATTAGTCAGTTAGTTAGTTATACATGATAGCACTTAAAATCTAGGCTAACAAGGAAAAGGAAATAATATCGTATGTAAGTCCGGGTGGCTCCATGGAGTGGTGACAAGGCCCCGGGGTATGGTGTGTGTTGCTCCTGTTCCTAAATCATGTCACGTGTATTCCAGTGCTTTATTCCCTTGACACTGGAACTGGTTAGGTCATTGGATTTTAATTTGTGTGGTGGTGTGCTATTTTTTAGAGCAGGCTAGTGACATCAGGCATATTGAATTGAGGTCACTTTTTTGTCATAATGTATGAAATATAGCAACTATTTCCAAAAGGAGCACTTGTGTACTTCCTTGAGTTGGAGCAAGTTTCAAGTTACAAATTTATTAAGGAGCATTTTAATATCTCAGAGACTTGGGGTCAGAAAAAATTTAAATGGCTAGACATACAAATAAGGAGAGTTCTTCATTTACCATTCCCATTTTCTGGCTTCTGTTTCCTTTTTACTGACCTGTTGTTGTTCTGAATCGCTTGGTTCGTTCTTTCCTGTTTATCCCTTTCCTGGTTGTGGATGCTAGCTGGTACACAAAGCTGAAGGCCTTTTTGTTGTTATTTTGTGGCCCGTGGTTGTGTCTAAAGGAATATGAATTTTTTTTTTTTTTACCCAGTGAGCTACAAAACTCAGTATGTGCCCCCAAAATAATAGAGAATGGTAAAGAACCAGCAGCAGTCTAGGAAACATCCGTCAAGAACACCAGTGCAGAGGACCAGCCTATGTACTCAAGAAATCTCTGGTCCCAGAACTTCTCTGACCAAAGTCCTCAGGGGTTTCCCCATTTCCTTCAGGGGCCTGCCTGTGTTTCTTGGTTATAGGTACTTTGTTATTGGCCTCAGCCATATGTTACACTCGCCTTTTAGACAGACTTTTTGACCAACGAGACTGATGTATTTATTATAACCTGCGTGGACTGTGTGTGTTTCATACGTCTGAGCCTGTGTTTCTGCAGTTCTCCCAAGAGCCCCTTTCTGCCCATGCCAGATGGAATGGTCTTCTCTGCTCTTCCAGCATTTATTATTAGCAACACACACTCAGCTCTTTTTTATTGCTTTGCATTTGTTAAGTTATCTATGTTGACTTTCGTGTGTATGTACCAAAAGTGCATGTAACATAGAAGAGCCACAATAAAATAAGTACTTCTTTTTTACTCCCCAGCCAAGAACCTGAAGCAGACCGATTCTGTTGAAGACCTCTCTGTACCTCAGATCACTTTACCCTTTCTGTCCCACAGACGTGATCACTGTCACTAATTTTGTTTGATTGTTCGCTTGCTTTCCTTCATTGTTTCTACCAGTGACTCATGTATTTGAATATAGAGCAATGGAAACTTACTGCAATATGGCTTATATTGTTCAAGGTTGTTTGGATTTAATCCATGTTAATTCGTATAGCTGTGTTGTATTCATTATCACGGCTACATAAAGTTCCATTGTATGAATATTACCAGAACATATTTTATTATTCTCCTGTCAGTAGACGTTTGGCTTATTGCCAGATTTTTACTATTGCCCACAATGTGGCTAAGAAAATAGTAAATGTCTCCTTGTGCACATGTGCAAATATTTCTCTAGGGTAAAATACTTAGGGGTAGAATTCCTTGCTAGTGGGGAATGTGCATTTTCAACTTCTCTAAATAATGCAAAATCATACTCTTAAGTGAATTGCCAGCAGTTTATAAAAGTTGTCCCCGATCAACACCCTTGCCAAGACTTGTATTTTTAAGGTGTTTTAGTCTTACCAGACTTGCAAATGTGAAGTGGCTTACCTACTTGTTCCGATTTCCTATGTCCCCACTTGCTAATGAGATAACTTCCTTTATTCTCAGCAGGGCTTTCTTGCCTTACAGTCTCATATCTGATATGAATTTGGCTATAATGAATTTCTTTCAGTTCACAGGATTTACTTGGATTTTGTTTATATGTATACTTTTTTGTTTCTAACTCCACTTGGAGCGTGTGCCCTGGAGATTTCTATCCATTCCCACAGAGGTGGTTGTTTGGGGTGAGTGAAAAATGGGAGAAGTGAGTCTGGGTATAGCCGTGGTGCTGGCAGCATTCCAAGATGGCCCCAGGGTTCCCTGCCGTCTGGTGGACACCCCCTGCAGTAATCCCAACACTGGGAATATGATGGGTTTTATTTCCACGATTACGTTGTTTTATGGAACAGGTGAGATTAAGAAAGGGAGATTTTCTGAGCAGGCCTGACCTCTCCCATGAGCCTTTTAAATCTCAGTCTAGAGGTCAGAGATAGGTGGAGTCATTAAAATATGAGTAGGATTTGATGGGCTGTTGTTCGCTTGGAGATGGAGAGGACCACACAGGAAGGGATACAGGTGGCGGCTGGGAGCTAGGAGTGGCACCTGACAACAGCCAGCATGGAAATAGGGACCTCAGTTCTACAACTGCAAGTGACTGAATTTGCCAGGACCACATGAGCTTGGAAGAAGATCCCAAGCTCCAGTAAGACCCCAGCCCAGCTGAAACGTTGATGTTAGCCTTAGGAGACCTTGAACAGCTGTGAGCTAATAAAGGGGTGCTGTTTTAAGCTGCTAAGTTTTGTAATGACTTGTTATGCAGCAATAGAAAACTAATATAGTCACACTGCATTTGAGAGAGCTTTGGGACAATAGGCATTTCCTGATGGTAATTGGGAATAAATACCTAGTGTTCAGGAGAAAGATGTAGCCTGGGGATAGATTTACGCCTGTTGCCATAGAAGGTGGAGAAATACGATGTGCGGGTGAGTTCGGTCAGAGGAAGAGCAGACAGGCAGAGCGAAGCTGAACCGAGAGCAAGGGGCAGCATTCACCTTCCCCAGGGTGGAATTGTGCGTGGTGGCCAGAGGGAGCAAAAAGCTACAGCTCAGGGCAATGTGAAGTTAAAAAACCGTTAAGTTTTATATCTTTGGTAACTTCTAACTCCCTTAAGTGCTGGACGCATATCGTATACTAACTGCTTTCAGAAACACACAGTGGCCTCATCTGCAGTTATTTCTCCATTTAAAAACCTCACATTGGCTTCTGACGGTTCCACAGCTTATACAGGCTGCTGTCTAGTCCCTGGGCCATTTCCTGGCAGCAGGGAAGAGAAACAAATGTCTGTTATTTCCCTTTTGGGAAGGAGGATGAAAACCAGACCATGTCATGTGGCATCACAGGACGATGACAGGAGGTGGGGTCCACACAGGATCCGGAAGATCAGGGGAAGACCAACAGCAGGGAGTCCACACCGATTTCATCCTACGCGCCACGCCCTGGAGCCCAGGGACTGTCCCAGTTTCTAGGTGTCTTAAATACACATCCCCAGAATGAACAGTAATTGAATTACTTGCTGTGCAGCCAGGCTGGTGCTGGGAACTGGGGATTAACTGTAAATCCCTGCCCTCTGGAGTCCACCATCCCTCAGGCCGTACAGCCGCGGGGTGATCTGGCTCTGCTGGGACAGCACCGGCAGGCAGCTCGCCTCGCTGTGCGCTCTCCGGCCCCGCCATGCGCAGCGCTTTTCCGAGTTCATTGCTGGAGCACTGCGCTTCCCCTCAGTTTACCTTGGACGCTGCTCCTCACCTCCTGTTGCTTGCCTCCTGACTTTGGTTTCGGTCCTGCTGCTCCCCTCTTGACAGGTCCTCATTCCCATTTCAGTTCCTGCACGTAAATGGCTTTCTTGTGTCTGGTGGCACGAGAAGTTAACCAGCCGAAGAAGGGAGGAATGGGCGTCCCCAGGTAGTAAGACTAGAAAGACATCAGACTGATTCCTTTTCTGCTTATCAGTCAGTCTTGTGCCTCCCTAAGGCTTGTGTCCTTAAAGAGCACAAAAGGTCAATCTGATGACCTTATGGCTGAATGTCACGTGTTGTGGCAGTGCTACTAACACCAGCACCTATTGAGCACTCACTGTTTACCAGGAATGAGGCTAGGACTTCTTTGTGTGATTTATTTCATTCATTTGCACGCAAAAACCGGAAGCTCAGAAAGGATCAGTAACTTAACAAACAAGTACTCACTATATTGCTGAACATATGTTTACCTTTGGTGTGTAGATAGCAATACATTTAATAGAAAACTAAGGTAAAATATTTTAGGCTGATTTATTTCAAAGCCACCAGTAGTGTTTATTATTTGAAACAACCTTTTAATGAAAATTCTTTTCCAAACAGAGTAATTCTCTGACTTGTGTAAAACAGAGTGTAATACTCTGTTGTACGTGAACAGAAGTACGCTTGAGGGTGAGAAGGTAGACAAGCCTGGTGGAGCTGCAGAGGGTGTGACTGTAACTACGCGTATAAAGCTAAATGTACGGCCTGCTGGGGCCAGGGGAGGGCAGGGTGAGGCTGGGAAGGTGGGTCTAATGGTTTCCTTTTGCTGTGTGACGGATTGCCACAAGTTTTTAGTAGTTTAAAGCAGCACAGATTTATCCTTCCAGTTGTGGAGGCTTCAGAGGAGAATCCGTTCCCTTGCTTTTTCCAGCTTCTGGTGGTGGCTGAATTCTAAACGATTTCTCTTAGAAGTCAGTTCCTTGATGTGTGGTCTTTCTTCTCTCTCCAGAATGCATCCCTCCAGTCTCTGCGTGTCATCGCACCTGCCTTCTCCTCTCCTCTGGTCCAGTCGTCCTGTGCGGACGTTGTGATTACAATTAGAGTCCAGCCAGATAATCCCAGATAATCTCTGCATCTCAAATGCCTTAATTTAATTATACCTGCAGAATTCCTTTTTGCCTTATAAGGTAACATTTATAGGTTCTAGGGATTAGCATGTGGACATATTTGGGAGGCTGTTACACAGCCTAGCATGTTTGGCTTGAAAGGACATAAGCATTGTTTGATCAATTCCAAGGAGTCCTTTTTATTAAAAGGCTGGATTTCCAAGGGTCTGAGGGAAAGTTCCAGCAACCAGGCAGGACTATGCTTTGAGACTCTAGAGGGAAAAGTAGTTGAGAAACCCTGAGGAGAGGGTGGGGTGGGATGGATGCACGTGTATGGATGTATGGATACATTTCAGTCCCCCATATTTTGGGGTGCCGATTTTCACTGTAGTACCTGGTATCTTTAATACCTCATCCCCACCCTCCTCCAGTGTGAGCATGCGTATAACAGAGATCTGCAGTAAGAAAAGCCAGAGAAAACTCGTCTTGTCTCAGGATACCTTTATTCTCAGACCTCAGAGTAAAGCATTCATACATAAATTAGCCTAACTATGGTATGATGGAGAATGTAAAGGTCACTTGAATTTTCAAGATACACCATAAAACTGGAGAAGTATTCAAAGTCCACCCCTATGTGACAAACTTTGACAAACTTTCACAGTCTGAGAAACATTGTTTACTGTATCAGAACATTACAAGGACAAGTTGAGAGGTTTTGGTTATGTTTGCTGCCATAAACACATTAGTCTCTACAAAATGCTGTGGCCAACCAGGGAAGCGATTATGTAAATACTGTTTTCATTCTCTTGTCAAGGCCAGAGCAGCCATCACATGTCAAGAGCCATATTTGCAATATTGAAAGGCAAATAGCAGAGGCCTTGGTCACCTGGGTCTTAGATGATTGGAAATGCTCGTGGCCAAAGCCAGCCATCCTCTGGAATGAACTTCCCCAGAAGCAATTTTTCAGACTGATGCAGGGGGGACCATTAATAAAACACAACCTATAAAGCATCCTCCAGCAACAAAACACTTGGGGTGTTTTTCTATGTAATATTTCATGCTAAATGTAATTGTGGATTAGCTTTTATAGAGAAACTATTTACTCAAGCCAGCTATGCTTAAATCCCTTCATTTCCTCAAGTATGACAAAGCATTGGGAATATGCTCCCCTTTGTAATTTCCCTCCAATTTGCCCCACTTATGGAGGGAACACTAACTCTGCAAAGGCTGCCTGTGGGAAGCTACCCTGGACAGGAATCTTAAATTGGCCAGATCCTGAATCTGGAGTCGAGGTCTCCGTGCTCTGGTCCCAGCGTGGAGGCCCACCTGCAGTGCATGGCCCCTGCGCCTTGAGGTTATCTGTCCCCAGGGCGTGGTGAGGGCCGGGTCAGCTGCAGGACCCTTTCCTCCCCTCAGCTCCCACACGGCTCATCTGTCAGAACCACATACCAGATTGAATTAGAACCAAAGCCTGTTTTCATAGTCTTTATCAAATGTCAAAACTCAGAGTAATGTTTATAATCACCATTATTATTTATTAATGATTTATTTAATTTAATCTATTTATTGTTAGTAAGTATTAATAATTTATCCTTATTTTTGAGAACTTAACAAAATCTAAATTCCTGGTGTGAAGAAACTTAGAAGCTCTAGTGATGAAGGATGAGTTTTGGGGTGAAACACGCCTGGCTGTGAGCCGTGCCTCTACCACCTCCCAGCTGTGGGGCCTTCATCAAGGAATTGACTGGCATCATGCATTTTTTCCTGAATGAAGTAGGGGTATCTATATACATATACTCATTTAATATACGTGCCTACAGCAGCACCTGGCCACTACTGTTACCTGGTTAGTAATGAAGGTTAAAAGGCAGCAGTGTCTTGCCCACTGTTATGTCTACTGAGCCTTATATCTTGACTAGAAGCTACAATATTTACAGGTCATATTACTTTTTAGAGGAACTTAGGATGTTTGGTCCCTGAGGTGGGCAGATAAAATATCTCTGCCTTGAGAAAAAATGGACCTTTTACGTAGTCAGGATTTCATCAGACTGACGTCAGCAGGTACTTGAGGTCAGTGAAAGGCACCGAGTGGGAGGCACCCGAGACCCCACAAGAGGACCGCCGTGTGCACCGCCCGCTGCGTTGGCCAGCACCCTCTGTCCTGTGCCATGGGCTCCCGCGGGGGTGTCCTCACTGCCTCCGCCTCAGTGAGGGCCGGGGAAAGTGGGTATCAGCGCGGGGAGGTGTGTGCTGGCCCTGCTGCCCTGAGCCCCTGCGCTCTGCTGTCCCGGGTAGGTCAGGGTGCTGCAGTGCAGGCGGCTCTGCTGCCATCTCCAGGGGGCAGGCCTCCCTTCCTTTCCAGCCCCGCTGGCGGGCCTGCACCCCCAGTGGGCAGTCTCTCTCCTTTCCTGCACCAGGCTCAGTGGGCTGGGGTTCACCCTTCATGACTGCCCTCGATTGCTTCCGCCGCTTCCCCTGGGCTCCTCCTAAGCTCCTCCTTCCGGTTTCAGACTGTCCACTGAGCGTATTTTCTTATTCCCCTGTCACGCCGAGCCCCGACCACCTTGTGTGGACGGTCCTGCTCTCTCACCCGTCCTGGCTTCCAGCTCCTCAGTCCTACAGAGGGCTTGGGAGGGGTGGGAGGTAACTGAAGGCGTGGAAGCCTGCCCTGTGCCCAGACCAGGCCCTGCGGTAGGTGCGTTCATGTGTTGTCTCAAACCCGAATGAGTACCTCTCAGGGCAGGTCTCCATGTCCCCGTGTGGCTGGGGCAAGCACTTGGCTCGTGTGTCACATGTACATAGTCTCTACATACAACCCACATGCAGGTCTGAGTCCTGCTACTGGACCATTTATTTGGAGTCTGTTGTGACACCTGGATCTTTCTCTTACTTTGGTATTATTATTATTATTATTATTATTATTATTATTATTATTATTATTATTATTATTTCCTTAGCAAGGCTTGGGTGGAGTTGGTTCTGTCCGACACTGGTTTGGCATATTTTGTTTGATTTGTGTTTCCTCTGTGTTTAGATGACTTCGTGGAACTGAAAAAGCTAGATGTGGTGATAAGATGTCAGATCTACAAGAGGCTCAGGTTCTTATCCACTCATAAATTGGGAATAAGGGAAAACTGTTGAGATGCAATGGCAGTGTGCAGGAAAGTGTCTCCCTACACATGTAAATAAGTACAGTTGTTAAATTCGGTTGTTTGCCCCCTGCATTTCTAATGTGCTAACGTGTGCGCCGTCCGAAGGGAATGTGCTGTAAAGCACCCACCAAACTCAGTTTTGTCTGCTCACATCTAACTTAATTAGAAAGCAGAAGTCAGATTAAGAGAGACTTGTTTTCAGCTCCACCAAACTGATTTTCTTAGAACAAAAGGGGTTTGGAAGCTCAACTGTGTGTCAGGACCACTTGCTAATGAGACAGATGTCGCTTGCTTTTGCCACTGGTGTCTAAATGTGATGACCACGGGAGAGAGCTCAGGTGGGAGCTTCTGCGCTCCTAGAGTTTACAGCCTCAGGTGGCATAGTACCTCTGACGCAAGACGTTCACAGTGCGGACTTCTCTTTGTGGGTTGAGTTTCTTTATGTTGTCCTGTATTCTTACTTCACAGCTCTCATGTTTAGTAGACCTAACGTGAATGCCATTAAGAAGACCAAGTACGTTCTGCCCAATTTACTTACTCTGGAAGAGCTTACCATGCAAGGTGGAATATGCGGAGTCCTTGGGTTTTTATCGTCAGTTTAAGGGACAGAATAAGGGACATATTAAACCCATCATAATTAAAATACCAACCAATTGAATTCCTGTGCCCTTGGGTTTTTCCCACCCTCTCCCCCAACCTTTCTGGCTACAGAATGCTTTTCACTTGCAGGGACCCAGTCTTGAACTTTCATTTTTCACGGTGAAGGTTCTGTGTCTTTGAGAGCTGATGTACCATATGTAGGGTCACCCAGATTAGTGGAATAGGCCTGTTGGTGTAATAAAATTGACACAAAATGGAATATAACCCTCTTTTCATTAAACAGAATGGAGGGACATATGGCAGACTGTATCACACAGACACTGGGACAGGGGCGCATGAGATGGTTGACGCCAAGGTGTCACTTAGACCTGGGGAAATACATTGTTGCAGTGCACAGCACCGAACTCATTGTTTTTCCTTGAAGGAGAGTAGAGCATTCCAGAAAACTGGTGAGCACCCACATCTGTCACTTGGTTCAGGCTGTATGGAAGGTTGTGGAAGGCCTAGGATCTGCAGAGGGAAGGAATTGATTTGAAGGTGACAACATAAAACCCGGTAAACAAGGCCAGTCTCATTCATGGGCAAAGTACTCTCTGTGTCCCAACTCTGGTGTCCTTGAGGCATCCCCACTGCACACCCCACTCTTCCCTGCATGACTGGTCTCCCTCCCAGCCTATTCTCCCCCTGCTCCTGTGCTGAGGCGCCTCAGACACATCTTCTCCTTCGTGTTGGGATCAAACCAAGCCTTTCTCTCTGCAGCCCAAAGGGCTGGGCTTTTCCAATAGGAAAGAAACCATTTCTCTAATCATTGGGTTTAGAGAAAGGCGACAACTTTATCCCCCAGGAGAAGTGTTTGGAAGTTGGAAGTACCAATGGCCCTTGCAGGCTGTTATTTCCCACGTCTTTGCAGACGTGAGCAGCACTGCATGATGGGAAAACATCTGTACCCGAACGCAGAGGATGCGGGTTGTGGCCACTTGGTGGTTCTGTCACTGTCACCAGCTAGAGCCCTTTGAGCCACCTGTTCACACTTCAGGCTTCCTTTTCCTGTTTGTGCAATAAGAGGGAAAGGCTACATGATCTCCAAGGTATTATATTTGTCATTGTTCTAGAATTCTAGGTACTATTTCAATTTTTATACCCAAGGTAAATAAATGAAGTGTCTCCTGAAATTATTTTTAATCTGTGTTTCCGGGCCAAGAATATTCACTGATGTAAATGAATCATTTAAAGAAGTGTTGTTTTATTTTCTATGGGATTGTATTTTACTTGAAATGGTTTATCTTTCATTGTGTCGCTTGTAAGGGATTTCAGCCCGTCAGTGAGCTGAGTTGGTCTTGCAAACTAAGTGACAACAGAGTAGATACTGTGTTTTATGAATCAATCGGACAGGTATCCAAAGGATAAAAAATATGAAAAAAAAACCCCACAAGATTTATCACAGTGAAAACTAGTTTATGGCTGCAAAAAAAAATAGAGTGTACCGTGTTCTGTTGCTGATTTTTCCCATAGGTGTGAATAAACCTGGAAAAGCATAAACATTTGGAAGTTATTGAAAAATTATTGAAAATGTATAAAACTCCCACTCTTCCTTTGTCACCTTATAAAATGTAGAATTATTATAGATGGCTGGGTTTTTTTTATATCTCAAGTGGTATGATTTCTCCACATGTGAGAAAATTGGATGGGTAGGATCTAAGAATATTAAGCTGTTAAAACAGCAATTTTACATGCCTTTATGATGAAATATAGACAATGGAAGATGTGTGTTGTGGAAGTCTTCAGTGCCTAATAAGGAAATCATCCGACAGGAGGTGTTTTGATTAACAGAGAAGTTAGTTTATAGCATAATAAATAATGGCATGACGGGTTATATTGTTCAGAAGAACAAGACAGAATTTTTGAGGGGAGGGGAGAAATTTCTTCTTCCCCCTAGTTGTAAAAGTAATAAATATGTATTATAGAATTTGAAAAAAACAAAATAAAATCACTAATAGTGTCACCATTCTCAGACAACTACTGTTGTTTCTTATACACCACTTTCTGTCTGTGTGTGTTCATATGTGCATGCACGTGGGACTTCGTTTCTCAAGGTGCGCTCTGTGTGTCTCGTGCATTATTCCCAAGGTCAGACAGGCCAAAAGTGGTAAGAGGAGATTGGAAACCTCGGTCAATAGGGCCCCCAAGTTATATTCTTCCCACTAGGAACCTTTGCCTTTTAATTAATGCTGATTTAGTAGTTATTTATTCTGTTCTTTATAGTTTGTCAACCCTCTCACTTACTGGATTCTAATAGGTTTTTCCAAAGGGTATGGTGTACAGTAGTTGCAAGTATTGAATCACTTCATCTGTTTTATATATGGGCCCACTTAAACAAAATCAGTCTTGGTCCAAAGAGGGTAGCTTGAGAATTTATCGGCTCCATCTCTGTTCTTCAAATAGAGCTGCCCAGATCCACTCAAACAGTTTAAGGACCTTCTGAAAATAAAATTGGAAACCGCAAAGAGTGTTTAACACCCTTTGATGTCAGCAAATTATTCCTTCTGCCTAATTTCAGTGCCGTATGGCGCAGCTTAGCCCCATTTCCTTTGGATTTCTCTTCCTTGGAGACGGGGAACAGCTGGCCACTTTTTTGTAATATTAACTTTTCCCAATGTACAAACAAGATCAAGTTACCCTTTAACTTTCTCTTCGCATTAAATTTCTCCTTTTGGGCCTTTTTTTACCATGTCAAGCTTGCTATGAATGCCACAAACAGTGCCTGGCATGTGGTATACATTCAATATATAAGTTTGATTGGATAACCTTTAGCAGTGGTTGTGAGTTCTCTCCTAATTACTGTCTCCCCACCCCTGTCCTGTCCCCACTTCTGTCTTCCTGGTTAGGACTACTTGGAAAGGCCCCTATGTCCAGCTGGGTATTATAGGAACTCGGTCTGTTGCCTGTATAACACTTGGAAAGGCCATTTGTAAGGACTTGATCCAATTTATAGCCAAGGGTTTTTCCCCATCTACAGTTTGTGCCAGTAGGATAGAAAGTGGGTAGTAAACTGAATGTAAAACATTAGGTAGTACAGGTTCATCTCTTTTCAGTAGGTACTTATGTAGTACTTTGTAGTTTACAAAGCATTTTGTGGGTGCCTATTGTGGACTGTGGGCGAGGCACCGGCTTTTTATAGTAGAGGTGAGGTCGACGTGTGATGATGGCAGGAAGGAAAAAGTGAACGATTCTATTTGATGGTCAAGGGAAACTCGGGACAAGGTGGTTGACGCGGATTCTAGCACATCCCCTAAAATGGAATTTCATTTATTTAGTTACATGGCTTCATTCCCCCCACGGAAGGCGGGTGCTGGGTCCTCCACCTGGGAGATCCCGGTGCAGGTTGCCCGCCAGCGAGAGGATTGGAGGCAGAGTGGGAAGCAGTTTTAGATGCGGCCGAAGAGGCAGGGCCGTATCTGAGAGGACGCTGAGTGAGAATAAAAGCCAGGCACTTTTATGTTAGAAAAATAACCGACAGTAGGGGAGGAAGAACGGGGGTAAGGTGAGTCAGGAAGGAAAGGCAACAAGGGGCTTCTGTAGCATTCCACGGAGGAGAGAACGGGGGCCTGGCAAGAGGCACGTGGGCAGGGGGCAGGGCACGGAGGGATTCAGGGCCTAGAAGGTCACGCT
The DNA here is from genome assembly GCF_040802235.1 of Manis javanica. Taxonomy (NCBI): domain Eukaryota; kingdom Metazoa; phylum Chordata; class Mammalia; order Pholidota; family Manidae; genus Manis; species Manis javanica. The sequence continues at coordinate 12,142,724 of NC_133156.1, forward strand.
GACCTGTCCCAAACAGGCGCGGTGAAAGAAGGCTGGAGGAGCCCCACACTCCCAGGCGTGGACCCGGTCTCCGTGCCCTCAGGGGGATGGCGATAGGTGAAGCGGTCACCAGGGACGTTTGTAGAGCAGCCCGTGGGACACACAGTCAGCAGGGTTAGTTGGAGACACAGAAAGAACTGTGATCTGGGACATGGTCTCTATCAAGGGTTGGCAGATGTCTTCTGTAAAGGGTCAGATCATAAATGTCCAGCTTTTAGGGGCTCTCTGCAACACAATTCCTGCTGGTGAATGGAAGCAGCCATGGACAACGCAGCAACACGTGCAGGTGTCTGTGCTCGGGTACGGTGTTATTGGTAAGAGTGGGCAGTGGGCTGGATGTGAGCCACAGGCTGTAGGTGTTGGACCCCTGGCCAGATGACGAACATAGAGACTGTAGTAGATGATGAAGGTAGAGAGAGTAAATTCTGTGTGCGTTTGTCTGACGCAGAGCCCTGGGGAATGCTGACCAGCACCTGGAGAGTAAGACAGATCAGCAAACAGAAATGAGGTGACTATCAAGCCAGAGTGGGGAGAGGTTCTCGGTGCTGGGGGGGTGTTGAAGTCAGCTGAGATACCCTAAGTGCCAGGGTAATGACTTTGTGGCGTCCGTTGGGCAGGAAGGAGATTTTTGTGGCAGGGTAGGGGCAGAAGTTAACAGAAAGTGAGCAGGTGAGGTCAGGGGTTTTGACTCCAAGTGAACTTGAGCAAACAAAGGTAAAGTACTCAAGCCTGAACCAAAGCTCCAACTCAGGTGTTTGCATCTTAGATACACTTTGCAGCTTTTTGCATTTTTCTGACTACACCCTCCTGGGCCCTAGCGATTTCTCTCGGTTATTTTGTAAAATCCCAAGTTAAGAGAATCCTTTCTGGTTTAAAAGAATTAGTTACCTGTTGGCTTTACTGGTATGCACGTGAAAGCTTCTCTTCTAAAAGTAATCCACAACAGACTAAATTCCTAATTCTATAAACTCTCACTTCCATGTAGAGACCAGGCAGCACTTTTTATGAATATGATACCGCTTGCTGAGCCAGAAGACTGTCTCCTACCCTGGGCCCAAGAGCCTTGCATGCCAGCTCACTTAACCTGTGTATCTACCCTCTAACTTTGGAAGTGTTATTTCCCTTCTATCCATAAGAAAAGCGTGGTAGGGTCCAGGACCCCCTTCCAGAGTTAATGGTGGCTGAGCTTTAACCTCCCCTGTCCCGGACACTTCTCACAAGCAGAACGGCGCTGACTGCAGATTCTGGACCAGAGCTGGGATGGTCCCCCTTGCCTTGTTTCATTCTGGTGCCTTTGCTTGTTCCTCCCCACCTCTTTTCCTGCTAGTTGTTATGGCTTCATCTTTAAGGAGGTTGTAGGGCTGTGCAATTTTGCTGTATCCTGTATTCTCATTCTGAGGTCCACCACCCTGGCTGGGCATGTGAACCCAGCCTAGTAAATGATAACAGTGTGTTGCAATCGGCGGGAGGTGGGGAGGCCAGCAGAGGAACACATAATCGGAAGTAGAAAGGGATTTGTGGTGACGGGTGGGAAGGGGGCCAGGCCTGGGGGCCCCTTGAATGTGTCTGTGTACCCTAAACACATCTGTTTTCAGCTGGCTTGCCTCTGCTAACAGTTTCTCAATTTACATATGTAAGAACTACAGGCAAAATGACTGGAATCGAGGACGCATGCCACTTGGATCCTTGCCAGCTTTTATTTCAGGCTGACAACTTTTTGGATGTAATGCAAGATTTATAGTTGTTTGTTTCTCCTAACAAGGTGGCAAGATAAGGCGGCATCTGTTATAGCTGTTACATACAGGATATCTGAATATTGGTTTCCTTTTTAAAAAGAAACATGAAAACAATAAAACTTTCCAGCTCTAAAAACAGTGTCAAATTAGTGGGCTGGCAGTTAGACTCATCATAAGTAAGCTGGCATGACTTGGCTGGTGAGCGCGGGAGGGTGGCACGTGAAGCTGGGCAGGAAAAGCTCTTCCTTTTCTCTTGAAGTTCTGGAGCAGGAGAGTCCTGTCCTGTCCTGTACTTGAGGAGGGGGAGGAAATCGCCTGGCGTTTCTCTGGGCTGTCTGTAGGATCCCCTCCCAGCCAGGGCGGGAAGGCTGGAATGCCAGTCCTCTGTGGCACTTGCCAACATGGGTCCCAGGCATCGTGACGACCAGGGGGCGCTGTGAGCAGTACCTGCTTTCAGTGGGATGACTCTATCCCAAGTGGAGCTTGTTGATCTTATGCTCTTGTTTGCAAAAGAAGTTCTTCTCCCTCGAACTCTATTGAAACAGAAATAGGAGCAGATAGGTTTGGAGAGTGACACTGTGGCCGTGGACTTCTTACTCTGTCAACTAGGTAAACTGAGAGGTAGAGCAGCCTTCGTACAATGTAGAAGGTGTACTTTCTCTTCTTATTTTTCTACAGTACTATTTGACCTGTTCTATGGCAAAACAAGTTCATCTTGGCTTGGAGAAGAAGCGCACAGACGGAAAATAGCGGAAAGCCAGTAAATGTAACATAAATGGCAGGGTTTCCACTTGTAGCTTGATGCTATGAGGATTTGTCCAATATATCCCGTTTTATTTAAGGGGAAGTAAACTTCATGTTAATGAAGTTGGCAGATGATCCTGAATCAGGAGATTTCAAAAATCTGGAAGGACAGAAATATTATAATTATACCTTAAGGAGATTAAAAATATAGGCAGGAAATAACAAAATGAGATACAGCCTGCAAAGTGCATACTAATACAACTGGGGAAAAATAATGTAAAATGCAGGATCTGAGTGAACAGAAGAAACGAGTACTAAAATACCAAAGTAGAGCAATATTTGGAAGCATCTGTTGGACCATGCAATGCATTACAATAGATAGACTGATCGTTAGGGGCCACCTGCGCTGCCCATCCTCAAGAAAGAGATAATTTATTTTGCAGAAGTATAATCAACAGTGTTTATTTTAGCTTCCATAATTTCAGTATTTAAAAGATAAGGACAACGGAAGACAATCATTGGTAGAAATTAGTTAAGACTAGAGAGGATGGGAAAATAACGGGTGAGGAAGGTCTGAGCTGAGGCTGTGATAGTGGGGTAGGTTGAAGTAGGTGGACCTCAATGAAATTTAGGGGACAAAATCAACTGGGTGAAGATCTGGGTGGGCACATGGAGAAGATGGCTCCACCTTTGGAGTGTGGTGGATGGTGGTCATTGTTAATACCCACTGGTGGGGTTAAAGGAGGTGAGTCAGAGCTGGCAGGGTAGACAGTTACCCATGTTTCTTGAGTTGCAGAGGCCAGAGAGTATGTTGAGCTGTAGCAGTTTCTAGTGTACAAGTAGATGTTTGGGTCCAGTTGGGTTAGTCTGTGGCCAGTTTGATGTGTTAGTGATTGATATGAAACATCAAGTAAGTATTTTGTGCAGACCTTTAGCGTTTTATCCCAAAGGTTGCAAAATATGAAAATCTCTGACAAGTTGGCCAACCACAATAGAAGCCAATTATTTAAGCATTCCTTTCTTTTCATGAGACTGCTTATTCATCTTTCTTAGATGTAACTGTAGTAAATCAAGGTATTTTAATAATCAAGACATTTAAAAACACATACAGGGTTTAAGGACTACATAAGAAAATAACTTTAAGAGGATGCCCACTCTCCCCGCTTTTATTCAAGATAGTTCTGGAGGTCCCAGCCATGGCAATCAGACAACACAAAGAAATAAAAGGCATCCAGACTGGCAAGGAAGAAGTTAAATTGTCCCTGTTTGCAGATGACATGATATTGTACATGAAAAACCCTAAGGAATCCACTCCAAAACTACTAGATGTAATATCTGAATTCAGCAAAGTTGCAGGATACAAAATCAATACACAAAAATCTGTTGCATTCTTATACACTAATGATGAACTAGCAGAAAGGGAAATCAGGAAAACAATTCCATTCACAATTGCATCAAAAAGAATAAAATATCTAGGAATAAACCTAACCAAAGAAGTGAAAGACCTATACCCTGAAAACTACAAGACACTCATGAGACAAATTAAAGAAGATACCAATAAATGGAAACACATCCTGTACTCATGGATAGGAAGAATTAATATTGTCAAAATGGCCGTATACCTAAAGCAATCTACAGATTCAATGCAATCCCTATCAAAATACCAACAGCATTCTTCAGGAACTCATAACTGGGAATTTTAAGTAACTGGAGGAAGCAGTGGTTTGGAAATGGCCTTCCGAGGTTTACAAGAAGCTGGCTGCCACCCTTTCTAATCTTTCAGCGATGGAATGTGGGGGCAGTGTGTGGGGCAGGGGACACTCACGGGGTACAGGCCTCCCTGCATGAGCCAGTTCCAGTTTGGGAGGTGGAGGATTTTTGAAGAGGTGGATGTTTTAGGGGTGTTTTGGATTGAATTGTGTCCCCCAAAATTCTTATGTTGAAGTCCTAATCCCCAGTATCTGAGAATGTGCCCTTAATTGGAATAGGGTCACTTCAGATATTAACTACTTAAATTAAGATGAGGTCACTAGGGTGGGCCCTACCAAGTCCAGTATGACTGGTGTCCTTCTATAAAGGGGGATTTGGACTCAGACACACAAGGAGAGTGCCATGTGCAGCTGAGGGCAGGGAGTGCAGTGAGGGCCAAAGGTTGCAGCAGCTATTGGATGCCAGGAGGGAGGCCTGGACCAGCTTCTCCCTTACAGCCTCAGACGAAACCTGCCAACCCCTTGATCTCAGATTCGCAGCTTCCAGAACTGTGAGATGACCAATTTCTGTTGTGTAAACCACCTAGTTTTTGGCACTTGGTTATGGCAGCCCTGGAAAACTGATACAAGGGGAGATGGTGTCATGAAGGAAAAATTCTTGCAGAATGCCACCGGAGAGGTGGATGGTCGGGTCACAGGAAAGGAAGCACAGAGAATAAATCAAAGGATGTGGAGGAGATAACAGGAATTGCTCTCACTGCAGGTGGCCACAAAATCTGGGAACATAGGTTCACTTTTGCACAAGGAATTTGCCAGTCACAGTTTTCATTTGTCACGGTAGATGTTGCATCAGGTTCTGGCATATGCTGGGCTGGAAAAGCTTAAAGAAACATTAGACAAATGTGTCTTGAGGTGTCAGGCAGGTCAGGCAGCACCCCTGAAAGACTTCTGCAGTGATTTGTTCTAAAGCTTTCAACAAGTTGATCAGTTTCATCCACTTCACCTGTTGCCCAGTTTTTCTTAACCCTAGCAAGAATGCTAATTAGTTATGAAAACCTATATTGATGAATGAGGTGAAGGCTCTCTGAGGAACATGTGTACTATCAGTTAACACTTGATTTGTTCATTGATGGAATGTCCCTGCAAAGGGTGTTTCAGGCTATAAGGAAAGTTTTTGAGACATAGCATGTAAGTTAATCCTGTGACTACATCTATTACTTATGAAAGAAGGAGTACATACTGTCTTTTAGTACAGTAAAAATATTTAAAGCCATTAATTATTGTCTATTGTGGATCTGGTTTAGTAATTTTTACAAACATTTTCCAGCACGTGCCCTGATTCTGTAAGAGGGAAGAAACTGAAATGCCATTCACCCTAAGTAGGAATTGTCTTAGTTGCCCAATTCTTTATAGCTTCTGAGCTTATAACCAGTATGAACGCAGTAGATTTTAACTCTAAAACTGTAGGTAGAATATTTTTTCTTCATTCTTCTCTGTTTCATCACTAGCAACTGAACTGTGATACTAAATTTCACCCTCCCTCTTTCCTCCCATATGTGTGAATGTCACTCTCAGTGAGATTTGTTTTACCCAAAAATACAGGTTTGTGGGGTCAGAGATGCTACTGGGAAATGGAAGCTGTCTGTGTTCTTGCACACTTTATTTGGCATGCGCTTCCCTTAGCCCTTTGAAAAGGAGTAAGATGAGGAACGGAGAACTTAATTTTCATGCACATGGTTCCAAATTGTGAGATTATGAGATCATTTCAGTTTCATCAGTGATATTAGTGATTAGGAAGTAATAGCAGGCTGATAATTAGATTAAGGCAAGATGGTACTATTAATCCTAGTTCAGCTGTGCCCTTATTATGTGACCTTGGTTAGAAATCTCAAAAGCCACTGTGGTGAGAGTAACCTGCCTCAGACAATATTTGTAATAACAAGCTCGTTACAAGGCCCACTATGAAATTAAAGTGCATTCATCCAGAGAGAAATACTGGAGTGTTCTTATCTTTGCTAATTAGACACAGGTTGCATTTTTCTGAGGAAAGGACCTTGGATATATTTTTGGAAGATATGGTTTCATATCCTGCAGATAATACAAGGGAAATTATAAGTCAGAGAAAGACAAATAGTGTATGATATCTGTTACACGTGGAATCAGAGAATCTGAACTCATGGTAGTGGAGACTAGAATCGTGGGCTGGGGAGGAGGGGAAAGGGGGAAGAGTCTAAATTTGCAGTTGTAAGAGGAATAACTTCTGGGGGATCTAATGTACAGCATAGTGATTGTAGTTACTAATACTGTATTACATATTTGAAAGTCGCTGAGAGAGCAGATCTTAAATGATCTCTCCACAAAAAAGAAATAGTAATCATGCGATGTGATGGGCATTAGTGCACACTGTGGTGGTGATCACTGTGCATCACACCGGTGCATCAAATCAACATGTACGCCTTAAACTTACATGATGTTACAGCTCAATGAAGATGGTGGGGCAGCAGGGAGGGAAATCAGCACCTTTTGAGGAACCTGCAGTGATGTGATGGTTGTGTCATGATGGAGAAGGGTGTGTAGGGGATGCTAGAGCAGGGGCTCACCTGTTCTGATGTGGCTTTGCAAGTTTAGGGATCAGGTGGGAATGTTGATGGCAGATAATTCACCTGCCCACCTGTTATCCTGAGAAAAATCACAAGCCATGCACGTTGTGCTGCAAGCCGATTAATGTTAATGGGACACGGCAAGCTCGGTGACTGGGGACCCAGCCTAGAACTTAGAGGAGAGCCAGCTGTACAGCTAACTTATCTCTATTTTATCCTGTTTTGGTTCTGGACATGAGATGTGTGCATTTGTTGGCACGATTTTCAGGATTATCTCATGGGGATGTAGAGTATTTCATTCGCTTGGTCTAAGTCCATCTATGCTCTGGACTGTGTATCCGCTCTGTGACTGAGTATGGAATTTTTCTGGTGACTGGGGATGTGCTGGAGTATTTACATGTAGAGTAAATACGAATTCAGCCAAGACATGGTTGATACAAAGATAGGCTAATAGGGTAATACTTAAGGAATGAAATGAATATTGTGAATATGAATACGTGCCGGTATTGATTTGTAATGCTAGTAGAACTTTTATTGTTTATGCTTTTTAACTGTACGACTGTTTTTAAGCCAACGAACACCAAGTTCATCTTCTAGGTCAGTTTCCTAGGGTTAGGATATTTTTTGGTGCTAAAGGGATTTTTTAGTAAAAGAGAAGCAGTGTAAGAGCAGACCTCCCTGGATTTGACTGAATGGCAAGCATGAGGCTGATTAAATCCCCCCCTGTTGGGGCCCCATATTGATCTCACCATACCCTGGATACCTTCCAGGGGACACTTCTTGTTCTTCCCCAGTGAACTTTTGTAAAAATGCTATTCAGTTCCCAAGAGATCCCCCATTACAAATAATGCTTTTCAGAAAAGGCTTTAAAATCCAATCCAGAAAATGTCATTCATAGTCATCATTTCTCCAGGTGAAATTGGCATGCGCAGTGACATTCTCAGAATCATTCCCAGTGAACTAGTGATAAAGCCAACTCAGGACTACAAACCTGAAAGAAAAAAAAAATTAAAAGTCCAGTGACCACAAGCAAGGCTTGTTCAGAGCGTTCAGGCCATAGGTACTTGCACACTGACATGAATTGGAAGCAGGGTACTGACTGGCATGGGCATCTCCTTGGCTACTGAACTTGGGAAATGAGAAGAGTGACTCTAACATGAGCAAATGAAGTTCCTTAGAATGAAGCTGTTAAAAGATGCTGAGTTCGAATTTGGAAGGACATGTGATGGTCTCTTTTTTTAGGAAAATATTTGAGGTTACTTTGGGTATTATAGGTGCTCAAATACTTGTGATAATGCATCGTAGTTAGAGAATAATTATTCCAGGTTGAGTCTGTTATGTTCTCTGCTCCTTTGGTGGAGATCTGGCGACCAGGTACTGAAAGAAAGCTGTCGTGGCATATTCACTCCTCAGGACGGACAGTGTGTATGCCTGAACAACAATGAAAAGGGCAGCGAAGCATTTCCTCAGTAGCTAAAAATGTGACAATCCTAGCTGAAGTCTATTTAGAGAGAAGTGCATTTAAGATTGAGCTGTATAGAAGGGTCAGAATGAAAGCCTTTCTTTACAACCGGAGTCAAAATCACTGTGGAATAACTCATAGGAATTTCTTAATATTTAAAGATTGTGGTATCATCTCCAGCTTTTCTGCCTGCGGTTTCAAAATACCCCTGTGGCCGGAGCTCTGTAGATAGGATGCATTTAGTTCCATGTCGGGGAGTCCTGGGCCCTACTGAGAACGATGTGCACTCTGTGACCCTCTACTTCCTCTGTGAAATGAGACCCTTCCTCCTCGTGTTTCCTGATCTCACCCAAGAGCTTTTCGGTTACTTTTTTAACAAGGGAGGATGTTACCATCTTCGAAAAGACTTAGAATAGCAATTTTTGGTTTTTTGTACACATATTAGAAATCAGAATAAGGATCGGTAGAAACTTATATCCACTTCATCTACAACCATTTATTTTATGCATTCGTAGTAATAAGGGATTTGAGCCCAGTAGACCCAGAGTGCGTGAGCAGGAAGACAGGCCTGCACACCCACGCTCTTGGGGCTCATGAACCCTCCTCAGAGGGACAGAATCATGGTAAGGTCAAAGAGTCCATTTTCAAGTTCGCCTTCCCCAATTTTTGTAGTGTTTCCGTATAAGCATTTAAAAATATAAAGGGCTTCCATCTTAACCTTTCGGCGGAAGTAGTCAATGGTGCCACAGCGTCCTCCGCATACCAGAGAACCTTTGCGGAATAATCTCTGCCCTTACAGCTGCACGTGAAAGAGCCCTTAGGGTACAGTGATATTTGTGTGAAAACGAGGTGAGACCCAGACACAGATGGGTTTGAGCCACAAGGGGATGATTCTGAACTAGAGGGAATGCTGTATAGAGAGTGTGTGATAAGGAAGGACACAGTGTGGTAGACTGAACATTTATATGTACTATTTCATTTACTCATATAAGGCATATATCCTCATCCCCATTTTACAGATTAGGAAAGGATAGTAGCCCCAAACATGCCAATTAATTCACTAAAATAATACTGACTTACCTAAGAAATGTTCCTTGGGGCTATAAAATTAGCAGATGGTGACTTTTCAGTAAGCTGACATTTTTTAGATGGCTTTGTTCAGATTTTTTTCCACACAAAAAAAATATTAGTTTTATTCATTACAGGAAGATCCATTGGGCTTTAAAAAATGGATTTACCTAATCATTCATAAAATCTATGAAGTTTAATCATTAACATATTTAGTAGTTCATTCTGATGTGGGAGGCGGTTTGGTTTAAATTCCAGTTAAAACAAATAAGTAGAGAAACGTTTGTATTACAGTTGTTTTAAGTCTGTGTTTTCAAAAAAGTATAGATAGATAGTATTGAACATTGTAAATGGGCCAAAGAATTTAAAAACCAAGAAAGTTTCACTCAGAGTAGAAAAATTAATTTTTGTGAAGGAGGTGATAAGGTTTTTCTCATTCTATTCCATGTGGAAGATCTTTCAGCAAATGGTCAGAGTTCAGCGAAACTGTTTTGAAGGTTCTTTACAACTGACCTGATTTTTCTCCAGTGCACATCTGAATTTTCTTAAGCTTTTGGAAATTTTTTCTGTTTTAAATGTTATATAAACTCCTTGGTCTGACCATTGAATGAAATGTTATGACATTTAAGGGGGGAAAATCCTATAAGCATTAATCAATGTGATATATTTGTTGCTTTTCCACCCGACCCCATCCAGCTTTCATCCTGACACACACCATCCTGGCGAAACGGCTGCTTGTTTAATTGTTTAGTATGAAACGTGGTTTGATCTCTTTCTTGGGCTTTGAGTACTGGTAAATTAATCAAAAGAAGTTACTGCTCTGCTGGGCATTAGTATGGGTTTAGATGTTTCTGCTTCAGGGCCTGTTCATCAACTAAAATGCTTTTAAGCCCCAAATGGAGAGTAAACAGTATCACGGCGGTCGCTTTGAGGTGAGCCATTACTTGTGACCCGCTTCCATTTGGGAAGGGGCCTGTTTGTATTAGCCGTTATTCCGGTTTGGGTTATAGCATTTTCAAAATGTTTTTTTCTCTGCTCTTTATTTTCACGTTTTTAGTATTTGTGAAGAGCCACCCCCCACCACACACATACTATAGGCATTTCAGCAGTAATGCACAGAGATCAAATTCAGGGGACCCAGTTGCGTCCTATGCCAAATGTTTATGAACCTTGAAATCCAAAATATGTATAGTAACCAATATTTGTCATTAGAGGACAGTGAGGTCATAACACCCACTGAGATATAAGCTGTTAAGAACAGTTCTTATTAACATGAAATTGTGGTTAATCATTTTGTTTTTTGTTTTCCTTTAGATGAAAAGTTGACACTTTCCTTATCATTGGCACTGTATGTGCCAAGCTTTGTACTAACAGGCATTAAAGTTAATCATTTTGTTTTTTGTTTTCCTTTAGATGAAAAGTTGACACTTTCCTTATCATTGGCACTGTATGTGCCAAGCTTTGTACTAACAGGCATTAAAGATGCAAAAGAACATAGATTTTTGCCTTCCAGGAATTAGTCCCATTGGGAGGACAGACACATAAATGGTCATTTGCGATGATGAATGGGTGCCCTAACTGAGTACTTCCCAGGGGACTGTGGGGGTGGAGAGGACGCTCAGTCAGGCTGGGAGAGGGGTGAGATGGGGAGAAGAATCAACAGAGAGGTGACAGTGGAACTTGTCTTCCAAGTGGAGTAGAAGGCAGCTCAGGGGAGGCAGGAAGCTAGGCAGCTGGAGAGGAGACCTGGTGAAGAGAGAAAAGCAGGGCAGTGGGCATGTGGGCCGGTGGGGACACCCACAGTCTGTAGTTCCGGGGGATGGGATGCCAGAGAGGGAGGCAGTGTCAGGAGAGGAGCAGCGCTGGCAAGAGAGGCTCATGAAATCTTTTTTTAAAAAAAAAAATAGATTTACTGTAATTCAGTATCGTGGTCTGAGTTCAGTAAAATCAAGAGATTACGCGCTTGAAATATTATTTTAATTCATGCTACAAATTACAGAGAAGACTCAGATGAAAAAGAAAAGAAGACTAGACATACCCAGGAAAATGGACACATACAGATATAAAAATGAAGCTCTCCTCAGAGTCCATTACGGTTATATATTTTTAACAGCTTTGTTGAGGTATAGTTGATAGACAAAAACTGCACCTGTTTAATGTGTACAGTTTGATGAGTTTGGACAGATGCAAATAGCCATGAGACCATCTCCATGATCGAAGTCATAAACGTACACCCATAACCTCCGAAAGTGTGACGGGGACGCCTCTAGCAGGGTGGCCCACTCGGCTTACGCTTGTTCTTGGAGGGGAGGCGCTGAGGGATTTGGGAAAGTGCAGGGGCAGTTTGGCCTTCCGAGCAGAGGGAGGCCGCAGGGCAGACAGAGAAGCGGAGGGCAGCAAAAGCTTTGTTTGTTCAGATTTTCTTTAAAATGAAAAGGAAGTTAAAACAGTAAGTTGTGGTCGTTATTGAAGACCATGAATTACTTTAAGATAACTGTAGTAGTGCCCCCGTAAGTTTCCAATCATTGACCTCTAAGTTTATTTCTAAAATACTTATTTGCATGTAAAGAGCTCCTCCTTACATACATATATATACATTTTCTATTTTGAAGGAGCTGTTTGGGAAAAATAATCCTTTTGGGATGATGTCAACAGTTCAGTAAAATAACATAGCAGCAACGTGTCCATTTTTAAAGCCCGAGAATTTGTTGTTGTGTTTGTCCGGAATCTAAAATAGAAATGAGTTTTTGACTGCACCACGGTGTCCTGGGAACTGACAGAACGCTTGGGAGCGTTAGCTGTCAGGTGCGGGGGAGCGGGCAGCAAGCCCTGCTGTCTTCAGGGTAGACCTGCACGTTTTCCCGGTGAAATTTAGCTTACTATGTACATGTGATTTGTTTGATGGGTTTTCTTATTCTCCTTGCAACCTTCTCCATGGCTGTTTGAAGGTAACTAAGTTAAGCCCCCACACCCTTGGCTTACTTTGAATTCACGCATGTCAACAAATACTTAGCGAGCCTGAGAGCCTCTGTAAGAGGTTGTGCCCATAGGAGAGGGATGGAGACACGGGGCAAAGAAACACCACTTCCAGGGGCTTTTTCGCAGTTGCTTCCTTCCTCCAACAGTACACAGTGAGTGTATGTCCGTGCTCTGTGTGGACTCATTTTAGATCCACAGCGTCCTCAGCGAAGTGATGTTTATGAACAATGCTCTTGGGTTGTGCTTACCCGTGACCTCGTCTGCTTATCTGTTTACTTTCTTAGCATAATTTTCTGAAGTTAAGTTGCCTGTTCAGAACTTATGTATGGTTCTATATATGTCCATATATACATATACACATGGTTATATATGTGTCCATACATCCAGTATGTTAGGGTGCTTATTTACCCACACATCATTAGCTTTTTTAGGGTATTCCGTCTTTGCCAAACTGTTCGGATTGTTCCCTCCCCCTGAACTGCTCTTGTCAGCTCGGCCCCCCGTCTCTCTTTATTCCTTCAGAACAGCTCAGAGAACGGCATCCATGAGTTTTCTCCCACCTCTCCTCCTCCTTACTGGCCATCCTCCACTGTGTCTTGGGCTGAGCTGTGATGTTCCATGGACTTCACTTTCCCTGTGACTAGAGGGTGTATCTGCAGGTCTTATCTCTGATGGGAGGAGCAGGGAGTACAGGGGCCAGTCTGGCTCACCGCAGGGCCTTTAGACCCACCCATGGAACTCATCAGCAAGCCAGGCCTGCTGCTCATTTCTCAAGTGAAGGGACAGACCAGCTGGGTGGAGTGGTGGGTGTGGGCCCGGCCAGCCACAGCGCATTTGAGAACATGGTAGGATCAAACACAGGCAGGTATATCGGGGAAGTGGAGTCACAGATGCACCTGGAGATGCACCTTGGGAGCCCACACACCCAGTGGTAACGCTCAAGGGTGGGGTCCCACAGCCATCCCTCTGGCTGGACCCACACACATTGATAAAACCTGCTCAGTCTGATTCACATGAATGCTGGCCAGATCCTCTGGGCCATGTGCTTACTGGCTCCGCCTTCCCTCTCATGAATACAATCCTCTGCTTTTTTTACAGACAAGAGCAATGTGCAGTATACATTTGGAGACTTTTTATAGTGCAGTAGGGCAGTCCACAAATATTATCTGAGAGCCAGCCATGGGCCAGGTATCAAAGTGGACACTGGGGCATGTCATGAAACAAGGGACATGGTGCTGGCCTTTGTGGGTGGGCAGTGAGGGTCACAGAGGGAAATTAAACTCAACATAGGGGCTGGCCTGTCTGTGTCTGTGGTGGTATTTCTCAGTTTCTCTCTTGTCATGAGAGCAGGTGGTCTCTGAGGCCTGTGTGATAGTGCACTGGAGAGGCGCCGCCCCAGCTGTGGAAAGGGTCTCCTTTTCCCTTCTCTTGGTGAGGGGGTGTGCACACAACAGAAAGGCCACTTGCGTCAAAACAGCCCCCAGAGAAGGAAGACTCTACTTCCTTAGTTAACATAGCATCTGGAAGAAACAGAAGATGGCTATTTCCTAATTAACATTAAAGTACCAACATTTGTGTATATTTTTCTCTCCTTCCTCTGCCCAAAGACTTGAAAAGAAATTGCCCCACTTGCATTTAACACCATGTCTGTGTGACTTATTCCAAGAGCCACCCAGCACACTGCAGATAGCATTTGACTCCGTCCAGATTGATAGCAGCGCCTTATCACTGTAGCGCCTTGAAAACTTCAGGCTGTCTTCGCAAATCTAACAATTGTCCAGTGCTGTTATATTGGTTGACTAGTTTGTTACAATCTGTGTAGCTGAATTGCTTAATATATTTTTCTTTGTTCTACTAACAATCTGGACTCCTTAACATGCTGATCAAGAGTCCCCAAATGGACAAAGGCAGCTGCCAAAGAGTATCAGAGCCTTGTTAGACTGACTGTACCCGGGTGCTGCTTTGCTGATGACCTTGGTGTCCGTGGGTGGTCCCACAGAAAGGACTCATTACTGTGCTGACTGCCCAGACCCATCGGACCATTATCTCTCCAGGAGGCAATGGCCTCTGTTTTGCTTTTTCAGAAAATGCCAACTTTTACACATTTTGAATGGGGAAATAAAACAAACCCTATGTGATTTTTTTTTTTTAGTATTTATTAATATGACTTACTTGGCTACTACTAGCTTCTTGGGAACCATCAAAAATACCTTTTCAATAATGTTGAAGAATCTTTTCCTTTGTCTGTACATTAATGCCTTCAATTTTAGAAGAATTCTACTTAGAGGTTCATAGCTCACAGAAAGCTCCATGAAGTAAGAGTGTCTCTGTGGATCACCTGATATCAAAAAGTAGGCAGAGAGCTTGCAGCTCTTAAAATTGTTCAGGTCAAATACAGAGAACAAATTCAGATTTTAATTTATTTGTAGAATATCAAATCACCATTTCAGAGATGAAGTGCTTTTTGGATTCTGTTATTTTTTTGCTAAAGCGACAGATTATCTATGATATAAGAGAGAATGTAATTACAGATGAGTCTTTTTGGTTAAATGAAAATGGTCATCTCTTGGGTGGATAATTCTGGTTTTGACTGGTTCAATGGTGTTATTTCACATAATTAGCATGTATGAAATTTATTTTATATCAAGGTCTATCCATTTTATTTAGAAAGAGTAAAATTGACTGTAGACTTCCAGTGGTATTAATTGCATCCCAGTTGGGTCAGTTGCTGTTTTCGTTTGCTTTTGGAGATGAGAGAAAGAAATGACAGTAAGAATAAAACTATTTCCAGTATGTGAGTGGTGGCTTGAGAAGGTCATGCTCGTAATGGTTTCAAGCTTTTCGTGGGATTGTCACTTATCTCAGTGAACAGCTGACACTGTTTTGGGGCACAAGGACAGGGTTCATCACAGCTCTAATCATTCGAGAGCTCCGATGCACTACAGTTCCGACCTTAGACGCAGCCTTCCTCAGTTTCGCTCCCAGCTTCCCCCAGGCACAGAACTACCGAGAAAGGTGTGCCACCACCAACCAAGTTCACACTCGGTCCCTCATTTGCTCCCTGCCCCAAACCTCCGTGCCCGTCCTTGCCCTGTGAGTGAGTCTCGGGACTGCTTCTGCTGCCCCTCCGCCTGACCGACGTAGGTAGGGCAGCAGCAGCTCTCGTATACCAGGCACTGTGTTGGATGTGTGGACGATTAAAGGCATAGTCTTCACCCCGCAAGAATGCCAATCTTATTTGCATTTACATATATTCATATTCAGTCTGTATGAACATCACTGTGAATTATTACATAACTTAATAGGTTGGTATAAAGAACATTATATGAAATTATACATGGAAACAATCCATTATGGGACAATTCAAACATGGACACATCAGCCAAAATTTTCTTCGCTCCTGGTTGGGTTGACATAACCTCCATCCTGAACACCCTGAGGGGCCCAAGCCCAGAACTTATGGGGGGACATTTCCAGCCAGACCTGGCATGCAGCCCAGATGGTGTTCTCAGTGGAGGGGTGATGAGTGGTCCTCGGTACTGAGTTCCGTGAGCCAGGTACAAATCAAGATATGGGTTGCCCCTGCCACACACACACTTTCCAAATACTTATCCACCTTTAACATTTATTCATTCTTGATGGCTGTCTTGTAACGGTATCGGTGACATCCCCAAAATCTAAGCAGAGACCTGAGAATCAGGATAAGGTAACTAACTCTCAGAGTTTCACAGCACTGGGAGTAGCCCTCGGCCTGTGCTCTCTGCCCCAGCCTGGCCTGGCCCGGCTGCTCAGCAGAACTGCATGAAGCTTCCAAACAGGTGTTTCCATAGTAGCCAAAGCGCAGCAGGGTGGCTGAGCGTGCAGACCCTGGGGCCAGATGACTGTGTTCAGGTCTTGTCTTGGCTGCTTGTTAGGTGGTGGTGACCTTGGGCACACTGTGTCAGCCTTTCTGAGCTTGTTTTTCTCATCCATGAGGTGGTCAGAACAACAGTTCCGATTTCTTAGTTGCAGTGAGGATTAAATTAGCTGTGTGGGGAAGGCACTTAGCCCAGTTACAGATGAAAAAATAGCACACTTTAAGTCAACATTTGCCACTGCTCCTCTATTATTATTATTAGAGTCTCATATTTTTGCTTTCAACTTAAAAGTAAAGGCTTTAACACTCGCTTCAGCAGCACATATACTAAATTGGAACAATTCAGAGAAGATAAACACAGTCCCTGCACAAGGATGACACGCAAATTTGTGAAGTGTTCCATGTATTTTCAAATAGCGGTATAGGTTTCAGAGTTTAATAAACATTAGAAATCCTCATTGTTGGTCACAGGACAAACACGGAACCAGGGAGGTTGCACATCTTCCTCAACGCAAGTTGAGGCAAGGATCCCATTATACCCCATTTTCCAGTTCCCCTCACAGAAGTGCAGTCCACCCCTAGACCCCCACAGATCCCATTCCCATTGCCTGAGTTATTTCTTCTCCACAGCTTTCACAGCGCGCACACTAAATACCTGGAAGAGAACTAACTTTCCAGGGCATGCAGGGAGCTGTTAGAGGAATGGTAGAATTTTCTTAACAGCCGGAGGACCCTTAAGGGCTTTCCCCCGATGGAGGTCATTATCACCGTTGACCTGAGGTCACAGAATCTGGTTCCGGATCTTGTACAACTCTGGGTGTTGGCTGTTATAGCAAAACAGAAAGAAAGCCATGCCTTATAGCTTCATTGTCCCAGGGCATGTTTGTTTCACCTTCATGTCCTGGGGGCACAAACGAAGGCCTGGTGTGTGCTGGTCACCTTGCCTTGGACACTGGGTCATGGAAGTGGGTGATGGACCGTTTGTGCCTCATTGCTTGAAAAACAATTGTAACACCAAAGGTACCACTACTTTAGATTCTATCTATAGTGCACACCAATTAGGTTTCATGAGATACTGTGTATCTGTGTGTGTTTGTATATATGAAAAGGAGAGACAGGGCGTTCTCCGTAACTTGGCTTGCTGTGACTCTGCTTTAGCTTCTTCTGTCACGTTCCCTTCATTGAGGCTCCGTTTGATTGGTGACTCCCATTTTCAGCCGCAAGGTGGGTTCTAAGCATTTCTTGCCTTCTCCATTGTATTTCAAGACTTTCATTCGATGAGAAGTAAAAGCTTTCTGGCTATAGCTGGGACCCCCTACTAGACGTGCTCCTGAGCACCTCCCCGGTGTTTCTCATTTCCTGGCTGGAACTATCTTCATTCCAAATTCCCCTCCGGTACCTGCCCTAATCCAAGAAGTAGGGTACCCAGCTAGCTGGGTCTTGCTCTGCTTTCCAAGCTTACTGTTAGCACTCTCTGCCCTTAAGGCGGTGTGATCCTGCCTTCTAGTCCACGGCAGCTGCCAGCCAAGGTGACTGTGGCAGGTGCTGGCAGCATCGGCCCTGCCTATCAAACCCCCAAAATGGCCAACTTGATTTTTAGGTGGTGGCTGTGGCTTACAAAAGGCAGTAACCTGATAGACATGGCTGAATGTATATTAATTTACTCTGTAAAGTATAGCCTCCGGATGGACTCAAAAGTTGAGATCTGGGCTTCTCTGAACAGGCGTTAATAAACAAATACTCTTAATCTTTCACTTTCTTTGATCAAAATTGCAAGATGATCATTATTCATTTAGTATGAAAAATGTGTCCTTGAGTATGAAATGGAAACAATCATAATTAAGGAGGAGAAGGAGCTGTGTTTGAAGTCCAAAGACATCATTAAAAGATGGGTAATTAAACAAACATTTGTTTGTTGCTGTTGCATTTGGTGCTCTGGGATTTAAAGATGAGTAAAACACATCCCTAAAGCTGGTAGCTCGTAGCCCAATAATTACGGAGACAGGTACACAGCTAACTACACTAAGACTGTATCCAGAGAAGTGCCAGTGGGCTGATCTTCGGTAGAAGAGCAACTTACAAATTAAGCTTGGCTGTGCAGTTGACGACGATTATATTTGGCTGTTGTAATGTATTTCTTCTGTGGGTGCACCATGCCTTGGGGCTTATGTCCTTCCTCTCTTTACACAGACCCTCACGTGGTTGGTCACTCTGCTTCAGGATGTCCCGCCCCGTCTGCCTGACGTCTGTCTGTCAATCTTTGTCATTCTGCAAGGACTTGAGCAGACATACAGAAATATGGCGAGTCATTTTCATATTCCATTTTTGGGAATGTTAGAACGCTGCTGCTTTTTTTTCCCCAACAGATTTCATTTTTTTTAGAGCAGTTTCAGGTTCACGGCAAACCTGAAGGGAAGGCACAGAGATTCTCCTTATGCCCCCCACCCCCTCACATGCAGACCCTGCCCCACCACCAGCGTCCCCACCAGAGTGGGCCATTTGTTACAACTGGTGACCTGACACATCACTGACACATCACCATCCCCCACTGGCTGTAGTTTACATTAGGGCTCACCCTGTGGGTTTAGACAAATGTGCCTCTTTGTTTAGACAGTTTTACATACATGGTAATGAAAAAGAAAAGCAGCCTCATTTCCTGCTGTTAAAGAATTAGTGGCTTATTAAATTCAGGCGTAAGTTTGAGGAGAGGTGTACGCTACTTGACAGAAAGAGCCCGTTCTCACTTACCTGCATCCCCACACAACAGATTCCACTGTCACACTAAAGAAAAAGGAGATGTGCTAATCTGTGAACTAGCTGCCTCCTCTCCTGTGCATGGTGGATGGATGGCTACTGCCGTCCTGTGGCCCTTAGGACTCTTGGTTGCTTGGATTAGGATTGAGGTGAAGGTCAGAGGTGGACAGGCTGCCCCACTTTTTCCAGAGCACGGGGTGGCTTATTTATTGGCTTGCTGATCAGATAGATGGCTTTGGTTCCAGGCACGGGTGACAGGGGAAGAGCAGGTCTAATTAAAATCATCCCATTGAGCACCATGATCTCATTAATTTTCAGTGGTGCATGAGCTCATGACGCCTGGTCCTGAAGGGGCGTAAGCTTGCTCTGAAATGTCAAAACTCGAACGCTTCTCAGCTTTCCTCTCAGTTCTGTTTCCTATTCCCACCTTCCCTGCAAGCAGAGGCCAGGCACGCTGTTTTGAAATACTAGTGAAGTTTGCAGGGGAGAACAATAAATGTACATTAACTTCAAGGAAGGCAGACACTCTCAAGAGGGTCTTGGGGGCCTTAATAAAGCATTTCAAGGAAGCAGAGTATCGAATTAATGCTTTTTGTGCTAAAAACATTAAGGTATTTAAATGTGTTATTCTAATCCCTGTTTCAGCCTGGGAACAGAAGGATCTAATATCTTTTATTTAAATCCCAGCCTTCCTAGACTCCTCCATTCTTTCCAGCCTCATTCAGGAAGAAGCAGGCTATAACCAGTTGATTTCAGTGAATATAAAACTGTATGTAATTCACAACATACAACCTATTAAATTTTTACATAAAACGCAGTTGCCCAGATCCAGTCATTCGGTGGCGATGTTAGGTTTTCAGAAGCAAGACTCCCGTCTGAGTGCCACTTTAATTGTTCTGCTTCCGGGACGTGCAATAAAATTGTCGTGGTCAAAAGTACAGATGCATAAATTCTGAGCCCCCAAGCAGGGTATACTTATTTCAAAGTGAGCCCTTTCTCGGTTGCAGAGTAAGCCGATCCTGAGCAGACAGGGTGTCCTCCTCCCTTTCTCTGAGAGCCGCTCTCACAGCCTCAGCTGCGGCATTTATGGCCATAGTGCAGGATCAGGTTATAAGGTTTTTGTTTGGTTAATAAAGGATATCAGGTTCCCCCGCGACTCACAACTGTGCGATCGATGGTTGATCTCCACCTCCTAGGGTGTGTAGGAGAGAATGCTCACAGGATGGCGAAGGCGGTCACCGGGCAAATAGTCAGTAAGATTGGCGACAACATGCATTGCTTCATCCCCAAATCAGGTGTTAGGGTTTCTGCCCTTTAAAATTCTTGTCTGTTGAGGAAATGTTTAGATTTTGGAATCCACATTTAGAGGCCATGTAAGGGTGACCTAAGATAACTGGATTATCTAGTCTTAAAATTATTCCTATTTAAAGTCTGGGTATTGTATTCAAGGTGGAAGTAGAGAAAACTTTGATTAAGACACCAGCACGATCGTTTTTCAAGCTACAACACTAAAATGTAGGAAAATCAAGACTGTATTTGTGTAGTGTGTAGTGTGTGTGTGTGTGTGTGTGTGTGTGTGTAACACTGAGATAATCAGTGATCCCTTAAAACTATATAGTATAATTAAATATTGAATGAAATGAAAGAGCCTTTTAAACAAGGAAATTATTAGTGGTAACTGTGAATGTATTTTTATAGTGGCAAATTTAAATACATAGTATTTTATAAAGCTCTTAACATTTTCTCTTTCTTCCAGCCTCCCTCTCCCCTCTCCATCCCTCTCTCTGTTTCTACCTCCTCTCTCTCCCTTCTTCTCCATCCCTTTTTGTAGAGTGTCAAGGTGTGCTTATCTCCTGTTTTTCAAAGTTGAGTTATACCTAAAGAGTCTATTCCTTAGTATTTTTGAAAAAACGAATACTTATACCATGTTGGAAATAGTCTTTATACTTACAGGATGCATGGAAGTTGCGGGCTTTCTGAGACTTAATGTATGCCTGAATATATGTGTTAAATTCCTAACATGATCATATAATTGCACCAAGATGTAAAGCAAGATAGCGCAGCTGCCTGGCTCAGTTGCGTTGTGCATGTAGCGCGGCTCAGCCTCCTGCATAACTAAAGGGAGACACTGTATGGCTGATACGGACACAATGTTCTCAGAGAATGTTATCAAAATGTGTGTGTTTCATCATACCCAAATAAGTAATGCCACTTGTACACCTGGGCTCTTAGATTGGTTGCTCAACAAATCTTGTGGCATCTTGGCCTGGATTTCACAGGGGTGGTCAGATCACATCAGAGCTCACAGTTGTTTCATGCAGATTTTTATCACAATGAGATAAGAGGTCCATCATTTTATTCATCAGCAAGTTGAATGCTTATTCCACTAGGCACTGTGTAGAACAGATAATACTGAGGTATTTGAGACAGTGGTAATGTGTGTGTGCTTTTTAGACTTAAAACATGTGCAAAGAGCAAATACATGGTGAGGTGCTTAAACATAAAGACTTTGATAATTTGCAACACCCAACATCCCTGACACCATTTGTAAAGACTTGGTAAGCCAGTGTCTGTTAAACTCCCAAAGTGCTTATGCAAGATGATATGTTGGGGCTAACTGTGGGCTTATAATAGTCAAAGCATTATGATTGAAAGAGGCAAGGGGAAAAAAAGACCAGACTTACATGTTAGCATTTCCCAGAAGAACCTTATATGAAGCCAAAAATTGCGCCTGCTATATGTCATCAAGAGCTGTCACCGAAAGCCTGTAATAAGCCTATAATGTTTTTAAGGATATTAGTAGAACACAGAATCAAGACCACTGTCATGGCTGGTCAGGGGGTTTGCAGACAATGTCCACCCCTAGAGCATAGGAGAATTGGGCTGTTTTCCACTACTTTCCATGGATAGTAAATTTAAATCTCATAGAGGCTACGATCATTTTTGTATTGCTTTCGCAATGTCCATCTATGACTGGAAGTACTTTCACAATTACACACCAAGAGCATGTTTCTAACTCTTTCATTTAAGTGGAAGTTAATATACTTTTGTTTGAATAAAACTGTTCTTTTTTCCTATTATCCATAGTTCAGATTAGAGATGTAATTAGTTTTAAAATTATGACTTTGAAAGTTAGCCAGTGTTTATTGAATTCCCACTGTGTAAATCTTTGGATTAGCCCTAAGGGCAGGGGAATGATGGGAAAGGAGGAGGGGTGAAGGTCAGGGAGACCAACATCCCACGTGATGGATGTGCCCAATCATGCAAAACCAACAGAGTTAATAAAAACACACCTTTCAAATACTTCGGTATCCATTCCTGAAATGTTGGTAGTCTCTGTTGTCCCCCTGAGGGCTGTCATCCTGTCTGCTGTTTAATGAAGCAGCTGATGAGGTTAGGGAAAGAAGACACTTCATCATACGGCATTTTACAGGAAACTCCATCTTTATGTTACTGATCAAAAGTAGTTTTACGTTTTGTAAGAGAAATCCTGGGCAGGAGGGTCTTCACACCCCCTCGGTCTTTAGAGGAGAGGCTGGGATGGGACAGAATCACTGCGGAAGCTACAAAGCTTGGCGCACTCGTGCCTGAACGTCTGTGCCTGCTGCTCCTTCACCAGCCAGCTGTGCGGTGCTGCGCTCTCAGCCCCGCCGCCTCCCGGATTGATTTCCACGCATGCACTTCCTCCTCTGTTGAGAATGTGTTCTTCTCCGCCAGCCCTTACGAGGCTGCCTCTTGGTCAGGCATCGCACTCTTAAAAAGGAAACCTGAATGGCTTCTTGAGCTGTTGCATCTTCCATCTGCGCCGTCCCTTACAGCTTCCTGGTGTGTAATGTAGCTCCTTTCTGTGTAAGTTTTTATGTGAGGACTCTGTTTCAGGATGGAGTTTAAATGTCGCTGCTTTGTGCCTGCATGCACACAGGCAGCCTCAGGCAGCTACTGGGTTTCCCTAAAGACACCCATACCTCCCAAACCCCTCTCCCCTGAAGGCTCACGTCTGTCACTGTGCTCTAAGGGCCATCGCAAGTGCCCAGATGATCTGTGTTTGGAACTTGGGGCTGCAGTGAGATGCACCCCAACACTAAGACACGAGATGAAATCTGAAAGTGGTACGCATTTGGGGTCAGAACACAAATGCAGGATGTTCCAGGAGGGACTAACTGTCTGGAAGGCCAGGACGACTGGCCCTATGTCAATACACTAAAGGCATCTAAAGAAAGAACACGGGTTAGAATGGGTGTCAGCCAGCCGTGGAAGCACTTATCAAACAGATACATGGGCTGGGTTAGTTGTTTTTAGATTCTAGACTCATATGTTAAGTGTTTGTATATCTACAAACCCTGCATAAGATTTTTTTTAAGGTGTGTCTTACCAATTGGTTTCAGCCCTGGGCAAGTTGGCTATGGATTCAGTGTGACCAAAGAAAATGACCGTTTTTGAGGTGAAAAGGTTACACCCAACTTTATTTCCATGGTGGCAGGGCCATCACTAAAATCCCATTCACTCAGAGCGAGTCTGCACGCAGCAAGAAGGTGTCTGCCTCTGGCCCCTCTGTCCGCCCAGCTGTCCTCTGGGCCTCTGTCCTCGGCACTGCCACCACTCCAGCCTCTGCTCTGCTCTCCTGCAGCCTTGCAGCTGGGCCACCGTGTCATCCAGACCACTGGGCGGAGCTCTTTATATAGACTCAATAATGACGTATTGCCGCACAAGTGTGCAGTGAGCTAGCCGACCAGGCCCAGGTGGGAATCTTGGCCACAGGAACTTCCATTTTATCCACAATGTGCTACAGTTTCTGAAACACTCAGAATCATTGACTGCTATAGAAAAGGAGATATGATATTTTATTTCAATTTTTTATCAAAGATCTCTTTCATAGGAATATTAACTTTAAGTTAATGGTAAAATGGAAACTTTCACCAATGAAATCATATATCTTGGTTTCTACATCATTTAAAAAAACATATAAAGTCCTATATACCTTATTTTGTTTGTATTTTCACCTCTCACCCTCTTATGTGAGAATCTGAGATGGAAAAAGTATTCTAAATGTAATTCCAACCCAAAATTATACTATTCTCTTGAATTTTAAAGCAAAGAAGAACTGCATATAGTGTCTTGCCTGAAGGTTTCAGCCCCAGGCAGGTTCACTGTGGATTCAGGGAGATCGAGAAGTGACAATGAAGCATTCCTGGGGTGAAAGGGTTTATACCCAGTGTGGATAAAGTAAAGGTTCCTGTGGCCAGGATTCCCACCTGGCCCTGGTTGGCTAGCTCCCTGCACACGTGTGGGCAATATGTTGCTATTGACTCTAAAGAGCTCACCCAGTGCTCTAGATGACACGGCGGCACAACTGCAAGGCTGCAGGACAGAGGCTGGAGTGGTGGCATCGCCCAGGACAGAGCCTGAGACAGCTGCGGGGGCAGAGAGGCCCAGAGGCAGAGACCAGCTTGCTGCATGAGACTCGCTCTGAGGGGATGGGATTCCAGTGCTTGACCTGCCACTGTGGCACCTCAGGAATATTCCATTGTCATTTCACAGTCTCATTGAATCCATAGTGAACTTGCCTGGGGCTGAAACCTATTGGCAAGACACTGGCTTTACTCCCCCAGCAGTAGGTCAAGTACTAGAATCACATCTGCATCCAGCAGTCTGCACATCTGTAATCCTCCTCCATCTCTGCATGGAACTGCATCCCCTTCTTTCAAGCCTTGAATGTGTGGCGGAAAATGGAAGTTCCTCTGGCCAGGATCCTCACCTGACCCTGCACAACTTGATGATGTAACTGGCCTGCAGCTAGGCTACTGCTTCCACACCCATAGGCAAGGAGCTGTTACTGACGGAGTCACTATATAAAGAGCTCTGCTCAGTGCCCTGGGTGGAGGCAGAGACAGAGGAGGATTAACGGGCATGCAGGCTGCTGGATGCAGACGTGATTCTAGTGCTCGACCTAATGCCAGAGGAATAAAGCCAGGTATAAACCCTCTTACCCCAAGAATGTTCCATTGTCATTTCTCAGTCTCACTGAATCCATATGAACTTCCCAGGGCCTGAAACCCTCACGCAAGACACCCCCTCAGATGACTTGAATCAAAATCTGTGTTTTTACAAGCTCACTAGGTGGCTCTGATGCTCACTTACTTAAAATCTGAGACTCGTTGATCTAGGCCAGTGGTCCTCAAACTTCCTTTAAGTCATGAGGACTTTGTTTATGGAATGTTTATGGGAGTCAATTAGTGATGGTGTTTGGTGGATCTGGTTCAAGTGTGTGGCTCCGGTTGAAGTTTTCCTGGGTGCCCCTGGGTAGAGGTCCTTGTTAAGTCCCTTGGCTCAGCTGAGCTCAGTTTACACATCAGGAATTGAGGTCCAGCTCCTTTTTGACAAGTGGGCAGCTGAGCTCTGAGAAACGAAGGGATTTAAGTTTGCTCAGATGATATTGCAAATGAGGATTTAGAAACTCACTCGGAGACTAGGGCTTTTATAGATCAGACAAATTAATGCATTATCATTAATTCTACAAAAGAACTTACCAAAGTTTTTACCTAAGTGTTATGCTTGAGATAACTTTAGAAAGTGAGTTTTAAAATTTTAGGAACACATATCCCATAAAATGAAATACTCCAGGATACTGATTTTTTTTAAAGTCTCAAAAGGAAAACTTCAATTTAAAAGCTACTTATTAAATAAGTCAAAAGTAAGTAGGCTATCTCTCCAGTTGATTAAAGATCTTTGATTTTATATTTTTATTCATAGTGCACCAAAATAGATTATGGAAGTATCCACAGTGTGTAGTTTGGCTTAGATGTGGTCTGAAGTTCTTATTTCATGGGTTCAATGTATATATGATGAAAGTACTTATTAAGTATGGCATGTGATTCCATGTTGCAAGTGACCATTAAGAGCTGGTTTATGCTTTGTGGCAACTCGGCACATCTAGAATACTCTGTATGGCTGAAGGGTAATGGTACCTATTCCATTCTATAGGAATTAGCTGTCTGACATCTGTTTTGAACCCCTAGTGTGTGGTAGAATTATGTTTTTTCAAGGCATTACAGCTGAGGGCATAATAAATCCTTGATGAGAATTTCATGTTTCTAAACACTGGGATACAACTTGGTTTATATGCCCCAGTGAGGTTTTTTCTTTATTTTCGCTTTTTAGTAAAAGGCAGCTGTTGGGCTTTCATAGACTTTATGTTCAGCCATGAGAATCATGACTTGACTCAACTTCCTTGAACTCCAAATCCCAGAGTGGCAAATGCAGTGAATATACTTGACTTGCTCCTTGTCCCACGTGAGTTGGCTTATTGTTAAACCCCCAACCCCCCTATAACAGAAAAGCAACAACTTAAACCTCCAAGAAAACCTTAGAGTTGTTTAGCAACTTACTTATTCCGCCACACCAGTCCTTCCAGCCCCTGCGGCATTGTGTTCAAGTTCATGTGGCTGAGCTTGTGGCCCTGTGGGCTCCCCTCCTGCCCGGGGGCTCCTTTCTCTGCAGACCACTTCAGGTCAGCTGATACAGAGGTCACCTGGCTTAATTACTTGGGTGGCATATGGAATCTCAAGGAACAATAGCCTCAGACCAGCCCAGTGCTGGTTAAGTGACTGTCCCAAGCTTTCTTGTGATGGCTTCGTGGATGCAGGAGAATTGAGATTAAGGGTTGGCACCATTAGGTGAAGTGCCAGGAACTTCAGTCGATAAATAATTGTGGTTGAAGAGTGAGTAGTGTCATTATGGAGACAAGTGATTTGTGCAGCGGTGCCCCTGTTTTCTTGATCCACAGTACCCAAGTGTCTCAGTAATTCCTTTGCAAACTCCTAGGCCAAAAGTAAGCTGAATGGTTTCTAACTATTAAGTAGTTAAGCTCAAACCTAACAATTAGTTATGTCCTAACAATTTAGCAGACACTTGAAACAATAATGCACATAAATGGAAAAAAAGATTACTTTTCTTTCATTCTTAACCACCATCACTCACCAATAGGTGCACCTGTTGTGCACTGCCATTTCTTGAGCCTTGGAGTAAGAGCGGGTGCTGCCTCCCTCATTTTCTATTCTATGATGTTTTTTCCACAGAGTATTAGCTTTTTATCGCAGCAGCCATGAAAACTCAGCTTCACAATGGTATATCATATAAAGGAACGTCGCATGATCTAATATTGCAACTAGGAGCTACTGTCAGCTAGTATTTTGTGCCACCACCTGACATGTTGCTGTATTTCCCTTGAAAATTTATGAGTTCCACTGCAGGACCCCAGGGCACTTACATACTCTGTTTGGGAACCCTAGGTTGGATGACGTATAGTTCTCAGAAGTGTCCAATTTTCTTCTTCCAACAATTGAGTTTTGCAGGTGGGGTAGGAGAGAACATTTGTTTCTCACTTGCTATTTAACGATTTCACGTGAATATGTTACATCCATTTCATGAGTTGGGTGGTTCTTATTTCCCCCCCATTTCATTGGTTCTCATGGAATTTCTCTGTGTAAATTGTATGGGGCACAGAAGAAGGTCATGCCCAGCTCAGTTGGTTAACCTTGAATCCTACATTGTTTTCTCCATATGGTATTTGATACTAGCTTCCAGTAGTTTCATGCAAGGCTACATTAAAGTAAGCCTCGCTTCTGCTACCAGGAAGAAGGTGATTCTGTTCTGGTCTGCTCTCAGCCGTCTGAAAGATCATACTTGGAAGCTATTTGTAAGTTCTGAAACGTGCCTAGTAATTGGCACTGCTTAGCCAGCAGAAACTGAACTTTAGAAAGGCAGGATATGACAGGTGTCTTCCTATTTCAGCCTTCCTAATACTGGAAAGAAGAGTTCTATTTGTTTTAGTCCAACCCACAGGACAGAATTAGTGCTTTTAAGTATGCTTATCAATAACAAAAAAGGAATAATCACAATTTTTAGTGGTTGTAATTGCCCCAGGAGGCAGTAAATCTCCATCATTGAAAATCCCTGTGAAAATGATAGAAGAGATGGAATCAAATAACACAGCTCCCAAAGGCCTCTCAGCCCTTACATTCCATTTTTGTAACTTGCTAATTTTCATTTCTTTGGAACTAAACAGTGTCTTACAGAGTACCTTTGCTTTAAATTAAGCTTGCTGTCTCACCAAAAACATTTCTTTCCAGGTTGGTAACATTAAGTATAAGGTAAAAATACAAGTTTTCTGTTGGAAACAAGTATTTTTTGTGGGTTGGAGGCCATATGAGAGGTTATAGTTCTACTGAAAAAGTCCTGGAGTGTCCATTCAAGAGTATGAGCCCGGCACCTACATGGGTGCAGCCAGTATGGCTCTGGGAAAGCCAGAAAGGCCTTTATCTGTGGGTGTGGGTGTGTTAGTCACTAAAATTTTACCTGTGAAATTCCCAAATCAAGTATCAGCTCACCAATTAAGAATTTAAAATACATCAGTTCTGACGTACTAGTAGTCTTATCACGTTGTTGTATCATCTGGTCTAAGACAAAACAAACACCTCATTGTGGTTAAAGTTGCTGTGCTTTAGACCCTGTGGACTTATACTGAAAAATGACCCCCTTCCTATGATTCCTCGTGGAGCAGCCTCTTAGGTCAGTGCCACCTGATGGTCTCCTTCACCTTGCGCTTCTGCACAGCCTCAGTAGACCTGCTACCCCATGACGCCCTTCTGAAACCCTCTGCCTTGGCCGCCCTTCAAACACTGTCTCCATCCCTGAGGTGGAAATGGAGACGTCTTTCTTCTTTCTTCTTACTCAAGTCCTCTCTCTGCACTTCTCAATCACTGCCCTTCTGTGAAGGCAGATTTTATAGAAAATTCCCTTGCCAGCCCTTAGTTGCATGTGATGTACAGCAAAGCAAAAATGGGGTCTGCTAGCTTTCTGATTTATTTGGAAGGCATTTCCTAAGACCTCTGTACTTAGCCTGACTGGCTTTATCATTTGGGGATGGGGGGGCAAGGGTGCCCCCAAGGAGCTTGCATGCATGGCTCCCACTGAGTGGAGTGATTCAAATGGGCTGTGCTTTACGTTAGTTTTGAGTTGTGTATTTTATCTGTGAAGTTGGCAAATACTTGAAAGCCACAAGCTACTGTTTTCTGCAAGCTTCTTTGCACATGAGCATAGTATGTATGTATTGAATTTGGAAATTATCCAATAACTGCCCTTCTAATGCAGCTAATGTAGACAACAGCTGTTTCCTCTGGAAGGACCTGTATAGTGATAGGTTCTTTCTTTCTTACAGGGTGTCGCCTCTGCAGAAGTCTGAGATAGTAGATGTTGTTAAGAAGCGGGTGAAGGCCATCACCCTTGCCATCGGGGACGGTGCGAATGACGTCGGGATGATCCAGACTGCCCACGTGGGTGTGGGCATCAGTGGGAACGAAGGCATGCAGGCGACCAACAACTCAGACTATGCCATCGCACAGGTCAGAGGCATAACTGACCAGCTGACCAAACCTGTTGACAGAGATGTCAGCTGGGCATGAAGGCCTGGTTGGCATTTGACCACCTTCAGTGCAGCCGGAAGAACTCTGCCACCCCTCTGAGGTTGCCCTCTAGATAAAACCACCAGTGTATTTGGATTGATCTGTGTTCTTGATCTCATGTAGCTCAGAGGCCCTGTCCTGTGGGTCGGGTTTCTTTTGGCCAGCTGTGGGGTTGGCCGAGCTGTCTGTCCTCCAAACGAGGTACCATTCCTGACAGACAGGTCTCTGATCCTGCTGATAATCTCTTACACGGGCATGTCTCCTGTGCTGTCCCTGACACCATCCTGTGTCGAAGCTGTGCTCATAACATCCGTCCTCGATTTCCCCATCCTGGTATCTCCCCCCTTTCAGAAGGTGCTGGAACTCTCTATCAGGCATGTAAGGTCAGGAAGAGCAGTGACTGACAGGTGCCCCCTCTCTGAAGCTGTAACCAGGGCACTGCCCAGGGCCACTTCTGCAAGATGAATTGCTGGGACCATGACCCGGATTGGATGGCAGTTACCCTCTGGTCAGTAGCAAACAGCCCGCAGCAGGCAGGCCAAGTTCAGCGCATCCTCTCTGGACTGAAGGTTGCATGTGGAGGCCCCTCAGACACTTTGTAATTACTGTGCAGGTGGCCCAGGATGAAAGCGATGTTTACTTTTTAATGACAGCCAAAAAAATGAAGGAAAATAGCTAACTTCCTGACCCCCAGGGTACATTCTAGATCATTTGGCCTGCTTGGTCTTCCAGAAAAATCCAGACGTCTCAGTGAACACAGATGGCATTCTGCCATCTCGCAATTGCCGCGTGGGTGTGATTTGAGTCCTGCTCATTTGCTGGTTAGCTATGTTCTCTATTCCTCTGGTGTTTAGCCCTTTCAAGAATGCGTTAACTATAACCACATGAATACAAGTAACAGTGGCTTTTTCTCCCTCAAGCTGAAATGAGGGGCTGCAAATAGAGCATTAAAGAGCTTCCAGCAGCCCTAGGGCTTCAGGCTGGTCCTCTGCAGCTTTGAGACCCCACCTCCCCCCACAGAGGTTCTGCGTTAGATCATCTCTCAGTTTACCTCCCAGCTCATGGTTCAGCAAGTTAAAGGAGGAATCACAAAAGCCTCATAGCTCTGAAAAGTACATGAAATCAGTCTTCTCCCTTTGTTGATCTTGAATAAATCCTCAAGATAATTACTGAAGTAGGTAGGAGGAAGAATTCCGATTTTATAGGTGGGATAACAGGCTCGTCCACATTAGGGGACCTGCTGCAGGTCTGAGCAGCCAGGGCAGAAAAGACCAGACCTGCATGTGACCCTGGGGACCAGGCCTGCACACCTGCCCATTTACTTCCCTGAGTGGCTCCTCCCCGGCCTGTGGGACTCGGGCTTCCTGTAGTCTGTCAGCAGCTGTAGATGTTCTGTACCCCAGCATTATTAAATACTTGAGTTACGGCATCATATGGCTGCAAGGGATCTTCAGA
Organism: Manis javanica; assembly: GCF_040802235.1. Taxonomy (NCBI): domain Eukaryota; kingdom Metazoa; phylum Chordata; class Mammalia; order Pholidota; family Manidae; genus Manis; species Manis javanica. Next base: position 12,173,586 of record NC_133156.1, read on the forward strand.
GGTTTCCTAGGAGTTGCAGGCAAATATTTGTCTGTCTTTTGCTGTAAAATGTCTAGGGAAGGGAGATTCCACGACCTGCTTTATTGAACTACATTCTAATAGGATGTGGAGTCTGGAGCAATTGCTGTCTTCCCATTAAAAGCATCAAAGAAGGGTGGAGAGAGGAGCAGGGCTTCCTAACTCCATTCAGGCGTTTTCTCGCTCCACCAGCATAATAGTCACCTCAGCCAGAGGAACCTGTGCATGGCACTTGGGCCTGTTCAGGGTCAGGCACAGATCCTGCTTTTTCAGGGTAGCGCTGGCCCTGTCCCCACCCGCTGCCCCAACGGGAGCTAAGCTGCTGTGCCAACAGCCTAGCTAACGGTATGCTTCCTCGCCCATGATTAGTAGCCAGGAAGTCCTGCAACTGGATGAATTCCTTTGCCCCAATGAAATGATAAATGTCTTTGGCTAAAGTTAACACCTTGTGCTTTACCTGTTTATCTTACCATGGGTGAATACATTTTTTATTGCGTTTTGAGAAAGTGCCCTGCAGGATTATGTATAGAAGAAAAAAAGTGGATCTCAAAGACTTGTCCTTGGGAGACTTAGGAAGTCGTCAGAGCTCCGGTTCCATGTCTTTCCTGCCTGCCTGTGCTTTTGCCCACAGGAGCAACCCCCCCAGGACTGACACCTCTCCCCCCTGGCCTGCTGCCCTGCCCTTGGGAAGCCCCGGCAGCATTGTGCTTCCAGCCCTCAGCTGCCTGTCCCTCTCAGGAGAGAATCATTCCTGCCCCCTACCTGTTTGTTTTTTCAACGACCTCATGAAAACAGCATTTTGATTTAGGATTATTTTTTTTTTCTGCAACGCACCCCTTGTAGCGCTGAAGTCGAGGCGCTCCGGATGACTCCCGCAGATGTTCTCTGTGCCCATTGAAGCTTAGCACCAGGGGGTCCAGGTCAAATACAGACTTCCTTTTTATTTGTTTAGCTAGTCACTTTATGACTCCCTGTTCCCCTTTGGAATCCTTAATGAGCCTTTATGGGCAGTTTTATTTTTCCATATGCCCCTAACTCCTGCCATTCTGAAGTCGCCATTTCAGTACGGGAGCATGTGGCTGAGTGAGCCGTCTGACCGAGGCCTTCCGGAAGAGCTCATTGAAGTGTGATGTCATATCGGATTGAGCCCCCTTCTTTAGGGCTTGTTCTTCCTCTTGAAAATATAAATGTCTTTTTTAGAAAAATTGTTATCTTCCTTTTTTTCTACAGGCAGTTAATTTAAAAAGTTAAATGAATTGGCAATTTACAACAGCAAAAGAATTTCTAATGTTTGTAGATGTTCTCAGTACAGTCTGATTCTCCTCTCTGTCCCAGGAGAATAATAGGGTGTGAGGTTCTGGACTGCCCTGCAACTTAGAAGGGGGAATTACCGTTTTCATTCAAGGCAGCCAGATGGGAACTCAGGGAGGAGCAAGTCTTCGTGAGCTTAGAGAGACTGCGAGGTGAGACAGGATAGTCCCGGATGGTGTATTCACGCCAGAGCTCGTCACTGTCCACACGACACAACAAAACAAAGACCAAAGTGAAAAAACAAAGAAGCTAAAAACAGAAGCAATACCTAAAACGGTTTTCTCCGATTAACCTGCAGTGTCTGGTTCCCTCTGCTACCATGTCTGTCTGATCCTCGGGACATTTTGTGACTTTTATCCCTTGACAATAGGCTCTTCTGAACTTTGTTATTTTTCTTTTCCAGTTTTCGTACTTAGAGAAGCTCCTGTTGGTTCACGGTGCCTGGAGCTACAATCGGGTGACCAAATGCATATTGTACTGCTTCTACAAGAACGTGGTCCTCTACATCATTGAGGTAAGCAAGGTGTACTTTTTGCTTGAAGAGGAAGGCCTTTTCCTGAGGGCATCTTTGGGTCGTTTTGAGAAAGGATTTTGTTAATGTAAAAATTTTTTAAAGGTGCTGCTGTGGGGTGTTGAACCCTGTGACGCATATAACCTCTTTGCAGCTGGAGGCACCTTCCAGATCAAGGTCTTCCTGTTGAGTCACCAAAGCCAGGAGTCCGCACCTCTCTCCTCTATAAGGCGCCGCCTTCCTGCCCACTGGCCCTGATGGAGGGCTGAGGGCCCCTCCCATCCCAGGGCTCCTCCGGGCCCTCGCTCTTCCTTGGCGGCCTTGGCTTGAAGAGACTGCCACTCATACCCTCTCCCAGGGGGGTCAGAGGCGGAGCAGCAGGTGTTCACACCCTTAATGGCAGGCACTGAGGCGTTTCTGGGCCAGATGGTCAGTTTGTCCTTTCCCAGAATGAAAGGGCTTGATTTCTTGCTGAACTGCTCTTGGCACCTGCAGGTTTCCTGAGCCTTCCGTCCTTGCCTCTGGGATGTTTGGACAGTGCTACTCAAATGGGGAAGGTGTGGGCGTGAGTGGGGAGTCAGCCAACAAGGTGATTAAAAATACTGCAGTGAACTCAGAGTTGTCAGGCTGTTTTTGAAAAGGTTCCTTCAGTTACAAGTAAAGTAAATGTGCTTGTTGGAGGTTCTAGCAGGGGAGGGATAGAAAAAGTGGAGGGGCACGTTACGTCTGATCTCAGTGGAGTACCTGCCACCTCGGTCCTCCTTTTTAAGAACAGCTCTGTTACCGAGACGTGGCTTTTGAGGCCACCATGACTAATCAATTTCCAGATGTGTTTAGGAAAGAGGAAGCAGCCAGTCTCTCTACGGAGAAATGGAAAAGCAGCATTAATTGTGGAGCCTATTAGTATCTCATTATGTTATGGGCGATTTTGTGTCTGATTTCTCAACTCTTGGTAGAATTAATCACCAAGGCATAGTCAACTTTTTCTTAAAATATTCTTAAAATCTTCCTTAAATACTCAGCTCAAATAATTTGACAAGCGGTTTGCCAGTGTAACTGTGACTAACCATTTCATGACCAAACTGACTGCTCTTCCCTATTGAATATTCAGGTCAAACAGGTTCACGTCACTCTGTAACGAAACAACTAACAAGGAAATTTTCCCAAGTTGTGCAGGTTGTTCACTGCACAAGACTGACCAGCCAAAGGGGACATGGGGATGAAATGGAGGAAAACCTGAAAAAAAAGAAACGCATTTTTCTAATTTGCACCAAGGGCCACCTCCTTGCCGTGTGCGGTGATACTCACCTCAGTACAGTCCTGATAAGAACTTTTAGATGCTCTATATAATGGGCTTTGTAGTTTCTGTCTTCTTTCCATCTGCATTTTTACAATTCCCTTATGGCACTTAAAGATGATTGTCCCCCTTCCTGTGGCATTTTTGCATCTGTGATAGGAGTCACTCCTTAATGTCACGTGGGGTCATAAGTAATTCCTGCTGGGGCTGAAGTAAGGAAGAAGGGTAGGTGGGAAGCCCTGTCCCCACGTGTCATCCCAAGTATCTCACATGCACCATGAGCTCTGAGAGCTGCTGGGTTCACCAGGCTTCTTAATAATCTGTTTTTTCTCACAATCAGCAAATTACAGATAGTCTAGACTTCTTATCACAACCTTCTACACAAGGCTCCCAGCCCTCTGCTTTCCAGAGCACCCTCTGGGGCCCTTCCCAGTCATTTACACCTACTATCTTGCCATCTGTTTTTAAACCTCAAGTGGGCTGAGGATGAGAAGAGTACAATTTTAGTCTGTCTGAAAAACTCCATTTAGATTGAGGTCCTGAAAATGCCATGTGAGTACCTTAAATTAATTTTCAGTTGTAGCTGAGCAACAGTAATGTTAAAGGGTCTTCCATCAATAGCCTTTGAAACATTCTTTACAAAATTAATTAATTAACTAAAAGTCTCTACCACTCTGTGCCTGATTTTCTACTTAGCATTTCCAGGACATATTAATTGGAAAAACCAAAAAAACAAAATCTTTGTCTGAGCCTAGACAGTAAAGTGTTGACTCAATGTTTGCAATTGCCAAATAACCTCTGCGGCATCAACATGCACTTCACATTTTAAAAATAGGCAAGTACTACCTGCCATCTGCTATTTCAATGGATTTTGAACTGAAAAGATCAAAGATGGTCATAATTTGGTTTCCACCTTTGCAATGAATAGTTTGTGTTCTAGAAGTTGCTTTGTAGTTAATTCCTTAAGTGAGAATGAATTAAACATATCACACATTTCATGGTTGTCTTATAACTCAAGGAGAAACTTTACAACAAGCCAGTATGTTCTCATCTCAAGTGTCCTCTGATATACGTAATGATCAATCACTAAATATACAGTCTAAAAGCAATTTGACAGATTAAAAAAATACACACATGTCTGCACACACACACACACACACACACACACACACACTTATATAGCTATTATGAGGATCATTATACAATTTGAGTTACCAATAAAAGTTGTATGGAAGAACAATGAGCCTATAATGTAATACAATCTACTCACATGGTATCCTAACCTATATAACACTGGATTCCTCTAAGGAAGAATACATGGCTCTATTCTCACTGCAGTGTGCAAACTGAAAGGTCCTCCACTTTCATCCCCAAACCCTTTATGCTTTTTTTCTGACCTAAGGTATTTTCTGACCTTTTTTCTCTGTATTTGTAGAGGTGTTTACATATACAGTCAAATCAATAATCTTACGTTAATGTCATCATGCTGTGCAATACGTTCCATTCTGCAGTTCATGTTTTACTTAAAACTCTATTTTGGAGCTCATTCCCTGTAACTGCATATCGATCCATTGCATGGCATTTCACAGTACTGCTTTCTTATAATCCTGCATTGATAAACATGCAATTCATCTCCAGTTCACCCCGAAAATGCCTTGTGGAATAGCAGCTTTCCCTCTAAACAGGCCTTAAATATTCCACCAAAATGATGTTGATCTCAGACCATTTTTTACTAAAGTGCCTTAAACATAGTAACACCTGGGCCACTTACGTATTATTATTACCTGTGCCCCAGTTCTTTGTTGCTGACAGATCTACTTAATACTTGTTTGATATGCCACATAAAATGTATTCAGGCAAAGTAACCATTGGTTCAAATGATTAAAAAATAGCAATGAAATGATGGTATCAGTGATTTCATAGTCACCATATTAATAAGTAAAACTAAAACTACATACAACCTTTGCTCTCCATCCTCTCTGCAACTGCCTTGATTTAGTAATTTTTGCCTGGATGGTAGTAAAACCTGCCAGCTTCACCTCCCTTCCCTCCCCTCAAATGTCTATAATGCAGCCAGGATGAGCTTTCTGAAACATACTGACCAGTTGCAGCAGCTGGCACAGCGTCTGGAACAGAGGTGCTCAAAAGTGTTGGCAGTGAGTAGGCAGATGAACACCACTACTCTCCTTAAACTCCTCAAAGGTCCCTGTGTCCATAACATCCTCCTCTCTCCCTCTGTGCCCGTCCCTCCTGGTCTGGGTTCTCATGGTTACCAGCCACATCTAGTTATCATCTCCCACTTATCTGCATGTCCATCCTTATTTTGTGTTTAATTAGCATATTGAAGCATAATTAATACACAGTAAGAGATACCTGCTACAGGCATACAGTTCTATGAATTAAAACTGGGTTTTTGTAATTAGAAACTAGCTGGTGGCATCCTATCTGCCTCCCGTAGAGGATGACAGCGTGCTCTGGAGTCTAGAGGTCAGTGCATTGATGATTGTGCAGCCCTATGATTGTCTTTAATGCCACCAAACTGGGTGCTTAAAAATGGTTAAGATGGTGAACTTGATACTGTCTGTCTTTTACCACAAAAAATGCTAAACAATTTTAAAAATGTCACAAGCACTTTGTTCCTTTCGTCACCTTAAGGGAAACAAAAATGTAGCCAGACCACATGCTCTGGGAAGCCTGTTGAAGGTTTGGAAAACAAACTTTACATGTAATTTTGTTTTGTAACAAGACCAATTCGATACTCAGCTTTGTGGCCATGACCAGATGGACCACATTTCTCAGAAGGTAAAACCCTGTCCTGAGGTGGACAACACAAGCTTCATTGCTGAGCGGTGGCTCCCTCCCAGCCGGCCGGGGTCTGGGCTGGGAGGCAGGAGAAGGAACACAGTCTCAAAGGCGGGACATGGGGCTGCATGAGACACAGGAGCGGTCTAGGAAGGGGATCTGAACCACAAGATGGGAGTTTTATCGCGGTTGGCAGCAGGGATTCCTTTTTCATTCTGGGACAGGCAAGTTACCTAGTAAAAGCGATTTCAGAAAATTTGTCTGTCAATAAGTAGGGCAGATGGTAAGCAGAGACCCTTAATGTCATTTTGTAGTTTTAACCTGAGGCGTAAATCATGACCATTATGTAACTGTTTCCCAATATAATTTATAAACAGGAAAGACAGATTTTTAAAACCTCTTTGATTTTGACAGTGGGAAGAATGTATCTTAAATGCAAAGATTGGAGGGCGGGGAGGTTAGGGAAGGATCCTGCAAATTTCGAAGTCCTGATGTGACTGCCCTCTGGTAATTCCTAAAGAGAAGTGCTGATTAAATTCTTCAAAGTTCTTACACTACGTAAGAAATAGGGAGCTGGTTATTCAGAATTTCCCGAATACAGTACATTTCCCAAACAGCAGCAACAGCATTTTAAGCACATATTGGGTGTGCATCTGTCTGTGGACTTTCTGAGCCCCTCGGGAAAGGCCAGTTGGAATGGATAAAATTTTTACTGATAACAAAGTTCAAACAAAGAAATAATAGGAAAGTTACTTGAATTTAACCTGTATTTTGAAAAACTATGGTGCAGTCTCTTGTAAACTTTGGTAAAACATCCATATGCCAAATTGGATTTGACAGAGAGATAGGACTTTGAAACCCTGGTGGTGGTGATCAGTTGGTGGATTCTAACACAGAGAATAACCATAACACACAGATACTGATGTGGAAAACAATGGGAGTTTTATACCACTTGGAGTGTCTACCTATTTTTGGCAAAATGTATAAGAACTTTCAACATTTTCTTGGGATCATTAAGCTGGTATGGGATTCAGGCCAGGGAAACAGGATGGAGATTCAGCATGGAGGTCTGAAATTATTCTCGCTGAATGAGAAATGGAGATTTAACGCTTAATAGCCTTGAGGCCTCATGAAACCTAACCAAACTAGCTGTAGTTGACAGCTAGTTAAGCCTTTTTGATATCTGACAAGCCTAAGACAAGCAAGTAAACAAACAAGCAGCCTGTGCTCTAGAATGCTGCAGGATACGAGGGAAGGCTCACCAGCATTTTGTTTTCTGTCTAAAACACTAAGTGAATTATGGTTCATGTATAAACTGGCCTTTGAATCCAGAAAATTCTCAGTACAGGAATACTTTGAATTTATTTTTTCTGAAAACATATACATATTCACTTTAGCTGTTTCACAACGTTTTTTTTCCTGTTGGGCCTCTGGGAGGTTTTGTGCTCTCCCCCACCCCCCCCTGCTGCCCCTGACGTTTCAGGTCATTATCATTTGAAAATAATTATGTCTAAACTGCTTGTGGCCAGCCCCTATTTCATGTCCTGTCAGGCTGGTTTCTTGTTTGCAGATCCTTAATGAAATACGTCCTGTGCAGAGATGCTGTGCATTTGATAAGTCAGACTCTTTCCCGGCAGTGACCCTGACTGCTTTGTGAATGGGGAAAGAATGTGGATAGATTTTACTTTAAATGTTAGGATCTAGAAAGAATTTTAAATGCTGCTCAGCATTTTATCCAGTAATTTTTGTCCCTTTTGGCTATAATGCATGACTTAAATATACCTTGAAAAAATGTATTTCATTCTTGACACATGAATGGTGAAAGACAGAATTCCCGATACCTAAGCTTTCCTCTTCCAGCCTGTGCATCTGCCTCATCAGAGGTGGTTTTCTGTTTCCTGATACAGAGTCATTATTTGAGGGGATAGATTGGCAGTCACGACTTAATGGTAGCGTGAATAGGTAAGGGTGAATCGGAAAGCACAGTCAACCTACAGACCTTTCTGTAAAGGCTGTGGCTTCATCAATATGAAACCATCCATTTTCTGTTAGAAGCTTTGATGAGGTGCTGACCGCCTACCCTGTGGCAGGAGGGATGTTCGGAACCAGGACCCTGGGACAAGGTCCATGAAGTTCCCCATTCCACGGGGTAAGGGGTCGCGTGTCGGGAATGAGAAGAACTCCAGCTGTGGAATAGCTGTGTGCACAGGCCTGGTGCCAAACCCATTCCCAGAGCATCCCAGCTTGGAGAGTCCTGGACTACCTGGGTGGTTCTCATTTTGTGCTGATAGGTGTAGAGCAATAATTACAATTTTAATATATTGGAAGAGAGCTGTTTCGAGAATGGCTCGCCAGCGGGCAATGGGAACATGGGAATGAACGAGAAATGGAAACATTCTGTGTGGTGCTCTCCTTGCCTCATGCACCCTCATGCTCCACGCCAGGCACTCTCGGGTCGTGGCTTCAAGAAGAACAAGACAGGGCCCTTGCTCTTGGAGTCAAGTAGGGATGCAGGTAAGACCCCCACAGTTACAGGATAGCATGTTGGGTGCTGGCGTAGAGGAAGACAGCTTGCAGTGCAAACTCTTGGACGAGATGCTTTACAGCCGTGGGAGCCTCAGGCTTCCAGGACGAAAGAGTTAAGACCTGAAGGATGAGCAGGAGCCATGCAGGTGACGGGGCGGGAGGAGAGCGTCAGATCAGTATGCCGGGTGGAATGGGAAAGGCAGGTCTGAGATAAGTGGCAGAAGTCAGCCAAGCCCTTAGTAAACAACAGGCAGGAAGTGCACTTTGCTGGGGTTTTATTTTTCAGTAGGATGGTGGCTGCAGAACTTGTTGGATTTGGGCTTAGGAATGTTCTCTCAAGGCCTGGCTGGCTGCTGCTCATTTGTAGAGCTAAGAGTTTATTAGCAAAAGGCAGAGGGGGTAGTGGGTTTGGGTAGCAGGGAGTAGTAGTTATAAAGCCAGAGGATTAGTAGTAGTCTGGAGGGATTCCCCTACAAGATACACAGTCACTTTGAACTTTATAAAAATAGACCCTGACTGCTTCTTGTGTGTGACAACATACCTTTTTTAATGATGTTTTTGCAGCTGTTTTATCTAAAAGGACCATTATAAAGATCTGACATTTTTAAGAACGTATTTAGGCACTGATGTTTTAAAAATTAAGTCTCTAACTCCATAAAATGTTTAAACTTGCCTGGAATTAAAAAAAGTTCTCATTCCAAAACAAAGTCAATGCAAAGGACTCACAGGACCTTTATGGCCTCTGAGAGATGAGCTGTGAGCTGGCGATGTGCTTTATTTTACCAGGGTGCCCACCAGGGTGCCTCCCCTACCTGGTGCTGTGGCAGAAATGAATCAACCCCCTACAAGGGAGTCCAGCTCATCACCAGGGGGACTGCAGCTCACGTTTTCCAACTTCCCTTCCTTAAGGTGCTATTGCATTCAGAGTTAGCACCTGCGTGGCTTAGTCCTGGGTGCTGGTCAGGACGAATGTCATTTCTGTTGACCAAATTGGTTGTGACTTCCCTAACGGCAGGTATTGGTTCTTTCTAACTTTGCCCCCAGACGGGACTAAGTACACAGGGCTCAATAAACAGATAATCAATTGGGCATTTTCTAATGAGGCCAACATAGAAGAAACTAAGGGCTTTTTGTTTTTTGCTTTTTTTTTTTTTTTGAACGTAAGAGAAGATTACTTAAGTAGCATATTTTATTACGGGTTGTAGCTTTTAGGAAATACCTTTCCAATCCAACTTAAATCTTTTCTGTTGGAATTTTCATATGGAAAAGTATACCCTCCAAGTAGTAGAAGATTAAATCATTTTACAGTTTGTTTAACTTCATCTTTTGAGAGAATAACGGTTCATTTCGATTGCAGTCTTTAAATACCTTCCTGCCTTAAACTACCTTTTATTTTGGCTGAAACTGCCAAATAGATTTTCACTCTGCTGAAATTGATTTTACCAGTTAGGTTTCTTTCTGTCAGTTTTTTCTTGCTATTTTTCTGTGTTTGTATGTTTCTCCTATATTACCTTCTGAACTTTCTTCTGCTAGTAGAGACCAGGTTTCCTAAAACTTTGAAATCAGATTTCCTTTAATTTTTTTTTCATTTCATTGCATTTATTTTTTTTTATTTTAATTTTTTTGTTATCATTAATCTACAATTACATGAAGAACATTATGTTTACTAGGCTCTCCCCTTCACCAAGTCCCCCCCACAAACCCCATTACAGTCACTGTCCATCAGTGTAGTAAGATGTTATAGAATCACTTCTTGTCTTCTCTGTGTTGTGCAGCCCTCCCCTTTCTCCCACCCCCCACATTATGCATGCTAATCATAATTCCCCCTTTCTTCTTCCCTGCCCTTATCCCTCCTACCCTCCCATCCTCCCCAGTCCCTTTCCCTTTGGTAACTGTTAGTCCCTTCTTGGGTTCTGTGATTCTGCTGCTGTTTTGTTCCTTCAGTTTTTCTTTGTTCTTATACTCCACATATAAGTGAAATCATTTGGTATTTGTCTTTCTCCGCTTGGCTTATTTCACTGAGCATAATACCCTCTAGCTCCATCCATGTTGTTGCAAATTATAGGATTGTTTTCTTCTTATGGCTGAATAATATTCCATGTGTATATATATGTACCACATCTTCTTTATCCATTCATCTACTGATGGACACTTAGGTTGCTTCCATTTCTTGGCTATTGTAAATAGTGCTGCGATAAACATAGGGGTGCATCTGTCTTTTTCAAACTGGGCTGCTGCATTCTCAGGGTAAATTCCTAGAAGTGAAATTCCTGGGTCAAATGGTAAGTCTATTTTGAGCATTTTGAGGAACCTCCATACTACTTTTCACAATGGTTGAACTAATTTACATTCCCACCAGCAGTGTAGGAGGGTTCCCCTTTCTCCACAACCTCGCCAACATTTGTTGTTGTTTGTCTTTTGGATGGTAGCCATCCTTACTGGTGTGAGGTGATATCTCATTGTGGTTTTAATTTACATTTCTCTGATAACTAGCGATGTGGAGCATCTTTTCATGTGTCTGTTGGCCATCTGAATTTCTTCTTAGATTTCCTTTAATTTTTAAAACTAAGTTTGTGATAGTGTCTAAGAACCAATCCACTGATCATATCTGTCTATCCATTTTCATCTCTGAACACCCAAATAACACCATTCTAAGCAAGTAGATTTCAGTGACATTCGATTAATGGTGGTAGGAAGTCCAAGATCAAGAATGGAGACTTTGGTTATATAGGCTGTAGAAAAGATAAGGTGCCGAGAAAGAACGTGTTTTGTAGCAGATGAAGTAGAAGGTAATGGGAAGAAACAAGCCCACAATGAACATATTGCTCCAGTGATGTGAAAGGGTCACCTTTTTTAGGCCATCCTTCATCTGCCTGGAGCACATCAAGAGTGGGTGCCTTCTCTTTGACTTTTCTGTAAACTAGCCAGCCTGACTTAGGGAATAGAAACAGATTTTGCCCTTCATTTTAAAATAACCTTTTTACCGGCAAGTAAAATGTAACTATGATAATGCAGTTCCTTTTCTTGGACTTAGTTTTTGGCTTTGACCTCTAGTTAAAATAGCTTCTGTCATGCCAGGGATTGCACCAAGAAGCTCATTTCCCATCCAGTCAATGCCCATGCTTTTAAGTGGTGAATAATCTCCATTGCATTCTGACAACTCATTTGAGCCACTATCTTGGTTTTCCAAAGGATGTCTTAGGGGTTTAGCGTGCCCTTCACTTCTTAGCACCAGTGTCCTGGCAGATGAAGCGGACTGTTTAAAGAAATCTCAAGAATGGGACTGATGTATATGCCTTCTTGCCTGATTTTTCAAATGGGGAAAGGCAGAGCAGATTAGTATTATTAAATGCTGTTTGTACCTCTAGAGCATGACAATAAGAGAATATTGATTAAAATATTGGCCTCTTTTATCCAGGGATTATAGGATGAAGGTTATTATTGCTCCTTTAACTAAGCTGTGTGTTATTTTGATAATCTTTTTGTGAGTCACTTGTCAATTTAAAAGTTGCTAACATTAGCTATTAACAGGAAGCTTTTACCTCCTTGTTAGCCTTACTGTATTGGCTTCCTTTATTCCTTTGAAGGTATTAGTGTGGTTTACCACTCTCTTTTTTTATAAGCTCTAATTTGCACACAGGGAATTAGTCCATTTTAGTTTACAGTTCCATGAGTCATAACACATGCATACAAGTCGGGTCATCGCCACTACCCGTGGGTGTAGAACAGTGTCATCACTCCAGAAATCTCTCCCAACCCCCTTTGTAATCAGTCTCTACCCTCACACCCGTTCTCTAGCAACAACCAGTCTGTTACTGGACTCTGGGGTTTTGCCTTTCTTAGAATGTCACATGAATGGAACTGTACCCGTACATGCTCTTCTGATTCTGACTTCTTTCATTCAGCATAATGCATCTGAGATTCATCTGTGTTGTTGTATTTGTAGCTTATTCTTTTTTATTGCTGAGTAGTATTCCATTATGGGAATAGGGTTTCCCATGGTTGGAAGTTCTGGAAGCACTATCCCAGGTAGTTGTGAACCAGGGACCAGGAAGCCATTGGTAAAACTTGACGAGAACAACACTGATCATAAAAGCAAGACTGGTGGTGAAGGGGTGAGCTGGCCTGGCCAACGGCTCCTGCTCCCCCTTCCTGTGCAGGAGACTTGTCTTCCTAGAACCTCTCAGCCATCTGCTGCCTCACTGGTGCCTGCCATTAGCGGAGAGCAGCACGGTTGGGGTGGGGTGGGGCTCCCCAGGCAGACCACCTGGGGGCTTTGCTTACAGCCCAAGGCATGCAAATTTGGGCATGCCTCCTGACCACTCCCAGCCCAGAACCCCTCTCTGTACAAGGAGGCCAATAAAGTACAAGCATCAAAAAGTTTGTGAGGATTAAGTAAAATCATAAAAGCCTTTAGCCTGATGCCAACCACATAGCGAGCCACAGATTAGTCTTTAACAGTATTTCAAGGTATTTAACATTAAACAAACCTTATGACTACAGTGCTGTTATGGGCTTGAGATTCTTCTGGTTCATTCCAAACAGGAATCTGCCCCACCACTGCTGGAAACCTTCTGGGAGGAGATAGGTCTCCCCATACTATGTCTTTATTAGACAGCTCTACCTTAAATGTAGCTCTTTTTATTATATGCTGCAACTATGTATAATCACCATAGAAAAATTCCTAAGTAACCATGATCAGATTTACTAGATGAACATGAAGTTTGGTTGCTTTTGTCCATGTGTTGCCCATAATTGAGGTGCTAATAAATAATTGTAATGTGGTCACCTGTTTATAACTGAGAAATTATTCTAATACCATCTGTGGTCTAATCTTCTCCCTCGGGTGGCATTTGCTGATTCCATTCATTAACTTAAAACCTTTGAGGCTCACACGCTTTGCCTGAGTTAAGTAAGAGCATTTAAATGAGAGATTAAAACTGATGTACTTGTCCCTTGAAACTCCAGCCCCTGAACAGTCCACTCTGCTGGAATTTGCTGGAAGGAATCCATGTGAGAGTGGTTCCAGTACTCCCAGAATGTGAGTATTGCTGGTTTCTGTCAAAGCCAGGCCATCTCGGTTGACTGAAACTAGTTCTCCAGGCTACACTGGGTCAAGATGTCTCCTGCTTTTATAGCCCAAAAAGAGCATCTGTTGACTGCCTGAAAACACAACTTCCTCTCTGCCTGTGTACAAGCCAGGTAGGAACTGTGCTGCCAGAGATAAGCTGGTGCTTTCAGGTGGTAACGTGTTATGTTGACCTTGGGTATTTTTCCACTAGGACCAACTATAGCCTTAAAATATCCAGGGGTTCTATCAGTTACACCTGCCTCCAGGGTGCTTTGAAATTCACCTGCTTTGGCACACCCACCATAAGAAAAAGCCAGCAGTGCCTGGCCACTGGTATGCACTCATATGAGAATGGAAGACAGATTTCCTGTCCTTGTTGCTGAGTATATTATTAAATCAGTGAAAGCTGGTGCATTTTGTATATGCTGACTTTTTTGGGGATGGAAGCGTCTTAGAGAAACTGACCGAAAAGGCAGTGCTCTAATGGGTCATGGTAAAGGCCATTGGTATCTCTCTTGTTCTTGATCTGTTCATAGTGTCATTAGCCCATGCTAAATGTGCATTTCACTTAGTGATTCTTGCTGGAAATGTTGAAAGCTCACATGAAGTATTCCCCAATATCTTGTTATTTTGACCCTGAATGTATCTGAAAAGACTGATGGAAAACTCATAGGGAAGTTATATAGCAACTATCGTTTTCTTTGCACCTGAATGACACCATGCAGATGGCCACTGTTTTTACGCTGGTCCCCTGGGCCCGTCTTTCCAGGAGTGCTTCCTGGAATAAGCACAGCCATATACTTAACGACGACCATGTTTATCCATGGGCTTTGGGGTTCGGTTTTCCTTGCCTCTTTCTGTTTGTGTGGTTCTTAGAAATCTGTCTGTAATGGAAATTCCTGGGAAGCCTCCCACTGCCTCTTCCTGCGTCACTCCTGTTTGCCGGCTGCCT